>NC_137913.1:19374730-19877145 GCF_963457725.1 Sprattus sprattus | reverse complement strand
GCTGTTTCACTTAATTGGCTTAGCTGGTCTGAAAGTTCCCCATTTCCTTTGAAACAGAGCTGAAAGGTTTCCCTCAGTTTTCTGTCAGCCTCTCATTTTCCTGATCATTTTAGGAGTGATACTGTGGCAAATAGGTCATGTCTCCTCCAATCCCCCATGAAACTTTATTATTTGTCTGTAAATCTTTCAAGGTCTTTTATGTTCACACCATATATTATGTATGCATGTCCAGCGATGACCCCATTGACCCCTAGATTGGCCAGACCGATCTTTGAGGGTGGTGTGACTTCCTCACTTCCTCCTGCATAAAACGGGCTCCTCAGATTCTCAACCCATGATTAAGGAACACAGCATTAAATATTCCAGCAGTCATTACAGACCATCTCCAATTAGTTACCCCGTAACATTATGATGTGGGACGGATGCCAGCGTCGTAAAAAATAGCATACAATGGAGAATTACACATTTTGTTCCTTTATGATTTATTAGCAAATTTGACTGACATTCTCTTTTGTATGGGGGAGATCAAAAGAAATGTGTAGCTAAATGAGTCAGGAAATCGTTGGGGTATAAACAATTTGTGGGACGCCTCTATTTTTTTTATCATTTCTTTTTTGAACTGCTTCTCCACCCCCTGTGCAAGTAAATATGTTTACTGCCAAGCTCTGGCCCAAGGGATTCCTGGGCTGTCATCCTGAGAACTGTCAGTCACTGTCTATTCTCTGCAGCCAGAGGGTCTGCAGAGAATTGAATCCTTTCTTCTCGCTCAGCCAAACAAACCACATTGAAATCTCCTCTCCACACTATAATGGAAATCTATTACGTCTCAAAAACGCAAGTCGATCAATCCGTCAACCTGAAGGTGTTTGGATATTCTGCGGCACCTTGGAAAAAAAATAATCACCTAGATATTTAAAATCCATTAGTTGTGGTTTTCATTTAAGCATATGGTGTTGGGGGGGTACTTGAATACTTGAATTTGTATTAGGGGTTTTGAACACTCAGGAAATGCAGTGACCCTGAGCTACACCTCCCCTAGCTGGGAGAGAAGCTTGAATTCAGTTTAACTCTTCTCGCATGGTGTCTTATAATGACTAGGCAACTCTTGTGTTTCAGAGGCTCGACAACCAACACAGCATGTAGCATGAATTACCCAGATTGGCTGTTGGGAATCTGAAATGTGCATTGCCATGTTCTTGTGTCAGATGTCACACCTAAATCTGCTAGCAGGTGGGGCTGGAAAAGCACCCCCAAACCCCCCTCCCCCTCCCCCACCACCACTACCACCCCCCCACCACCACCACTCTCTCCCGGAGTCTGGCCTGATGGCAGAGCAGCTGCCCTGGCTGCTTCTTAGCCCTGGGAAAGCATCAGTGCACATCACAGTACCTATGTAATATTCAGTCTTGTGAGTCAGGAAAGCTTTTTTTCTGGAGGGGAAGACCTGCCTCGGGCTGCAATTTCAACAAAGTGCTTTTGAGGGGGAAAAGGGGAAAAAGGAGAGAAAAAGAGAGAGAGAGTGAAGCAGGAAGAGGAGGAAGAGGAGGAAAGGGCATTTCCCAAAAGGTTACAATCACTGACTTTTATTTGCATCACAACCACAGGCACTCGCTGCATTAATCCACAATTGCAGTTAGAAGGGTGGAGATTTGATTAGAGGAAAGCGTAGGTGCTGCAGGCCATATGGCCGGCGTATGTTCAGCGTTGCCTCAGGGTCCCTGTTTTTTTGCAACACTTGTCGAGGTGGCAGCGCAACAAACATCACCCCTGGGTCAGGCTGGCTTGCAGTGACAGCACCAATGCACCGCGCTCGCTGCTACAGACCAGCAGGGCATCATGATGTACAAATAAATAAATAATAAAGAAATAAAACCACCTACAACCCCCCTGTCACAGCAGCTGCACGGAGGAAAACAGGCTTACAAGCAAATGGAAGTCAAGGCCAATGGAGCACGGTAATGTGTGCATTTATTAAGTTTGGCTCGCCACTCACCGTGGCACTAGCGTGCCTCGCCGGCCCATTCCTCAGCCTCATGCGGGTGAGTCATTCACTTTGAATAATGCACCTCGTTAAAGGGCACAGAGCCGGCTGGATAGGACCCTTGGCGATGATGAGGAGTCGAGGCAGAGAGAGGGAGTGGGTTGAGGCGCTGAGCGGCAGAAGCACTCAAGGAGCTTGCCCGTATTCTGTAGTGTTATGCTAGTTAAAAACCTGGGCAAATTGGCTCATCGCTTCCTGTCATTAAATAAGCAACATCTCCATCAAGAGATATACTTATCAGATAAAGTGCCCTAAGATGTTGTTGTATTTGATTTCAGCTTCTGATGCACAGTGCCAGGGTTTGTTGTTCAAACCAGTTGCTTCAGTTGTCGTTCTGTTCTGTTTCTTTGGCAACGCGCTGCTTTGTACTGCAGAGATCATTATGCAGATCATTATGCAGCACATAGCATGTTTATGGTACATTTCTCCCAAGTTTAGTCCAAAATAGCCAGTGATGTTGCTACAGTTCTGATTTTTACCGTAAGCAAGCCACACTTTACTGCATAAAGAAGAATGTCATACATAATACACCGTCACAGAGTCTCTCTCAACAGTTTGAAAGCAGTTTTTTCTGAAAGCATATATCGTACACTGCCTGGAGGACATGGACCGCTGAGATTTCAACAATCCCTTTAATCACTCAGGAATTGAGTTTAGTGGTTAAAAAAATTTACGTATCTGTAAAATATGCAGTTACTGAGAGGCAACATGAAGTAGGCACACTCAGTGTAAAGAGATCTTTTGTCGCTGTTCCTCTCGTCGTGGAGTGGTTTGAAAATGATTTCTAAATAGCTCTCATATTTAGAGCCATTATATTCCAGGTACCAAAAAAAAAAGAAAAAGGTTGTTCTGCTGCAGCACCACAGTTACCACTGTTTGCTTCATCTCTCAGTCTCTTGATGAATGTTGATTCCAGAGCTGAAAGAACTGAGAGATTGAACGCATGTTTCTGATCACCCACCCCCCCGCCCCAACATCTCCATAGTTGCGTCCCTCTGGCAGAGCTATGTATTGTCAACCTTGTTTTTTTTAATGATCCCAAATCCAATTTGCCTTTAAATCTTTATCCTGACTTTATGACTCTGCAGCGATTGTGGAAAGCAAACACCTGCAGGCTGCTGTTTGGCTGTTTTTGAATTTGCATGACAGCATAGTCCCTCTTCATTAGCTTTTCCTCATTAATTGCTTTTATTTCACGCCGCACGGCCACAAGCAACGATTGAAAGAAAAGATAATGGCCTCAAGATTATACGCGGCGGCTGATGAATATGCAAGAGCTGCCAATGACAGCAGACACACCGTTTCCAGACTGAAGTGAATCAGCAACTTAGCCGTAGGAGATTCTCTCTTGAGGTGTGGAAAATCAAGCATTAAGTATCTTATTGCTGTATCTTCTTGGAGTTAAATTATACATGTATGGGATTTCGAAGGCCTTTCTTCAAAATGTGTGTTTCATGTTTTAAAGGTACAGTCCACGATTCTAATCCCATACATGTTTTGCCAAATTCAGCCAATTGCTCCTCGTAGTCCTCTAGCTGTCCTTTCAGTGTTGGTGCTAAAGAAACAAACATAGTGGCTCTGACAAAGCCATAAACAATCCCAGCTAATCAACGCGCTGCTTCAGGAGTATGGAAAGGAGTTGTGTCATTTCATTGTCTGTTGAGCTCAAATATCAACAACCTTTTGTGAAAACAAGACTGAATTGCGTACTGCATCGTTAAGTGATTGAATCATTTGTTTCTCAGTTTTCATGAACATTGTCTTGCTGACCATACATATCGCCGTGAAACCTTTGTTTTAATACCAAATCTGTTCCACAGCTCGTTAGAATGTCTGTGGTCTTTTGTTGTTTTAGTGGTTGTTGTTGTTGTTGTTGTTGTTGTGATCACGCCTTCCTATTCATTAAACTTGGATTATTGTGCCTCTCCTCCTCCTCCTGTGTTAGTGTGAAGGCAGCGGAGGGCTATGAAATTCTCCTGGCGCCAGAGGTGACATACGGTCCCCCGGGGCTCGACCTCTCCTTCCCTGTCGCAATGACAATTGCCCACTGTGCCGAGGTCAACGCCGCAAACTGGAACATTCAGCTGAAGAGACAAGCAAAGGACAACAAGTGGGAGGTAAGTCCCACTGTCTGACTACTGCAGACATATGCAGCATGCAGTTTGCTTCCATTACACATGATGGATTTGTTCGGTTTGATCAGGGATCCCTTTTTTTTTTTAGTTGAAGCTCATTATGAATATTTGATGGAGTGCATGAATACTGTAAGACTCCTACACGCGACATCTGAAGGATCAAGGGCATCGACATATGAGATGGGGGGTGGGGGGGCGTTAGTGATTGATCAGAGGCGCGTGGCGGGGAGCTTTAGTGAGGACATCAGACACTCAGAGGGGGAAGCACGCCCTCCCGGAAAATAAAAAATAAAAATGCCAGAGGAGAAAACAATTACGGCGTGTAATAGCGCGAGAGAGACGTTTGTCAGTTACAGGGGTTGTAACGTGGAGACGCCAAAGCCTGCGCCTGGATGGCCGGGGGTGTTGGGGAGGGGTGGGCTGTTGGGGTATTGATCGGCTGCGGTGGATGGACGTGGCGGAATGGGTGTCGACTTTAAGCAATCAGGGGAAGTGTCAGGGAAATGACCCCACCGCTGACCTGGCCTTGCAATGAATGTGAAACTAGCAGGCAGCTAGATTCACAGGGAGATCCTCTCTAGAGGCTCCTTAAGCAGGGCAGATAGTGCTTTCGAAAAAAAAAAGAAAATGGTCGTTCTCCGTTCTGGACGTTTTTTTTTACTCCTCCTAAGGACACGTGTGTACACAGCATGAAATTGAGACCGGATGAAAATGCTAATTTTCAGTGACAGAGGGTAATGTCGAGGGCAGGATTTCTTCAAGGTAGGGTCGGTGATTTTGGTTCAGAACTCCATTTCTGTTAATGTTGGGTGAAATTCTCGTCACAGCCCAGCAGCTATCAATAAACCATGTAGGCAATGTAGTGGAGGGGTGAAAAGATGATCCAGCCAATCAGTAAAAGGAGTTGTCTCTACCAGTGATGCAGTCATGTGTCTTGGAGACAGAAGCTGACATCCATGTGTTTTACTAGTACTAATTTGGAGGACTAATTAAAAGGACTAATTTGGAGGACTAAATAACCTTGTGAGTGGTAATAGTTTTTGAATCAATGGGGTTGTCCCATAGAGGTAGGACATACACTTGTTGACAGCATATGAAAACCAATAATAAATCAAGAAGAAAAAATCTAATAAAAAAATTATAATTGTTATTATAATAATAATAATAAGTAAGGGATAATGGCATTGGGGTAGCAAAACATTTTGCAGATATAATTTCCACATTTTGATCCCCAAGACTGACTTGTAGAGCTACTTCTTTCCGCCACCAGATAATTGGTATGATTATAATATTATTGGTTATGAGTATAGAGTCTTGTGTATGGTTTATCTTTTGAAACTGGTGGCTAGTAGAGAAATATGTTGCGTTCGTAAGTTTTTCCTTGATTTTCAGTTTGTCAGAATCGAATACCAGAATACCAAGAGAGCTTCCCTGCATTCCTTAGTTAGGTGATGGTTAGCACGACCAAGAGTGCTCTCCTGCATTCCCTAGTTAGGTATGTGTGGTTTGAAGACCTGTGGAGGTGGTGTGTGGGGGTGTGTGAGGGCATGGGAAGGGCCACTGGAGAGAAGTGGTGTTTTTGTCAGGCTGCTGAGTTTGACTACACCTAACTTCTGACAAAAACCTTTTAGGGCTTTATAATTGTAGGCGTATACTTATAATTGGCAAAAGGTCTGCAAAGGGTAAAAAAAAAGAAGATGCGTAATGCCTGTTCAGTGAGCCCTTGTTTATAACATCATCACCATCACTCGTCAAAGTGTTTTAAATGGAGTACCTAAGCAATGCTGTTGTCATGAAAGACAGTATAATTGCAGAGGAAAAATGTAATAGCACAGGCCTGGCTAAACGAAATGGGTGTCAGTACATTGTATTTGGACCCAAAGCTATTATTAGGGGCCATTGTGAAGAGTGCTTACTGGGGGAAAAATAATTGAGTTTGCTTCGCCACAGACCCTGTGTCTTAAATGCCATTGTTATAAGAAATTGAGCTGTAATGGAGGCCTTAGAAAGGCAATTTTTTAAAGTGCTGTGTTGTGTGGATGTTTCACGGCCTGAACCCGGGGCCGGAAAGAAATGAAAGACACAAATCTATCTGGTTAAAAAGCCACTCCCTGACCTCACTATCAATAAATCCACTGCTATTCCTCCTTACACCTCCACCCCTCCATTTTCTCTACCCCTCTAACCCCCCCACACACACACCCCCATATCTTACACACACACACTCTGGGACATATCGGCATACAAGTCCTGCCATTGCCAAAGAGGTCATTGGGGGAGATTTACTTCTCTTTGAAGACTGGAAGACGTGGTCAGCCCCGATGGGAGTGAGGGTATCTGTTTTGTGCTAATGTGTCTGCACTTGTCTGCTATTTGCTTAGATTTGTAATAGACCTGCTGGTGCCCTCTTCCAAAGCCAAATTACCTGATGATCAAGCCGAGAGGGGAAAATCTTTTTTGAAAGGAAACGCAATCTGAGCAAAATGTCAATGCATGCGCTGAAAAGAGTTGGCGGACAAAGAACCCATTAAGCCTCATATAGTGCTATGAAATTGCATATGCTATGAAACTGCCGACCGTTCTGCTGGCCACCAGGTATATTAAAAGTTTTCGCTCACATCAACACTGCAGATTATTGACTGACTATTCTATACACATTTCACTCGGGGACGTCCGTTAAAGGATTTCCCGGGCCACAGTTATTGTATTCTCCTTGAATAGTTTCTCCCTGTGATTAGCAGTCATTTGCACTCTTTCTTTGGAATCTGCCGAGTTTGTGTTTTTGGATTATGTGTGTCCTGCCACCATGAACAAGTGATTGCAGAATTGGATGGTCCAGCCTGCCAAACTGAGTATTCTATACAAAGCTAATGCAATGTGCTCTACAGTGATCATGTGAATAGGAAAGGATTTAGTATCTCTCTCTGCCTGTCTCTCTCTCTCTCTCTCAATTTATCTTTCTCTGTCTCTCTATCTCTGAGCTCCTTCATGAGGTCTGATTCCAGTTTAGGATGCCATTGGGATATGATTGCTTAGCCTGTAGCCTTTCATTTACCTGCTATGCGCTTTCATTAGATGATAAACAGTTCATTAAGCTCAACTATAACATGTCTGTATAGTCATTCTGGGTTTGAAAGCCTATAATTGAACACAGTGCAGTAAATATGTTTTTTTTTTTTAATCACATGGGGAATTTAAATTCAATTTTCAACATATTGTGAAGTGTATTACTTTCTTAAATTATAAAACTTCATTAAATGGCTGCACAGTCCCAGGAGATGTTTTATCTCGCCAGTGCAGTTAATGGGAATAAAGATTGTCTCCTAGCGCAACTTCCTCCATGCATCTTCACACTTTACATCATTTTAAAATCTTTTTATCTGGTTAAGTAGACTCAAATTGCAGGAAAATATCTAGTAAATTACTCCTGTCTTTTCCACTCAATGGCTTTTTTTTTTTACATGCTCTCTCTTTTCCAACCTCCCTCACTCTCTCTCTTTCTTTCTCTCTCTCTCTCTCTCTCTCTCTCTCTGGATCCAGAGGATGTATCCAGTGATTTATGAGTGAATCTCATTTGCACAACTTGAATGAATAGATACATATGTATTAAAAAAGAGGCCCATTCTCTATGTCTGAACTCTAGCCCCAGGAATCATTTACTGAACTCAGCTAGAGTCTGTTTAATCAGTCACCTTGAGATGCATACTTTGCAGGCAACACAAAAATCCTATGTATACCTTGTATGGTAGGCCTACTATAGGTCTGAGAAACATCAATGTCAACAATGTTCAATTTCCAAAGATCACAAATACTGCTTCAGTGTATGCTTACATAATCCATAAATAGTTTTGGACAGATGCACCCACTAAATAACCTCCAATTGTCGAGTTACAGGAAGTGATGTCAGTGGAGGATGAGTCAACATCCTGTTACTGTCTAATGGAGGCCAACTGCTGTCATGTACTGTTGGACCAGCCTGGCTCATATGCCCTGGTGGGCGAAGCGCTCACTGAGGAGGCCGTGAAGAGGATGAAGCTAGCCATCTTCGGCAGCATCGAGCCAAACACCATGGACTACAGCCTCCGGGTGTATTGTGTGGATGACACACCGTATGCCTTTCAGGTGAGAAAAGAAGCGATTTCATGGAATGTTAACAGAAGATGTTCCATAGATAAAACTCAGGGCCTAAGCCAGGAAGACTTGTCTTAGTCGTCAGTGTAATTGTATTTTATGGTTGTCTTGTCGGTTGATGTGATCCGTTTATTTATTTATTTGTTTGGGTGACAGACTGACAGGTGATTTGATTTTTCAAAAGTACCCCCTGTTCCTTGCAAGAGAAGCAGCGATGGGAGGAGTACAATATTCTACCATAATCTCACTCGGTAATGACACTAAACATTATGCAGGAAATCAGTCGTCACTGTAGCATCACCTGTCACTCTTTTGGGCTTCTAGCAGATTTTGTTCCGAACTGTGCCGCCATAGACCAAAGCAATGGTGTCAGAAATCAGAGGGTTTCTTTTTTGTACATGGAAATGAATTCTGATGAATGGTTGTGGAAGGGCTGATGCCTCGGTCAATATATCATCTCAAACAGAGGGGCAGTGCCTGGGTCTATTGAGTTGTGAAAGTCTCAATCTATTGTCTTGTCACGCCGTGTGAGTTATGCGTCCGACTGAGTCTTTCATTCCACTGCATGGAGATGCAAGGTGTGTAAATAATGTGCTTTAATATTGTCTTTCCTCGTCTTGCACTCTCTCTCTCTCTCTCTCTCTCTCTCTCTCTCTCTCTTTCTTCTCTCTCTCTCTCTCTATCTCCCCCTGTACTGCTCTTGCTCTGACTGTTCTCTCTCTCACACTGTCTGTCTGTCTGTCTGTCTGTCTGTCTGTCTGTCTGTCTGTCTGTCTGTCTGTCTGTCTGTCTTTCTCTCTTTCAAGGGAATGCTGCATGTTTCATATTTCTGTTACACATGAGCCTGTACTAAATTCCCTTCTTTTATTTCTCACTCCCACTCTCTTCCTCTCACTCTCTTCTCAATCTTCATCTTACCCTCTTTCTCTCTCCCCCTCTGTCTAACTCTCTCTCCTCTGCATCTCTCATGTTATCTTCTTCCCATTCTCTCTTTTCATTCTGCTCTTTATCTCCCTTTCGTCTCCCTTTGTCTTTGATAACAAAGGGTGTGGTTACCACGGAGACGAGCAAAGGTGGACAGCTTCTGGAGGAGCCCAAGATTTTACTCTTTAAAGGAAACACTCTCAGTCTGCAGGTGTCCATCCAGGACCTCCCCCAGTTTTTATGGAACATCAAACCCTTCACTACCTGTCAGGTATAAGCAGACTGTCTTTTTCCCTGCGATTCTGTATCGCATTGTATTATATTCATCTCATCTGTTTCTGAGGTAAATGTCCAGAGTTGTGTCAGGACTGTGCAACTGTGATGCAATTAGTGGCAAGCTGTAATGAAATTAGGCTGTCATGAAGCAGGTAATTATCATTGGCCTCTAATAGAATTTGTGAGGATGCAAATGCCATGATAACTTGCGTTCAGTTTGTTCAACCATTGTGCTGCTGAAGCCCCTTGTGTAGTTCACCTAAGGGGTATCAGGTCAGCTCACCTTGTTCCTCTGTACAACACACTGGAGAGCATAAAAGCAATTTAATGTGAGTGCCTAATCACAGAATAATTAGATGGCTACAGAATGCTAAATTTGCTCTACATGGGTTTAGTGTCATCTCTGGTTTTGCAAAAGAATGTGGCAGCCAGGTAGCAACATTTCCTTTCCATCCTATTGTCTCGGTCACTTTAATCTACATGACAAATCCTACACTGTGTTCATGTCCATCTCCTATAGAATACCCATACCAGTGTTGTCAGTGTATGCAGGCGGCGACAAAAAAGGTTTGGACACCGAGTCCTTGCCGGGCCTGTTCTTCTCTCTTCCCTCTACCTTTATTTATAAGCAGCAGTGAGAGGAGACAGCCTGTCTTAACCTCTCCATCTCACAGAGCAGGTGTGGAGTAATGGCTCCAGCCCTCTCCATACATCAAGCCAGCTTTTACCGCTAAGGAGAATCTGGCCAGCCAGCTCCATAACTCTCCCCCCATAGTTTCATTATACGCGGCGTCCTGCACTGGGGAGGATCAAAGCCAAGGGGGGGTGGAAGGAGTGTGTGTGTGTGTGTGTGTGTGTTGGGGGGGGGGGGGGGGCTTTGGAGGTATGGGGGTGGGGGTTAAGTCCTCCGAGGACAAGCCAGGGCCCTGTGCTTTTATTCATGCCTCCTCTCCCTGTGCCCGGTGTCGTGAATGAATGGGTTGCAGGTCATCTTAATATGCAGCAAGAGAGGAGGGGGAGCACAGGGGAGGTCAAGGACGCTGCCCACAGATGTGCCATTCAGGCAAATTAATTATGCATCAAAGTCCACATCACTTTCACCCCCCCTGCCCCCCAAGCCCCCCACCAACGCAACCCCATCCAGCACTTCCAATTCTCAGGTTGGGAGTTCCATTAATAGAATTACGGTTGAAGCAGACTTCTTTTTGTGCTTGTCTCTGAAGGAACTCCACCAAGGTATCTTTTTCAAAAAGTGGCCTTTTCAGTGTGCCGCTTTAAGATAATTCCTCACAAATACATCTTATATACATTTTCTCCACTCTGTTTCTCTCTCTCTCTCTCTCTCTCTCTCTCTCTCTCTCTCTCTCTCTCTCACACACACACACACACACACACACACACACACACACACACACACACACACACACACACACACACACATTCTATCTCCCTCTGAAGAACACTTCAAAGACCCGCCGGCGCGTTTCATGTTGATGTGTTATTTTGCTACGTGCTCGGTCCTTTGCAAGGGCAGAGGCTGAATCATCTTATCGGGGAGAACAGGACACTTTTCAGACAGGAAGGCCTCGTCTAGGCATCCCTCCCAGCCTTCCCTTCTCCTCCTCCCCCCTTAACCTCTCTCTCTCTCTCTTTCTCTCTCTCTCTTCCCTCAGGAATTCTCCTTCTCCCAAGTGTGGTGCAGCAACCAGCAACCCTTGCACTGTGCCTTCCTACTGGAGAGATATAGCTCGGCCACCACTCAGCTGTCCTGCAAGATCAGCGTACGACAGGTCAAGGGCCATGAGCAGATTCTGCAGGTCTACACTACTGTCGCCGAGGTTAGTACAGAACCGCATCAATACAAATCCTGCCAGCTCCTCATTACTCTTGCCTTTAACCATCCCATACCATCAATAGATAAACACTGTAGTGGAATGTTCACGCAATGCTGTGTGACGAGTCTGGGAAGGTCTTTGGGGGTTTGCAGTCAACTGAAGTGGCTGAAGTGCACGTCCTTCAGGCATTCCAAAATGTCAGACACTGTTGTGACTCCTCTGTGCTTTCCCCCCTGTTCTGCTTGTCTTCTCCTCAGAGTGAAAAACAGACGGTTCCATATTTTATGCAGGCAGACTGCACAGTCACCTCGCACACAGGGGCCAAAGCCTTCAAAATTCCGCTGTCGATCCGACAGAGGATCTGCGCCACTTTCGACACTGCCAATGCTAAAGGCAAGGACTGGCAGCTCTTAGCACAGAAGCTCCACATAGAGAGGTAAGGGTCTGTGGTGCACATATGGAGATAAAGCACCTCTGGCTGTATCCAAGGCTAGAGAGTTAATTGAAAACCTAGCTGTGGTCATCCACGCTTATCTGTTTTTCTTTCCTGTGGCTCATGTAGCCAGGGTAGCACGCCCTCACACTGGTGATCATTTAGATGATTGGCTAGATGATATCTGCTAAAGGGAGTGTTTTTGAAGATAGTGTTTGAAGATTAATCGTGCATTTACGTACAAAGGGGGAGCACCTGCCCCTATATGTAAAAGCTGTGAGAAGCCCAAAATGGTTCATAGGTCATTGTGTTGACACACTGCCCCCTAGTGGATTTTCATTTAACTGAGAGTATAGTTTAGGTTCAGAAAAAAACTGTAAATTGTAAGTCGCTTGCAAAAGGCCTGTTTTTTTTAAGATGGAAAATACTGTGAAATTACTCCCTGAGATGCAATGTGGTATGGCTGATCTGTGCATATGCAACACTTCAGTTAGGCAGTTAGATCTCTGGTCTGATATGAACATGCTGGAGATAGGGGAACAATCCTGCCTTGCAGTATGCTCCTAATCCAGCACCCACTCTCTTTCAAGATGAATATTTCGCCTCATGTTTCAAACGCAAGCACAGTCGTTTTGATAGTCAAGCGATACATTGACCCCCCCCCCCCCCCCCTTCTGCCGCCAGGAACCTGTCCTATTTTGCGAAGCAGAGGAGTCCCTCCGCCGTCATCCTGAGCCTGTGGGAAGCTCAGAACCAGGACAATGGTGACCTTGACTCACTAGCCAGCGCCTTGGAAGAGATAGGCAAGATCAACTCGAAGCACCAGCTCAAGAGCCCGGAGGACCCCCAAGACTGTAACCAATGAGGAGCAAAGTAACAACCTGTGTTTAGTGGGGAAAACAACAACAACAAAAAAACACAATTAAACAAACAAAAAATGGTCAATTATAATTACGCTTGGCAATCGCCATGTGGTCGGAGAATGCAAACTCAATCCCTGCATCTCCTGGGTTAGTCACAGGGGAGGTAGGGTCAAAGTGAGTCCGCAGCACCGTGTCAATTACCCTAAAAAGCAAACTGTTCAAGTGCTTTGTACGAGCAAAAATATCATCTGTCAGATCTTGCTTGCAGATCAAAGGCACTGTATTCTGTACTATATGAGTGTGTGTGCGCGTGGTGGTAATTTTTTTTACCATCGAATGAATAAAGGAACTTGGTATCAGTCTACTGCAGCCAAAAGAAAGTTTAACTTCTTCTTTCAAGTCATCTCCTTCATGTCATAATTTGTATGGAGGCTTTATTCTCAATATGTGTTGTTAAGCGTGATCTCTGTTTCCTACACGTGCGTGTATATCTACCTTTGCATTATGTCTCTGCTTGTACTCCTTTCATTCAAGACTGCCTTCAAAAAGGACTGCATTGCATTTGATGTGTCTGTTTTTTTGTTTCTTTCGTTGTTATCTGTGTTTCGTTTACACTTAAAAACCTGTGAACTTACATAGAAGCTCCCAGTTCACTCTATACCTACTAAACATTTTCTCACAGTACCAAACTCACAAAGTAGCATTTTCTCTGACCATGATAACTACAATTTCTGTGTTTGTAATAATCCTTTCCTCTCCAAGCTTTGGTCTATGGTGTTTGATCTTATTTGCATATATATTGACTCTTACATTTTCACATTTGTACCAAATAGCAGAGGAGAATTTAAAATGCTACGCTAGGGACAGTGTTGATCCTCCCCCCCCCTCTATCCAGATACATACCACTACGGTGAAGGAAAAGGGGGCTGTGGATAGTGCATCTACACGAAACTGTTGGATGGGAAAATACTGAGTGCTGGTTTTGACATTTGAACAGTCCTTTGTTTCTTGCTGCAAAGGAACCTCCTAAAATCAGCTCACCCTTTACTTATATCAGGTCTCCAGAAATATCAGTACATCACACCACATAATCACACCAGCAGAAGACCCTTGGAAGGGACTCTATCTCTGGAAGCTCAGCTTAAGTGTATCTCATAGGGCATATCTACTATTTACTAGAAATGACTGGTCATGTTTATTTTTTGCTGAATCACAAATATCACATACCCTCAAATTAGGAAGATGTATTTAATGTTTGCAACAAAGTTTTCACTTACCTTTAATTTTAACTTGGCTAGTTTGATTTAGTTTATTCGACATTTCTATGAACTAAACATACATATGTTGCTCAGGTTCAGACATTATGCAAGGTTAAAAGGTCTACAGACATATGCACATCTGCTGGACATACCACTACATCCACAAACAGAGTGCTGCAAATGTTATTCTGTGTCACAGAGGATGGACCTTCCGTTAACCTCATAACAACATTATATTCCACCCTTGCTGAAAAAAAACCCCATCTATTATAAAAAACTAAAAACGTCATTTTATTCAAATGTATGTGTCTACTGCTCCCAACAGCATTTGCTCTGTCTTTGTAAATACTGTTGAGACATTGCAACAACGTGTTGACCATGGATTGAGGACTGCTATTACAAAAACTAAAGATTAGGGGCTTGCTGTAATGGTGTATTTCCCTCCTAGCTTGCTTTACCAAGCCTAGGTTGTCTTACCATATGCTTTGGCAGTCGAGCTGATCTTTGCTATGCCATGAATCTCGGCCCTGCTTCAGAGCAGCATCAAAGCACCAGCCAGTCCCCGCCCTCGGCCATGTGGGGTTCCAACCCAGAGTTCCTGACTAGTAGGTGAAGCATGACATCAAGCAGGGTGCAGGAGGAACTGAGTAGGGAGGTTGTTTTATTTAGAAAAGCCTTGGTGAAATTACTATACAACAAACAGGTTTTCCACTGTTAGTGAGAGGAGGAAGACAACAAAGGAGCTATTACCATGGACATGCTGGCAAAGTGGAAGGCCAGCTTTATAGAGGTATTCATGGGAAGAATAATATGAATTGGGGATGAGCATATACAACATTCAGATAAAAGTATTGAGAGGGTCTGTCACACAAAACAGTGTCCTAACTGGCGGAAGGGAAGGACCGCTGTGGTGAGACAGGAATTTAAAAAGGTTCTTTTAGACATGGGCAGTTTGAGCCTGAGACATGTCATCAGAGTAATCAGAGCTTTCTCCTGTGCCATCACCATAATGGAGATAAAAAACCAAAGCCATGCCGTTCCAGTCTGGATGTTATCACGGCATGGCTCAATTTTAAAGGTTGTGGAAAAATGGCTCCAGTTGCTGAACTGTGACTGTCATATTCTACCAACAACCCATTTGATGTCCCACCGACAAGTCTTTTTCCACTCTGCCAACAAGTTAAGTCTTGCAAATATTCTATCATCCATTTATTCAAATATTGGAGGTCTGCAAAATGTTGTCTATTGCATAAAAAAACAAAAGTATATAAAGGCTAAAGTATGGTGAGGTATGTTTTGCTTTGAGGCTAATTTGTGGTTCTTATTTTAGTGTTTCATTTGATTTCATTTCTTTTGTAAATGCAAGCTTTGTAATGGCATTTTAATGGTCATATATTACACATGTACCACAAGCTTCTATCTTGCAATTCTCCTAAGTTTTTCTAAAAGAATACAGTTGTTTTTCATCAGATACAAAGTTTTGTATTGTGTGATACAAAGTTTTGTTAATTCTTAAGTTTTTTTGTTTTGTCATTTGTTGTTGAATGTTTGAAATATTTTCTGTGTCTTGCTTTAACATGGTTTTCACTTCCATTCAGTATTGTCAGAGAAACAGAGAGAAATGTAACAAGCACTGTCTTTTCATTGGAAAAATGTTGCTGTCATTGCTGCACTAGGCCTTTGCATGAAATGTGGTGGTCCTTACAGTTGGTCTTGCCATCTCATTCTCTGGAAGCATCATCACATCTTCACAAAATGATGCAAATGAGGGATTCCTACGGATATACAGACATACTTTAGTTTTTTCAGGGTCATAAAGCCATTTCATCATGCACTTTCAAACACTAATACCCAATAGTATAATTGTCTGATACGGGAAAGTCATTTGGCATCTGCCTGTCTTTTCCGAGTCTGTTGTGCTCCATCAAAATTTTCGTATTGATCAATTTCACATTTTTCTTTTGCTGGATTTGGAATAGATTTAAAAAAAAAAAAAAAAAAAAAGGAACACACTTAGGGACCTTTCTGACTGGTCGGTGTTCCAGTTTCCTATTTTATGTAATTCAGAAACTATTTTTGTACTTCCTTATTTCTCTGCCATTTTCATCGATTTGGTCCATTTGGATGTTCTAGGTCAAATCTGTTCACTGACGTCTCTGTTGGTTCAAGCGTTCCAGCCCACCTACATCTAGTCCAACTGCTCTCTCACATGCACGTGTTCAGTTGCTCTGCTCTCTCCTCAACCCACATATAGCATCTGCTTCTCCAAGCTCAGCTTAGTGTGTGTACATATTATGTTTTCATGTCTGAGATTGAATGTGAATGAATATCCGTGTATGTGTGATTCACTTCAAAGACAGCCTGTCTTTTTATTTTTATTTGCAGATATGTTTGGCCACTGTATGGAAATGTCTGGTTGGTTCTTGTCACCACACTTATTTAGGATGGCAGTTCTCTCTCTCTCTCTGTCCATATCACGCATGGCCTTCAGCATCATTACCACTATTCTTGTGCCTTGTTTATCTACTGTAAATGGTGAATGTTGTAAAGTACAGGCAGGGCTGAAAAACAAAACCATAGTTCATTGCATCAAAAGGTATATATGAGTAAACTATTGGGTAGGCAGCAAGAGCTTTTTTTCTAGTGCAAAACATCCATGTTTGGTATTGCCGGGGCAGCTTGTGGTATAATGTATCTATAATTATGAACATTTTGGATGTTTTCTGTACAGTAGAATTTGCAGATGTATATGCAGCCTTTTGGAAATAAATGTACAGTTGAAATTAAGCTTGTTTGTCATGTAAGTGGATGTTGAACTTGTTTATGGTGTTTATGGAAAGGTCACGCCTGAAAAGCAGTATTCCACCTTTTTTTAATCAAGGCTAAATAGTCTTTCTATTCTTTCTCAGAGGAGAAGGGCACCATTATTCATGTACTCTGAGATTCACTTCCACTGAAAAAAATTAGTGGTTTGATCATGGAACAATTAATAGGCTGCACGTGGCATTTCATTAATTTCCATTATGCTACAACGCCATCTAGTGGCTTTATCCTCCTGCCCTACTCTGGTATATTTTCTGCATTGTTGCTCTAGAGACAGACGTTCTTTTGCTGTATGTTCTGTGACGCCCACCTATGCCCCTTCAGGATTCAGCCCAGCCAGTGCACGGGCAGAGGCAGAACCTGAGCCTAAGTGCTTTATTCTCTGCACCTGTATTTAGGGTGGGGCTATAAAAGGGGTTTTCTCTCTCTCATTAGGCACTTCTTTTAGGCGCTATTTTGGTATTCTCTTTCACACAGGCTCTTTGACTTCTTTCTAAATCTGTCCCCCTTTCTATTTCTTTAGCTCTCACTTTCTCATTAAGTTACCTAACAAACTGATGCCTTCAATCACCACATTCATGCACGACATTGAACATTACCTTTTCATACCCCTATTTTGATTCATTCAGTACCAGTAGGTGAACACCCACCCATACATGGTCTCACAGAAGGATCATATAATTTCAAAAAAGTTTTCTCAGGAAGATGACATACTCATCTAATATCAGTATATGACATATGTCTACTACTTGATTTAAACACTGCTGACATCGGGAATACTGTAATTCTGTATGATGCAATGAGATTAGTCTATCACTCTGAGCTTATACTGTTTAGAAGTACAAACTCAGGAATCCGCCCATATTCCTCCTTGCTCTGAGCTATCCGAACCTACTTTTCTATTAGAACTTTAGCTTCCTGAATATTGAATTTAAAATGCCTCGCCTCACAGATAAGCCCTTAAATAGTCTAGCTGCTACATCCAGCATCGCAAAGACCTCCTTTCTTATCACAGACTCTTCCTTCACACAGCACGGGGTATCTTGTAAATCCTCGGGTAGTAACAGAAAAGGAGAGCTAGTATCAGCCTAGTACTTTAACAGGCTTCCTTCTGCACCCTTTGTTCTCACTCGTAAATTAAGTCCTATCATGTGGGAATGGTGGACAGTGCTGACACTCACCCTTAATGACCAAAGAGATTCCATGACCCCTATGTCTGCTTAACAGCTGAGATACATTGGGCTAAAAGCTTGATAAGGCATTTATCACACCAGGGCATTTCCTCAAGGAATTGAGATGTACCAAGGCTTCAGCAGAGAACTCAATGCTTTGGGTTAATATAAAAGTGTAAAGGCCATAGGGAAAAAAGACAGGTCTACTGTATGCGAGAAAATAACCTCTGCGAGTGAAATCAATAAATGCTTCCACACTGACTCAACAACCTATGCTATGAACCTCCACCATTTCAACATGTTTGAAGGGACTAGGGTTTATCTACCCCAGGGACCAGACACATTGTGTGTGATTTAAAGCTGCTATTCCAAAAATAGTTTGACAGAATGAAGACAAGACTGAAGTCTCAAGACACCTTTATTAACTGGAGAATAGGGATATCATTGCTAACACAGACTAACAAAACAGAAAAGATAAATCCAGTTGTTGAAGAAGGGAGGAAACTGTTGAGGATGTCTAATCTTCCAATGGTAACTGTTTAGCTTGCATTGGATTTGTCAGAGGCAGACAACTTGACTTAATTTTATTTCGCCTCTTGTTATCTCTAAATGAGCAGGGGTAGGGGAAACCCCTCCTCCCTCTGTTATCTTGTCAAAAAGGGTAAAAAAAAAAAAAAAAGCATGGCAAAACTCTTTTTTAATTCCTTTTTCATTAAGTTTAAGCTAGGGATAAGAAAAAAGAAGAAAAAAATCATGTGAGTCACGACTTACTCTGCTGTCACACCAGTAGCAGTGTCTGAGACACATGATGTGTTTTTTTTATTTAAAACAACGAAGCAAGAGTAGAGAAACTGTAAGCATGAAAAGCAACTCTTAAAATACATTTTAACACATAAACAGACTTGGAGAATGTGGGGAAAATGCAGTTATCTTCTGCATTAGTGTGTCCGTAGGAAATAGCATATTTAGATTTTCAAACATTCTTTTTGTAATGGTGAAATGGATTTAGGTGTTTACAGTTGTGAGGTGTCAACGCCATCTGACAGCTCAAAGTTCTTCATATACGCAGGGTGTCTACATAAGCCTGTTAATTAATTGAATAACTCATAAAGTGAATGAATACGGAAATGTCTCTAAACTGTTGGAGTGAGTTAGAGCTACCCTCATCAAAGTGGTCAGAACAAACAAAATGACGAAGTGTCACTTTTCTTGCATTCTTTCACATGGGTCTGAAATTCCCCTTTGACTTGGTGAATGTTTCCCCAGTGGAGCCGTTTCCTTCCCTGCCAACAACGCTGATGGTGGCTTGTCAGCGGAGTATCACAGCAGTCCAGGCTGCTATTCTTGAGATAATGTCAACCAAACGTTCGTGCGTGTAGGCCTAGGCCTGCAGTGTTAAAGGTGTTAATAGCTGATTACCAATACAAGCCAAGTAAAAAAAACTATAATAAAACTCACACAAAAAACGCACATGACTGAAAAAAATAAATCTCGCAAATAAGAGTTCTGGTCATTTAACCTTCACCATTGTTTTCATCCAGGTGTTCATACTAAACTCTTAATCATAGCTTATTGGGTAATAATTTGCTAATCAGAAGGCTAACCTTCCGACTAGGTTATTTCCATATACTTCCCACTTATTACTTAATATATGTTAAAATTGTGCTTATGTGCATATGTGAGTGTCCTCTCCTGGTCCTTTTTTCTTAATTTCACCTCTCCAACTGGCCTCACCTACTGTGACGTACTGATAAGTTTGCGGGGCGGATACATTTACTTGTCCCAGAGCTTCTCCGGAAGTTTATGATTGTCAGTAAGCTATGCGCCAGAGCTGGAGCCGGGTGGAACGTACTGTCCACTCGTCAAAAATCGTTGCAAACATATAGAGGCTTGTCAAGAAGTCATTCTTCTTGTTCTACAATGACAATAAGAAGACGAATTCGAAATTAAGTATGAAGCGAGTTAGCGGCCAGGTAGGCTACCGAAATCAGAGCTTTCAAGGCTCGACTTCACGAAAACTTCACGTTACATGTTGGTATGAGTCACTGGGCCTATTGATGTTTTTATCGGTAGTGTGATGGGTTAAAGTAGACATATCCCAGTAAAATACAGCAACAGCAACAGGTTACCTGACATCAGACAAGCATGTCATTGATTTTAGGTTTGAGCAGTAAGTGCTGTCTGGCGCACTACCATTTAGAACTTGTAATACACTTAGGCTATTTTACTAAACGATGAGGAATTGTAAATATCGTATCTATTAATGTTTAGATTCCATATCCGATCATAACACTTCATATACATGAGGTGGGATACAAATTTCAATGCTGCTCTGGTCTGTTACAGATTTTACTCGTGTTATGGCTCATTCACCTGGCCGCTGCTAGGACATCTAGACTTTGGGAACTAAGTGTTAGAAGGAATAGGACGGTACGAGACGTTTCTTGCAAAGCAGGGGCATATCCACATGAAGGCATCTGCTGTTTAAAATGCCCAGCAGGTGAGTACGTAAGGATGACTTAAGTTCTGCCTCTCTGAAAGCAACCAAAACCTTTTACAGTATAATTTTCATTTACACACCAAAATTATTCTGTCAAAAGTGTATCTACTTTTGTTTTATTGGTTCTCTGAAGTGTAACATCTCGTGTGTTCCATTTGTCTCATCAGGCACTTATGTCAAGGAACATTGCACTGAAACATTACAGGATGGGACCTGTGAGGCATGTGATTATGACACTTACACTGAACATGAGAATGGACTTAATCAGTGTTTATCATGCACTAAGTGTCCTCCAGGTAAGACTCATTATGCATACATTAATCAACATTAGACTTGTAGTCTTCGGAATTATAAACTGCTAGTGAAATGCTACCTAGACCAGTGTGATTCTATGTTTGTGTAGGTGCCTAATACGTTTTGCAATTCTTCTTTTTTACTCTACGGGTTAACACCTACACACCAAACATATTGACTAAGCACCACTGACATGGTGCCATAGTTGCATCACATTCAGCGTTTTACCTCAAGAATATCACAGTAGCCTGCTAAACTAACCATGTTTTGATGTCAACCTCCTATGTTGTATTGATTGCTTTGTTGGAATTGTGGTGGAATATATATAACTGAAAAACTCAATAATGTGTGTGACGTACTATTAACCAGCAATATAATCACCAGTAGGGGTATAACCTTAATAATCAGTATAATGACAAGGATATTCATGATAATATGCTGTTAAAACTACTGCACAACCACAGCATGAGCTACACCACTGATAAGACTTGTGTGTGTGTGTGTGTTAAAACATATAATGCAGCAGTTCTACACACACTGGGTAGGGAATTCCCCAAAGGGGGGATCTTTCTGAAGGCCCAGGAGTCTCCACGTCCCCTGGAACACAGAGCCAAACAGGGCTCCAAGCCCAGGTTGGGTTAGAAACGCAGCAAATGCCCTTCGTAATGGCGCTGTATAGATAGGGAGAAGGGAAGAGAGGAACTAGTCAGTCAACAGTAATACTAAGCAAATTGGCACATTTGATAATAATAATAATGTTCTGTAGATAAACTTTTTGTAGAAAAACACTTCAGTGTTCCTGTACAGCTTTACTGTGAGTGCTAAATGACGGCCCAAACAAACCATCATCAGACCATCCTACAGTTGTCCACCAACAAGCTGGCGAATTGTCTACCTAAGTACATAAGGGGAATGTACAACCTGAAAGAAAGGGCAATGTAAGCAAAGGCAAGTTTAAACTATTGTGACACTGCACTTAGGCTTATAAAGCTGGTTCAAATGTACTGCCTCTGTAAATGCTCTGTACAGCATCAGAATGACTAGATTTTTGGCTGAGATATGGTGTAAACGTTCATTGTGGCTCAAGCATCAGGCATCAATGTCACTGTACAATTGTTCTTTTAGCTGGTGCAAATAGGCTGCCACTAAAACAGACATCAGACTGACTGGTGGCCCAGACAGTTTAATAGGCTTCAGAAGCACTGCGCAGATGTTCCACTGTGCTGGTGAAACCACTGTTGCACTGGTAGAAAGTGTTATGAAAATAGTGTTTTAAAATGAGAGGTTCATAGAGTAAATAAACCCTGAAATTGACACCATTTTAATGGCAATAAAAATATATGAAAATTGCTAGTGGGCTAGTTCCGCTTGAATGGACTGAGTAATAGGTCGGAATGAACACAGTAGGTTCTTGAAAGATGATTGCAAATCACCTGCCATAGAGACAAATAGTTTTAGCCATTCTTTCTGATGAACAGATATAGGCCTAGATTCCCAAAAAGAGACCAAAGGCCATAGATTTGTTTTTTTTGGAGAGTGTGACTGTTTGGATGTATGTGTGTGTGTGTGTGTGTGTGTGTCAGCTTGGTTAGCCCAGAAAGAGGCTACTTTACCTGGCAATTGCTTTGCTGCCTCTGTCAAGTTGCTTTGCTCCATGATTGGCTATGACTAGCCCTGGCATTCGTTCAGCGCTCCGTCATTTTTTTTTGTTCGTTTTGCTTGTTGGTGGTCATTAACCAATATAAACATTGTAGTCAAAACAAATACTAATATGCCACTGTTGGGGCTGAAATACACATACGTGTTTTTTTTAAACGGCACGCGAGCAAATGCATTGATTCCTATGGTATGGCGCGCTTTGCGTGGGCGCCCCTTCTCCACCACGCGTTCCGTCTTTGTGGCGTTTTTAGGTGCGCTTAAAAGTTGAACTATTCTCAACTTTCCAGCGCAAGGCAGGGAAGCGCACCGCTTCTGTTCTGGCCGCCGCACTTTGCCAAGGCGTTACTGAAGCGTTTCTGCCTGAAAAAAGACGCGTATGTGTATTTCAGTCCTTAGGGTGGACTCGCCAGTGGCAAAGATGAATTAGTCTCATCACTGGCCAAGCATTAGTAATTCGATGGCGTTATTTGTTGTGATTTAAGCCCCAAGTTGAGTTATCCTGGAAGCTGTCTGGCTGTCCCTGTTACTTTTAACCCTGTGACCCCAAATTTTGCCTCAACATCCTCTGTAATTCTCATAATGTTGGCAAATGAAGGCTTGTTGAAATATACAAAATTAACTGGTGGTCAAGTGATTCCAGACTAAAGACTTGTCTTTCTTTTGACTTGGAGTGTTTTCCTCTTTGCAGATAAGGTGCCTTCAAAAACGTGCACCCGCACCAGCAACACCGAGTGTCAGTGCAAAGAGGGCTACTTCTGTCTTCCTCACCATGCATGCGAAGTGTGCAAGAAATGCTCCAAGTATGTAGCTGTTTCCCACTTTTACAGTAGGGACTTGTATTATTAATCAGAGAAGAAAAAAACTGAATTCCTTAAGAGGAGTATACCAAGAGGACATCAAAAGGAATGTATTCCTGCATGTCACACTGTGCTGTGGTATAGATCAAATAGAATTTTGACTTATAATGCTGATTGAATATGCCCATTTAATATAGCATGCCACCAGATGTTGTGCAGTAAAATGATTGGGCTGCAGTGCAGCTTTGAGCAGTTTGGTTCCCAGTGTAGTCCCAGTATTTAATGTTTTTCTTTTTTAATTACCAGATGTAAAGAGGATGAGTTTGAAAAGAAGCGATGCACCCCCATCTCCAACACCATCTGTGAGAAGAAAACTGCAACGAATACCTCAGGTGCTGCTCCATAGTCATGCTAATGGGAACATGCTATCATTCATTTTTCATGGAAATCGCAAGTTTACACTTCAGATATCCATGTTTAATGGCCATCTTTCTTTCCTCTGCAGTGGTTATAGTTGTTGTCTGCGTTGTGCTGTCAGCATTACTACTTGGAGGCATAGCCTTTTATTTCCGGAAGACTTGGCCACATAAATTGAGTGGTAAGGACATAAACCAAATCATCATACCATACCTTGACTCATTTAAGCTAGTTTATCCTATATGAAGTGTTGTTTCAGCTGAGCAGAAAGGTAGACATAAGCACCAGTTCACCAGTTCAACTCAAGCACTAACCTAAGCACAAACCTAATTCTTGGTGACTCTTGTCAGACATGTGGATGGAGGGGAGAGATGAAGGGATGATTACATGCTGCCTTCCAAAAGCAGCCATCTCTGACACAAAATACAGACTTTCAGAAATAGTGTGAAAACATAAAACTAACACATTATTGTGCATTTTGGTGCATGTTAACGTTCATAGAGAACAGTGTTATCTCCAAGATGATTTTCTGGCTTTAACAGCTGACAATGCAAACTGTTATCAGTAGTTCATTTCCAACACAGGGAGGTTTTGTTTTAACCCTGCTGCTTAGCCTAAACACCTGGCTCGCAAAAACATTTGTTTTTCAACTGAGATGAACTTCTTAGACAATTTCAACTATTCTGGAATTGCGGAGAACATTTCGGACCAAATAGCACAAAACTCGGTTGAATAGGGCCCAACGTTTTACGAGTCAACTATCTATTCTCCCTCAATCACCCAACGTCCTTGGGGCCTGATACGCACTTGGGAGCTTTACAGAGTGAACAAGGAGAACATAACAAGAACTCTGTGGCGCCAAAACATCGGCCCCCACAACCTGAAACAGAGGGGGTGTGCTCATCCACCTCCACTTAAATGAAGGGTGTGAAGATTGTGACAAGGACATTGTACAATTAGCTCCAAACTCCCTGGGATCTCATGGTGAGATAGAGATTGTGAGAACATGGAAACAGACAACATTGGAGTGCAGCAGCTGACATTATTACCTCCTATCGTGATATGGAGGCGCTTATTTATAAAAACTCTCGGTTCAAGTCAGGGCACTGTCTGCTCACATACTCAGGTATGACTGTCCTAGTCAGAAAGAGAACCAATATGCATTCTTCAGAGATAGTTGTTAACTATTCTAATGTAAAATCTGTTACATAGCAGCATAAATCCGTTTCTTCTGAACATCAGATATCTTCTAAACTATTTTAAAATGAATGGTCTTGTTTGCATTTGATTTGCTACATTTAGCTGAAACATGGTAAGATCAAGCATGCAGTGCTACTACCCGGACTGAATCAGCCCCCCCAAACGTCACTTTTATGGGTGCTGCCAGAACAGACCAAATAGGAGGGGGATTAGCCACACTATTCAGAGAATCTCTCCAGTGCAAACAGTCTTCTCTTGGTGACTGTATCATTTCAATTACTATGTGCTCTCATTAAGTGTTCGGCTCATATTTTGTTAGTAACACTTGGCGATAGTTTTTCTTGATGAGCTAAGGCAACTTACATACTGAACAATTGCTCGCCCATATCCAATCTAAGGTTAAGGATTGAAATGACACGCCTTAATACTGATACGAACAAAGTATCAGTCCTAGTGTTATGCGACCAGTTAGTCCTGTTAGTGCAGCCAGTTATTATAACTTCGTACTTATACAGACTGGAACATTGGGTTTCGATTTTCAGGTACGGATATCAAGTGGCTCAGATCATACTAACAAGACAAGAGGTTCTTTGTTGCCATTGGAAACGTCAATGTTCTTGACCTGTGGTGTTGATCTCGGGGCCTTTATTATTCATCTTTTATATGCTCCTGCGTGGACAACGCGATTTCTTGTGATAGCGAGCTGATGACTCCCAAACGTCCTTAGCCTGCCCACCTAATGACTTTGGTCCCCTAGAATCTTTGTCAATGCATTGACCAAATTAACAATAATAATCTTATCTGATAGAAATAAGGAGGATTTAGGAGTGCTACTCATCTTGACACAAAATGACTTCAAGCAAAGGTCACTGTTAAAAACCTTGGCGTCTTAATTGTTTGCATTCTCTGTTTTAACAACCATGTGAATCAATAACAAAGTCAGCCTTTTACTCTCAAAAACAGAGCAAAACTAATAGAACTTATGTCAGAACTACAAACTTCAGCTTGTACAAAACGCAACTGCCAGAGTTCTTACACAAAAAAAATAAAAAATAAAAAATGACCACATTACTCCGATACTTAGTCCTTAGACTGGCTTCTGGTAATTCACAGAATTGACTTCAAAGCAGTGCTGATTGTCTGAAAATCACTAAATGGAGCAGGACCAAAATACTTCTCAGATATGTTTCAGCATTACACACCTGCTAGACCTCTCAGATCCCTGGAGGTAAATCTGTTGGTAATAGCTACTGTCAGGACAGAACCTTGTAAAACTAAATCAACTTTAAACCCAGCTGTTCTCAGATGCTTTTTGTTAACTGGGCCCACCCTACTTTTTTCCCCTACGTTCTTTTAGCTGATCTAATGCACTTTTTCATTTTAATCTTTTGTTCTGTTCTTTCAACTGTTTAAATGCACTTTACCTTCTTAAATGTGTATGAATTGTGCTATATAAAAAAAAAACCTGCCTTACCCTTTTCATTTGTGTTTTATCAGCTATCTTGCTCTTGAAGAATACAATTTGTCCACGAATAGTACAGTATGTCTTCTTTCTTACAGATGCAATGAGACGAAATAATCAACTCCGGAGAAATGTGGTAAATATTAAGTCTGTTGACAGTCATAACCATTTTCCTAGCCACAACATGCAATTAACAAATCCTTGAAACTGAAGTGTTTTCAGGATTCCCACTGAATTCCCTGTATTGCCTTTGCAAATGTGATTCTCAAAGTTCAATTAATGGCGACTGCTTCTCATCACTCATTTAAACCCACTCACAAACTAACAGTCATTGAAGAATATAGCATACCCTTCGTTGTTTTCCCAATAACTCATTGTTTCACACTTCAGTGTTGACATTCTTAATTCTTTTCAAATGTCCCCTAAGGAGGATGTCAGGGTGACCGAGGACAGGCCAGTGATGAAGGAGCCGACGCACCGCGCCCTGAAGCAGCTGGTGGGTTCCAGGGCCGCCGAAGACGAGGACACGGGCCTGGGGGACAGCCTCCCTAACACAGCCAGCTCCTCGCAAGCCAGTTTGTCTGCACTGACACCTCCCTCCCACACCCACCTCTCCTGCAGCAGCAGTGGCAACAGCAGCTCCGCGCCCCCCAACCCGCTGACACTGCCTCTCATTAGGGTGAGATTGTTCTCACTGAGCATGCTTCTGCTTTCTGTCCACGTCGTCCGAAGGGCCAGGCAGTCAGGCAGGCTGGCTGGCTGGCAGGCAGTCTTATCCAGAAAGGCTTGGTGTGGCTTCCAGTGCAACCAATTGCAGGTGTATGCATCTGGTCAGTTGTGTGGAGATTGAGATCAGTTGATGAAATGGGTGTGCTGCTGCTTCCGTTGGATTGAAGAAGTGCAGCCACACTGTGCCTTTGCTGACAAGATTGCCCAGCCAGTTCTGATTGAATCTTGCTGCCCTTTTTCCTTGCATTGGTGCCAGGGCCAGAGACCCCATACGTGTCATCTGCCAGCTGCCCTGATGCTTTGTTTCTTTAACATTTGGCGAGTTTTGTTTGGTGCATATTTATGTTGTTTTAACATACATGGAGTTTCTTGTGTGAGAGAATTCAATTCATCACAACGTTGGGATTGAGAAGTTTCTGACAATGGGAATCATGAAATAGATATCATTGAGTCCTTCCCTGATTTTTATATAGGCATTGCATCAGACAATTTGCTGTTGCTAACTAACTGTTACTGCATCCCAGTACCTATTTCAGTTTTAACAACATTGTTGTTTTTCTGTTTAGGTGATAGACCATGCCCCAGGCATTCGAAGACTCGTTCCTGTAAATGGTAAGAAAACATAATCATAGACATCAAATAATGATTTGTCATATTTGGTTCAATCATCAAGTCATGATTAAACAGGAGAATCCCAAATGAATGTAATCTGAAAGTTTTGTTCATTTTTATGTTTCAAAAGACTTTTTTCATCTGGAATTGCAAACATTTTAAGTTTATTTTGACCTTTTTTTAGGAGAGGAATCACTGAAGAAATGCTTTGATCTTTTTGAGGAAGTTGATGTTCTGTTTCACAAGAGATTCTTCCGGCACATAGGACTCAGTGATAACGACATAAGAAGCGTTGAGCATTCTTGCTCAGATGATAAAATGTACGCCCTCCTCCGAATGTGGATGGAGAGGAAAGGAATGAAAGCCTGTCTTAACGACCTCATAGATGCTTTGCTTTACCTGGACCAGAGGTTGTCAGCTGAAAACATTATTGCACAGGCAATAGAAAGTGGCTTCTATACGTGTGAGGAGACTCTGATTGATGACTGAATTGACCTGCCATTTGTATATTTGTTTTTAAATTAACTGGTATATATTTTTAAGTTTTGTCTTGTATCATTTTTTTTTTTCAGTTGCACTTGCATCTGTGTTTAGTTAAGGTCCATCAAATGGCGCATGAAGGCAGGCTGTGAATTAGTTTAATGTACAAATAGAGCTCATACACAAGGTTCTGTACAATGTGTCTTATTTATTTTGGAAAATTATGAAGAAATATTTAGTAAATAAGTTAATTGGGAAAGTCATCAATATTTAAAATTGCAATTTCATTTTAGATTTTCCACAGAATTAAATGGCACTGTAGCTTTGACCTTCTGTTTATTATTCATGGCAAAAGATTGCTACAGGTTGTCTCCTGCTCCTAAAGCTGGCTTGATATAGGCCCTTTTTTAGAGCAATCAGTACTGTTATGATAACTGACATCTCAGTCAGTTTGAAATAAGTCAAAGCGCAGCTCCCTTAAACGACCCAATGAAAGAGTGCAGTGTATGTATGTAGCTTGCTCATACAAGATGGAAGAACACCAGAATGAAAAAACTAAACACAGATCAGTGTTTTCAGATGGTCTTCTGTGGTCACAGCTAAATGTGATGCAACTTTAAATGAATGTGCATATTAGTTAAGAACATGTACCTGTTATTTGATAATACATGTTGCATTCTGTGAGGTTTGAAATATAGTGTTTTTGTTTGTATCCTGAGGCATGTGTTATTGTTGTCATGGTGATCCAATGAAGATGGGGATCCAGTATAAGTTTCAGAAGTACAATACAGTACGCTTGTGTAGTTCCCATGGTACTGAAAGAAATTCTGAATGTGTTGTACTGAAGCACGGGTAATAATTAATTAAATATTAATTTACAACAGTCAGTGCTGAAAAATACTTAGACTATTGCAAGAATGTAATGTGACCAAGTGATCAGACAAATCAAACTGCATTTTCAGGGCTTTAAAAAAAACAACTGTTAAATACTTAAGGAGATCTTTGAATGTCAACCATGAGTGATCAAGATCATGATTTCCTGTCGCTGTACTTTCTGTTGTAAGAAAAGGGCAACAAAGAGGTCTGTTTTTGTATCAGTTATTTGTGGTGTTATGGTTTATTTTGTATTTGCTGTTGGCGTGTTTTGTACTTTCTTATCCTCTGAAGTTGTCACACTGAGATTAAATGATATACATTTCCCTGTAAAATGGGGGGAGGAGGGGTGTTTCTCTATAAATGTAATAAAAATGAATTCAATGATTTAGGATCAAATGAGAATTGTTTTATTCCTGAGGTTTTACTGTGCAAGTAGTACCACTTGAATCACATGCATTATGATACATTTACACTTAGGGGTAGTCCTTTGTAGTCAACCCTAAGGGAATGTGCTCGATAACATAACTTAGATTGAGCAGTTGTATGTTATTTTATCTGATCGTATTTATTTCTATAGGTCAGTATTTCCTCTGGAATTCAGTTAAAATGGTGATCAGTGGGAAAACTGGTTTACTTGTCTCTGGAAATGTATGTAGCCTAAGTGTATAAGAGCCTACTAGCTGTTTAGTGATCCCTGTTGAGGGTATTCTGATTAAGTGAACATGCAAAGCACTCAGGCCTAAGCTAAATTGATCTGATTCTAGACATATTTCATGGCCTATTGGGCCCACTATGAGCTGCTCAGAGGGTTACTACAAAGTTGGGCCCTTGGGGCTTTCTCAAATGGAATCATGCCCGGACAACCCACATGTAGAGTTTATCACTTTCTAAGCAGAAAACGGCCTGTTGTGAACACCCAACATGGTGCTGATTTTCTAAGCAATTAACCTGCACTGTGTCACTGATGTTCCCCCATTTAAGACCACTGGAACAATCTCCTCTGGTGTGCAGCTAGGACACAAGGAACATTAAACTTTTTCGGTTGAGTTGAATGTAGGGTTATGCTCTTGGCCTTTACTTTTTACACTGAAGTCTGCATAATTTAATTTGAGGGTAGTCTGTTCTAGTGGAATTTCACAGGTCTGTGTGAAATAGATGTAGCCACATTGCAGTACCATCTCCACAGAAGATTCTGTCATGCTGGAGTTGAACAGAGGGGGGTCGGAGATGGTTCAAGATGTGAATCACAGGCACAAGATGCAAGTGTGGATTGAAAGAATCCTGAGAAATTGTGGGGGCGGGTTAAACAATGTTCTTTCAATACAGAGAACAATGTTGACAATGTTTTACCATATTGTGTTTTGTATTGTATTAACCACTGGGTTGTCAGAGAGATCTGTTTTTTTTTTTTTTTACTTTCTCACAGTGATATTGTGTAGCAAAAGGCAACAATCTGACAATCATCTAAGCTTGGACATCTGTAATGTGCAAAGCTTAAGGCCAAAACCCTTCTCTCTTTCAGTCTTCGATTTTTGTTAGGGTTACACATAGCATGTCTTAGTGAAATAATAAAAAAAAAAAACAGACAGACCGACAGAAGGCACATCCATTTTGCTGGGGGGATCCCTTCAATGTCCACATGATGTCAGCACAAGGCATTCTTATAGAAGAATTTGCCTTTGTGAAGTGAACACTTTCAGAAAGTGTAAAGCTAATTCAGAAAGTAATTGCTACACAGTGACTATTCAACTGAATCCTCAAAACCTCTTAATTGCTTAATGAAAGATCTGGCAGAACTCTGCTTTTGTCTCGAAAACTATATTGGTGGTGTCGATAGAAAACGACATTTCCCATCGCCCACTTCGCCATAAACAAGGAAATAGTCTAGCTACGCCAAGAACCCTGAATTTAATCTTAATGTCTCAGTCTCAATTGCGTAAATTAGCGACTGTATCCTTCATATGAGGAGAGCTATGGGCTAATAGCTCTTGCCCTTTAAGCACACGTGTTTATTGACCGGGTTTGCACAGCGCCGCAGAAAAGGTAGTTACCAAACCTACTCGACCTTGTTCGAACCCAATTACTCACATGACTATAGATTTTGTAACAGTCTGTCACTTCCTGTTGTATTGGTTGAAATCATCAGGTGAACTTTTTCAGGTGATCGCCGCGATGTTACGGTCGCACTGTAGCTGAATTCACGTGTTCATAGTTTAATACACACTGCTTCAACTCCTTTAACAGGAGGTTTCAAGAGGATGACTAGACTAACTTCAAAGAGGCACCTGAATAAGAACAAAACTCTGAAGTGGAACATCCATCTAGGAAAGGGGAACTGAAAGTAAATTATATTTCTGTTCTGTTATTGTAAACGTATGCCTATCATTAGGGGCTGGCACTATGAGGCTTTCACAAGAAGTTTGACTTTTCGGTCAGGGTTTATTTAACTTCAGCTGCTCCAATTGAGAAGTGAGAGGGAACACAGCCTGTATACCTCAGGTGAGCTGGATTATTTTTCATATTCTGCATTTGATAGAATTCACACTAGCACAACCTACAATATTTTCCAGTTTTACTTTACTGCTAATTGTTTTAAGGACTTTATTGTTATAGGCTAATATTGTGATTTCCAGGTCTTATCACCATGTGGTGCTAATAGAACAAATTTGTTAAAGCATTTCTCTCCGACTGAACAGTAAACTATAGCCTATATGATTCACCATGTGCATGGTTTCATGATTACTATTGGTGTCTGAATTCATGAAATTTCATTCTCAAATTTAATTTCAATACATAGTTTAATTATTCAAAAATCTCATGTTCAACAAATCGCTGATTATTATAACTTGATATCTGTGTCTGACCTAACCCTCTGTATATCTTTTGCACAGGTCATACCAGGATAAGATCCACCATGTCCTTTTATCCCTCCTATTTACTGTGTCTTTGCCTGGGAGTTCTATGTGTGGTGTTTGTCTCTTTCTGGAATGCTCAATGGCGTGGTGGCTTTGCATGGGATGGCACGGGCAAACAGTTCAACTGGCACCCGGTTTTTATGGTTACTGGTTTGGTGGTGCTGTATGGTAATGGTGAGTAAAATAAAGTTGAAATAAATGTACATGGTCTTACATTTCCCTTGGGTTGTCTCATTCAACTTCCTCCCTCCTCTCTCTTTGCATATCACATGCAGATACTTCCCTGACAACAATTAATCTTTGTTACTACCAATACTTCCTTTTTTTATTGTGGATGTGCTTTACTGTCTAGACAATGCATGATCAAATATTTCTCCTTTCCTGTACCTCTTTCTGAACTCTAGCGGCTGTGTTGTATCGCGTGCCGCTGACTTGGGGACAGGATAAGACACCATGGAAACTGGCGCATGCTGGGACACTGCTCCTGGCTTTGCTTCTGTCAATTTTGGGACTTTGTGCTGTGTTTGATTTTCACAATGCCCAAAACACCCCCAATGTATATTCACTGCATAGCTGGATTGGCATTTGCACCGTGGCTCTCTTCGCCTCGCAGGTACTGTATGGAAACACAAAGGTTGGTTAAAACAAACCAACAGGAACAATGTTTCCTATTTACCATAACTGAACCATATGAATCACAGGATTTTTTTTTATGTGTGATTACACTGCATAACAAGGATTACTGTACAAGAGGACACTTTATGTGTATAACGCTTTTTCGCTTTCTGTTAATGCATAAGCTCAAAATAAACAATTGAGCTTTGAGTGGTACTTTCTACCAAAAAGGGGAAGCTGATTGTTTCTCCCTTTCATGTCCTGTGGTTTTATTGTCAGTGGGTGGTTGGCTTTGCTGCCTTCTTACTTCCCTGGTCCCCAGTGGAGCTACGCAAACTGATCAAACCTACTCATGTCTGGATGGGAGCCATCATTCTGGTTCTGAGCATCATTTCCTGCATATCTGGGATCAATGAGAAGTTGTTTTTTTCTCTGTAAGTATCAGTGTTAGTTGGTACATGCTATTTGTTTTGAATGCCAGACTGTAGTCAGCTTCACATACAGAAGAAATTATCTCCCTTCAAGAGGACAATGGCACATATCCTATTATGTATCAATGGATCAATCTGTGTATTTACTGTACCTGAATATTTGTCTGTTTATTTCCTAATAGTAGTGTACTTTCAATTTAATCTAGAAAAGGAAATGTTAATGGAACGCAGCCTTATGCCAAGCTCCCATCAGAGGCCCTCTTCGCTAATTCTCTTGGAGTCCTTATTGTGGTGTTTGGGTTAGTTGTGTTGTACATCCTCTCCAACCAAGGGTGGCAACGACCAGAGCCAAACCATGATGGCGAAGGATATAGGGTAAGGCTTACAGACATCAAGTTATTTTGTGCAATGTGGTGTTGACAGTGTTCCATTTTCATAATGGGTTTTCATGATATGAGAATATATCAAAACATGATTATGCTATGAAAACACTGATAATCGTCCTACCTAACTTGATCTCTCCAGCCATTACAACATGAAGAACATTGATGGCCAATTGCCACAGGAACAGAAACAGACAACAAAGATCTTCACGAGATGATAGAATGTATATGTTGGCCTACAAGTGTATGTATGCAATACTTGTTGTATTAAGTAATTTATTTCATTTTTGCAGACACAATGCTGAAATTCTGAATACAAATTTAGAATCTATACATTTGTGATGAGTTTTTTGTAATTAAAAGCAATTTGATTAACGAATAAACATGTTTTTACTGCTGTTGTAAATCTCGATCGTTTCACTGTCAAGAGGCGATTTAGACATTTAAGGAGCATCAAATTAAACATGGCCACTGTAGCGAAGGGAGAGTGTGGTCTTCCCACCAGGACTCAAACCCAGGTCTACAGGGTGCCAAACATGCACTCTAACTGCAACGCTAAAGAGCCAGGTTCCGATGGCATGGCAGTCAGAGCACATACTCATCTGTACTGACGATCACATCTTCACACTGCCGTCACCAAGGGAAGCGCACCCTTGTGCTTCACGCTCACAGGCATTCCTCGCGCATCCACCAACTGTACTTCTCTCATCCAGAGCGCCCCACACACAAGTGTCTCCTACTAGTCTATAAATCACTCCATAGTCAAGCACCTGAATATATAACAGACATGCTCTCAAGGTACACACCCAGTAGAACCCTGAGGTCCTCTGGCACTGATCTCCTAATAGTACCAAAAGCTAGGACTAAGAGACATGGGAGAGCAGCTTTTAGCTTCTATGCCCCCAGCCTTTGGAATACTCTGCCAGAATACCTAAGAATGGCTGAAACGGTTGATACATTTAAACATACACTCAAGACATACCTCTTTGATCTGGCTTATCACTCACTGTAAAAATGTATTAATTTAACATATTTTGAAACATTTATTTATTTACGAATCCGTGTCTCTTTACAAGTGTTTGTAACCCCCAATTAAGTACCGCTACATCAAATGTGTTTCCTGTTTGCCGAATGGATGCATGTACGGCCCCGGCAAACAGAACACAACAGAAATGTGGTGCCCTGTTGTCATGTGATGCTCTGTTGTCATGTGATGCCCTGTTGACATGTGTCGCCTGTTGACATGTGATGCCCTGTTGACATGCGTTATGTGATGCCCTGTTGCTATGTGATGCCCTGTTGCTATGTGATGCCCTGTTATCATGTAAAATGTATCTATTTTACATTTATGGAACGTTTACTTATTTATCTATCTATGTCTCTTTACAAGTATTTGTAACCCCCAATTAAGTACCGCTACATCAAATGTGTTTCCTGTTTGCCGAGTGGATGCATGTACGGCCCCGGCAAACAGAACACAACAGAAATGTGGTGCCCTGTTGTCATGTGATGCTCTGTTGTCATGTGATGCCCTGTTGACATGTGTCGCCTGTTGACATGTGATGCCCTGTTGACATGCGTTATGTGATGCCCTGTTGCTATGTGATGCCCTGTTATCATGTAAAATGTATCTATTTTACATTTATGGACGTTTACTTATTTATCTATCTATGTCTCTTTACAAGTATTTGTAACCCTCCCCCCCCCCCCCCTTTATTTCCCTTCTTTCCTACTGTGAGGCGCATTGTGTTACCTTTGTGTATGAAATGCGCCGTACAAATAAAGTTTGATTTGATTTGATTTGAAGTGCTTCACCCATCTATGGGTTCCCTCACACAGGGGTCAACCTATCTTGGTGTCCCTCACACAGTTTTACGGGCACTCCTCTGATGAGCTCACAAGAGCCATCCCACTTCTGACACCATTTGTAGCGAACGGAGAGCGTGGTCACCCCACCCGGACTCAAACCCGTTACTACAGGGTGCCAAACATGCACTCTGACCGCAATCACCGAAGAGCCAGGCTTGATGGCATGGCATTCAGAGCACCTACTCATCTGTAGAGACTATCAAATCGTCACAGTCATACATCGGCAGTAGGCCTACCTTGAGACCAAATTTGTAGCAGTATAAAATCCAACAGCGAACCAAAAGTCATTGCATGACAGCATACTGAATAGGCTATTTGTATAAACAACAGAGTGAAAAGTGTGTGGTTGATTGCTTATGTCTTGAAAGCTTGAGGCAAAATGCTCTAGAACTAGCCAACAGGATTATGTTCTGAGGACGTTCGCACACAAATATCGCACACAAATAGCGTCCCAGGAAGGAAGGGATGTATTTGATTGAGTTTAAGTATCAACATTAGCCAGGATCGAGGACTGAGGAAAGTCACATGTCAGCTTCATGAGATCATGACCTCCTTGAATAACCCTATAGGCTACTTCGAAGAGTTAAAACTGCAACAGCTAGATAAACTAATGAGTGCTGGCCTGTTGATCAAAGCCTGCAAGATGTAGCAGAGACCCTTAACTCTTTTAAGGTGATATTTTGTATCTTGTGGGACAAGTTATTATCTGGTGCGCACAACATAATTTCATTTTCATTTAATTGTATTTCCTGGACCTAGTATTACATCATAATTTTATTTCTGGGGTCTACTAGAAAAGATGTGCATGCTTTTTTTTCTTATACTTTACGTCTCTATTCACCCAATGTCTGAAACGCTCTGTTGGAGCTACTGTATCTTTTGAGGCTGTATATTTTTATGGTTATGACCTTGTTAGACCTACTCACTTGACTAATTTGACTTAAATGTATTTGACCTACTCACTTGACTAGAATTTGATTTAATGAGGTGTTTTCCCTCTTCCATCTCGACCAGTGGCATAACTATCGACGATCCACAGAGTGCAGCGGCTGTCATGGGCCCATGTAGGAAGGCGATTTACGGCTGCTTCACTATTGCAGCTGGACCCTCTCACGCATTGACCCCATCACACAGTCTTCTAAGTAACCATTCAAAAATATCAATAAAATAAATTGTAATTGTGATAACACTTCAACCCTCTCAAAACTCTTACGGGTTTGAGTAGTAGCTTAATTGTATATATTTCTAATTGTCCTTACTAAAATGTTCCAAAACAGCATTTTTTTTTTATGAATATGATTACGGTTCCCGGGTACAGCATACGGCGCGTGTTGCGACTGTCACCAGCCAAATGGCCACTGTTGCCCTGCAACCCTAACAAAGCTTACGACTAAAATATCCACATATACCAATCCAAACAAAATTCTCAATGCCAGCAAAATTAAAACACATCTAAACACATGCAATACCCCCCTCATCAACAAAACTGGGCTATAGACAGCTTATGTTGTACCGTGACGGAAAAGACTGAAGCGCAAGCGCACAACGCAAACCAGGAGCCGGCTCAATTACTCGTGAGCCAGCTCAGCCAAAGAAAGGTGTGCTGAGAGCTTATTTGATGAGAGTTTGGTTTGGGTTGATTGATTCGTCATTTACTGTTTGTTAGAAGCGCTGCAACCTGCCGATTTCTTTCTTGCAATACCCCCCTTCTCAACAAAACTGGGCTACAGACAGCGTACGTTGTACCGTGAACGAAGGCCTTTATGGTTCCTGGGTACAGCATACGGCGCGTGTTGCGAATGTCACCAGCCTGTGTACCCTGCAACCCTAACAAAGCTTACGACTAAAATCCCAATATGTACTAAACCAGGGGTTTTCAACCAGGGGTCAGCAGCCCCCTGGTGGTCCGCAACGGCATTGCAGGTGGTCCGCGACATGCGCCTATGTTGATATAGTATAGACAACAGAAAATGGATAGATTAAAAAGGTGACAGGCATCACAAGGCATTCACATGCTGACCTTTTTTAAATAAAGAAAAATACATTTGCCAAATTCACTTTGTTTACAGTCAGACATTAGAACCATTACTTAAAGGCACCCAGTGCAACTTTCGAGGCTTAAAAATAAAAAGGAGCAAAGATGAGACGTCGTTGTGTGGTGAGAACTTCGTAAACAACAACAATCGCCGCCATTTCCCCCCCAAATCTTTATTTATTGGTGTCACCAATATATAAAGTAGGATTCAAGTCAATGGAAAAATGGCTTCTCCCCACCGGCGATTGTTGTTGTTTTAATGTCGATATGTAATGGTATTGAGTAATTGAAACTTACTACGTGTAAAAAAGACTAGAAATGTTTATTTTTCGAGTCTCAAGCCATTAAGTTAGCCAATTTACTCATACAGCAATACCTTTTTGTCCACTATTGGCAGCAACCAACAGTAATATTTCCCCTCTGTCTACATAGCTATAGTAGAAAGTTACAGGTGGAACGCTATGAAAATCAGTTACATTCAGGAGCCTTCATAAGCAAACATGATGTGGCTCCACATTAAATGATCCCACTTTTTTTATTATCCACACGTCTCAAATGTTGTATGATGATACAGCTGTACAGAACACATTATGTCCACTAACAACATAAAGAAGGGGGCAACATACGTCAAAACCAACTATATTTATTGACTGATCTTGAAAGTATTGGCTTACAAAAGCGAAAAGTGACAATGGTAGCCTATAGAATGGAAATGTCCATAGTGTTTAGACTTCTCAAGGCATTATTGTCTTAAGATGTTTAAGATAGCTTGCTAACATTTCAAGCTAAGGTTTACATTGTCATTTGCCCTCCATTTTGTAGTATATAATTTTTACATCCTTTCAAGCCATCAGTGAGAAATGAGATAATGCGTCTTCGTGTAGATTTTAACTTAGATTGGAATCAAGGTAACATTAGGTTTGTTGAAGTCAGAAAGCTGATTAGGTAATACTGTTGGATGCATGCAAACACTTGCCTTCATTGGTTTGCCTTAATTGGTCAGTGGATAGATCAATCATGGTGTGCTGTTTTGAAGTACCAACTAACACCAGAGGGTTTGTGAGGTCAGGTTTTCCTGATTTGGACGTTTACAAACAGATTTGTTAAATGCACAGTGAAAATGTTTGGCATTTCTTGTTTTCTCCATGGGTCTATTTTTTTTTTTATCCAGCTTTTTGGACATTAACTGTATTCTTCTATGAAATCTTGCAATAAATGTGCTTCATGTGACCACTCTATCTCTTATTATGAGTATTGAACCTAATTTATTAGAGGAATGGTTAAAATGTAACTTTGAAATAAAACTAAAGTTTTAATATTATCTCTAGTGAAACTCATTACAGAGACATGGTCCCATGGAGTCCCAATTTAAACTTATGAGAACATACATGCATCTCATAATGATGGGATAACTCAGTGGGATATGTAATCAACTGCTTTGATTATAAAAAGAAACACGTCAGCTCATCAACTAAATTCACTATCTGAAATATATTATTAAAGCACAAAGGGCTACAACTCATGAGAATCTACTGCCTGTAAAACCACCAATTGAATTTTAAGTGGTATCTCAAACCAGACAACCATGTCAAAGGTCATTTGACTTGGACATGATATAAGAGTTGTTTGAATGGTCAGAACAATTAGAACGGGACTGCAAAAGTCAGGATGAAGGGCAAGAAGAGGTGAAAAAGTTGACTTGACAAAAGTCAGAAACATATCCAGTTTCGCAAAGATATATATTATATATTTAAACATAACACCAAGGATCTGACAGAAACCAATACTTGTTCATGACTCAATGAAGTTAAAGTTTATAGCCTTTGCAATATGTACATTTTATAACACATTTCGTGTTAACAATGCATTTTGTAAATAGCGCTCATTAAAATAGCACTATACTTGACGACTTGTTATTAAACAACCTTCAATATAATTGCAGCCGGCTTCCACGGGGTGGCAGCGTTTTCCTCATTTGTGTGGTAGGCTATCTGCTGGAAAATGCACCGATACGTTAATATTGTGTCTTGCCTGCCGGCATCTTATGCCACATCATAGGCCACCTCGGCACCTATTTGCTGCTGAACTGCGCTATGTTTAATGTTCGGCCACTCACACCACGTGAAGTCCCAAAGCAGCACAAAATGAATTGTCATACTCACAACTGTGTTCAATTAACAGAAAAGGTGTCCTAAACAGTTGCGAGAAAAGTTAAAATCAGGTCTTCGCAATACTTGTTAACCATGACAACTTGAATTAACGAATTTAAGCTATTTTTCATCAAAATGCAGGCTATAACAGTGAGGTCATTTCAATCGTGGGCGTAACGGGGTAGTTCTGCAAGGCGTGACTTTGTCTTGGGCTTCTCTCAAATTGCTGGAGGTATAGAGAAAGTGGGAAAAGGATTACAATAGCCAACAGTTATCCACGCCGCAGCTCTTTTCCAGTAAGAATATCTGTCTGGAAAATCACAGTAAGTAGGCTACCGACCGTTTTTATGCACGTCGTTAATAGCAATTGCATCCTAAAACTCCCTAGATGGAAGGAAAATAAGCTATTTTACTCAGATACAATTACAATTTTGCAAAACTTCGCAAGATAACGTTTTTGTACAGTGGACTTGTCTAAAGACGTTTGATGCAGTGGTCATCTTTACTAGCCCGAGTAATAATATCCACTTACAAATTACTTGGGTTCATTTCCTTAAGGTGGTGAAGGGTGCTATAAAAGGAGGAGGGGTCCAGATAGATAGCAAAATAGACTTGATGATGGATTAATAAAGAACCAGTTAACCCAGTTTCCCTCAAAAATTATTAGCAGTAGGAAATAATAAAAAGTAAGCCTAATGTATGCTATGTCAGCTCCAGCTTTGTCATTTAGATATTTAAATGGGGATAGAACCATCTTATGTTTAAGTCCTTCTAGAATCCAGAAAAATAGTTTTTAGTTTTTAGTTGGCGAAGAGAACTCCTTTAACTGTGAGTGTCACCAGGACACATGTCCTCTAAATTGTCCAAGTTGCTGCGGGTCACCATAACTCATTTGCAATTATCTTCGTGTCTGACGACATGACCTCTGATGCCCCGCCAGATTCCCCTTTCATGGTGGCCAGTGGAAACTATGTGGCAGGAACCGACAGGCTGATTCTCAGTGGAGGGACAGTGGTCTTTTCTTTAGAAGTGGTCAGGTTAAGCGACCATGTGAGAGAAAGAAGTTTCCGCTCTGAAGACCATAGTATACCTTGGACCTTTGATATCCACTGAGCCTTAGCTACAAACAACATTTCCGAGAAGTGTTAATTCCAGTTGGTTTGCTACAGCTTGTCTCTCAGGACCTGTGATTGCCTTTTCACAAGCTACATTAGGGTAAATTTAATATTGTCAAAGGTAAAAGAAGAACTGTCTGAGTATTCAAATAAATATAGACAGATGAGGTTTAAGTAGGTCTATATGTGGTCGTTAACAGTGAGACACACAGATATACATTAAATGTGTATTCAGTATTTTATGCATGCCGTGTTAATATACATCAATATGGCAACTATTGAGAAAAGAGAAGTCCAACTGTAAGAAGATCCTGATTGGTTGTGTGGATGGGGAAACAGGAGCTTCAGAGCTCAATGCCATTGGAGAGATTCATTTTATAACTTGTGTAACAACTGCCACATCATGGCCTGCTGTTACAAAATAATAAATTTCCATGGGCGGCTAGGCCAAATATATGGCTACATATATTTTGTTGCCATCATATTTCCATGCACAGACATTATTTGACTGAAGAACATTTGAAAGAGCATTCTTGCATTTCTGATTTTCTACTCTTTATCCAGAGCGCTCCGGGCAGTTCTTTGAAGATGTAGATAGTTCATGACTCTTTCTAAGTACAATGAAAGGACTGGAAACTTTGAGTAATGCCCTCCTGAGGCCTATTCTTCATCCCTAGACTGAAAAAGACTGTCACAATAAGTCTTTTTAAGCCAAACCAGACATTGTTACCTTGAGTCCCTTTGACAGACATAGATGGATGTAAGAAATGGATGTAAGAAGATGCCTGTAATGTCTATTAACCCTGGGGCATGTCTTACCCTATTTCAGTTAGAAGGAGCCATCAGGTCGCTGAGTTGCTACCACCATGCCAGCTACCTGGTCACTACCCTGTTTTTTGGCCAAGTTGATGTGTTTATGGGGTCTCTGCCAGACCCAGTACCAGCACCTGGGCTACCCACCGGGTTACCCCGATCCCACCATTGAGCAGTACACAGCCCCAGAGCTCCCAGCCGATACACCCAGGATACAGCTACGTCTGGCGGGGGATAAACGCAAGCACAACGAGGGTCGTGTGGAGGCGTACTATGAAGGCGAGTGGGGGACTGTCTGTGATGATGACTTCACCATCCATAATGCACATGTGGTGTGCAAGGAGCTAGGCTATGTGGAAGCTGTGTCCTGGTCCCCATCATCCAAGTATGGGAAGGGAGAAGGTAAGGTTTTTATTATCATATAACAAAACAGATATATAACGAAAGGTGTTCCAGCAGGGAGATGATATCCCAAATGAATGAGAAATGTCTATGACATATACTTTCATAGTGCAAAAGATGATCAAAAGTGAAATAATTCAATGGTAAAGGGCATCGTATAACAAGCCTTTCTGTGGTAGAAATGTTTTTTTTTTTTTTCATCCACATAAAGATGTTTCCCTAGATAGGGATGTTTTCATTTTTGCTCCACTTCAAATGGAACTGTTGACAGTCATAGTTTGTGTCAAACATATTTTGTGGCAGCCATCTTGGACAATAGGCTAGAAAATGAGCATACCATTCTGTAATTAGACATACTGTATGTTTTTCAATATGTTAATTGCAAAACTAAATGTTTTTTTAAAATAGAAGAAGTCGATCTGATTTAATTATTGAGTAGGCTACTTTTCAAAAATGAACCCCTAAATGTGTGTTGACTAATTCCCTTGATCCTTTGCCAGTCCCTTGTTGGACTGTTGTTTATATCCAGTCCAGTAACACATGTATATGTTGTATGTATGTTGATATGATGTCTGTTTTCCAGGTCGCATCTGGTTTGATAATGTCCACTGCACTGGGCAGGAGAGGACCCTGGCTCTTTGTCCCTCAAATGGAATCGGGGTGTCAGATTGCAAGCACTCTGAGGACGTTGGTGTCGTGTGCAGTGACAGGAGGATCCCAGGTTTCAAGTTTATCAACACTATGACCAACAATATAGACGTAAGACTTTTACTGCTTCTCTTTGTGTAAGACATATCTTGGTACTCTTTCTCATTCGAAGCATTTGTTCCATTTGAGGGATTGTTTGGCATTGCTGTGACCCTGCAACATCTGTTTTTTGTTGAGTCACACATTAGCTGACAAACAGCAGAGTTGTTGTATCTTTTCCAAAAGCAAACAAATGCTGTATTCCACAATATATATATTAAACAGAGATGTCACGGTCCCTTGTGACATTGTGCTGTTACCATTAAAGCTATTGCTAATTTGCAGCTCGAAATAAAAGCTTAACCTACACGTGGTTCATTGAAGAATACACTTTGAAATGCATACTGACACAAGTCCTTGCAGAATGCAGTTCTGCTCCAGCATTTTATCGCCTGAATATTCTGAAGTGTTCTGCTAACTCAAAACCGTTCTGTTCAGATCGCCCAGCTGGTTCTTATGAGCAGTGATTGTGTCTGCCTCTGGGAAGGGCAAAGGGAGTGGGAGTCAGAGAGCTGGGGCAGTACAAGGGTTCTTATCTGCCCTCTCTTAATGACCATAAAACAAACAGACATCACTAAAGGGTCAATTATAAGCCAACAGGGATTTTTGTCATATTGGCCTTAAATTAAAAATCCCTGCAGAAGGATTCTCAAAGGAGATAAAATGGTTGTCACACAGTGATTTGGCAGTACACGAGGAAATGAGAATCAGAAAAAGAATAGTTAAGCATAACAACAGAATCAAAAAAGATAAGTGAAACTGTGTTGAGGTTTGTGGACTTGAATTCACACCAAATGTATTGGAACAGGTTGCAAATGAATGCAGGATGAGTAGCGGTTTGTAAGGAGATAATCTCAAACCAAGCCCTAAAAAGATGGTTGATTCTTCAGTGGGCTCCTGATTTTGGACCAAAAAAATAGTTTAGTTTTGGTATTATACGAGTCAAGGCTGCAGGCTCAAAAGCGTCTAGACGTCTCAACTCAGCTCCCGTTGTACTGTCTCCAGCTGTGCTATCCGCTGAGAAGGCCAGACTCAGGTTTTCCATTCACCGCTAGCCCACATGGGCTCCATGTATACGCACTGAAAATGCCGCAAACTCCTTAGCAATGCCGAAACATCATCTGGGAATGTTCATGAGGTAACTCGTAACAGGAGGGGAATGGGAATAACGGTGGGCCTGCGTGGGTCTTTAAAGGTAGATGATAAGCAAATAGAGATGAGTAGAGAAAGGCTTTTCCACCCTCAGCACTCTGATTAACTCTGTGGTTTTTCAGTTGGTCAGCTGGGAGTGCTATCAGAAGAGACTGAAAATTCAAGCTACCATGTGTGTGTCACTGAGTTGTTGCTGCTCAAGTCACTCTTCATAAAGTGTAAAGACATACTTCAGAAATTTTCTCCTTCAAAAGATAACCATCTGGGAAAGGAATCATTGAGCTTTATCTTATATCCTCTTGGATTGGCTAATATGGTTATTGTGCATGTGTTTGATAAATCTATATCTGATTGCCTTTAACCACTCTTCTTTTCATGCCTTTAGGCAAATAATGCCATTTCTTTCCATTTCTCTCTGTCTTTGGCCATAATTCTAGAATCGCCCCAAGACAAAAATCTCAGCCTAGATCTTCAGAACATTTTTGTCTATGTTAGGGTCAGAGGTGATAAGAAGGGTGAACTTTGCTTCTTTCGACCTTGTGTAAAACTGGCCTTCTTGCATGACATATAGCATTGTTAGATTACCTCAGGCTTCAGAGACCCACCTGCTGTTCTCCCTGCTGACAAAGTGTTTTGGCAACACAGAACGCTAACTTATTTCTATATAAACCTTGTGTGGTGTGTTTAATTTAGCTTTTCTCTCGTCTGCTGCAGTCTGGGAGTGAGCCCGGGCCCTCTCTCTCTCCTTGAGAGTGGGCCCATGCCTCTCTCTGGCCTGTCAGAACGTGGGTGAGCCCGACAAGCTTGTTGTTGTTGAATAAGTATACTTATATGCAGAGATGTGCACAGGAGTGGGCTAAGGTTGCTCGGGCAAGGTTGCTCGGGCAACTGCCCGTTTGCCCTCCTCAACTGAAGTTGCCCCTCCGAAGGAAATATATATATTTGCGATAAGGGGACGGGGGCGTGGCAGCGGCGGTAAGTGAGAGTTTTAAATTATATTGGCAAAATTTGCGATCGGGGACGGGGGCATGGCAGCGGCGGTGACAAAGATTTACGTGTTGCCCCCTTTTTCCAGGGTAGAGAAACTTCCCTTCAAAATTTCTGTGCATGTCCCTGCTTATATGCAACTCAAGAGTCCTGAGGTAACTTGAGTGAATATTCACCTTACACAAGCAAGCCCAACACAAGACATAGCAAGACAGCTAATAAGTTATTACTGATTAATACAACAGAAAAAAGGCCAGCTCACCATCAGACTTGCATCCTTTTGTACCTTTTAGCTCTTGCCAACAAGTAAAAGGCACAGTAAAAGCTTCCTCTTATAGCTAGCTTATGGATCTAGTTGTTGTTGCGTGAAGTGGTGCCATAAAGCATTACATAGTTGTCACGAGAGGTTTTGTGCCCTTTCCCCCAAAGCAAAGTGACATTGCAACAGTGCAATACCAGGCGCAACATAGCTTTTTTTTTGTCTTGTTTATGTCCCAATACTTGCACTGCTGTTCCACTGTATGCTCTCTCTATCTTTTACCTTTTTTTGCCTTAAACATGAATTTCATTTGTTTCAATCCTGGCCTTGTTGTAGTTTATCTCCCTCTGGAACGAAAGACTGTTTTCTGATTGGCTAATGGGGTGTACATTAAGTTCGTATAGATGGACACCTTGGACGTAGTCCCAGTAGAAACGTTAAATCGCCGTTCCATATCAATGCTCTTGAATTGTTACCATTGACAACCAACGTAACGTTTATTTTTTGACAGCTAGGATAATTTGAACCAAGATGGCGGCGTGTTGGGACAAGTTAGTGGGCAATGTTTTATGTCAATTAAGCTATCTACACGACTTTTTATAAGTCTAAATTTACTCGGTTAGTTGTTTATGTTCTACACGAATGTTGCAGAGTATAGGAATTCTTAACTGAAAGTCTCGAATATTATTTGTAGGCGGCTGTTAGCGCTTAGAAAAAAAACCCATTGTAACAGATGGTAGCTCACACGGCTAACTAGCCTTCGACCAAAATTACTAAACTTGACCTCCCTGTTGCTCTGTCCAACTTCACCATCAACGGAAACGTGGAGTTCAACTGTAAATAGTAAAACCTTATGAACAATACCTGTGTCCGTGTGTCCGTTTACTTTACAGAGGTGAGCTCATGAGTGTCACTTTGCAGCAACGCCTGGGGAAACTAAAGGTCCGGTTCCACGCACTACTTTCTCACTACTTTCTCTAACGGGAGCACTAGGCTTCAAATCAAGAATTCATCAGGTTATTATGCATATTAAATTTCCTAAAGATAAAGGAAATTCTAAATAATAATAATAAAAACATTTTGGATGTTGTAAACGGGAGATAAGCGGGATAACGGCCTCCGAGCTGTCCAGTTATACGAATTTAATGGACTTCTGCGGCGCAACACCACTCCGCTCCGCGTCGTGGTGTTCTTTGCCCCGCAGCGTCCATTAAATTCGTATAACTGGACAGCTCGTCGGCCGTTATCCCTTACATATCCCATGGTGATGAGCCCACACACAGCCCACACTGTAGCCCATGGACTGTATGTTCTGAACCAGGGCGGAAGACTTTAGTGGCAATACATGCATTTCGAGGACTGGCCTCTGATCAAGGGAATAAATAACTCTTTTCTACCAGACTCAACACTCGGCAACAAACAGGTCTTAGTCCCCTTCTGCATGTTTGTGAAGGGAATTGTTGGCCGTGTTCAGCTTCCAGGATGCTTACCCATCACATTTAAGATATTCAATGGTCAGATTCATCCAAATGTTGACAAAGGAAGCAATTTGAGTTAGTCAACATGATTGAGGTGAAGCTTTAATCCAAATGGGGAAAACACTTTTTTTATAAAAAAAAGCTATTTTGGAGTTTGCATATATTTTTAAATGGCAAGAGTTGTGATAATGTTCAGTCCCTTCAATTTGTCTTGGAACGCCACAGCTTTTTCTCTACCTCCAGTATTACATTACTTATAAGAGAATAAACACAGAGACAAAAGATTGTTAAGACATCAGAGATCTGTTAAAACAGTTTGACCTGATTTAAAAAGTCAGTAGCCAAGAACAGATCTCGGACATGCCTTGATAATTGAGGAGCGGTGAAGATATACAAAAGATTAACTCACTGCCCTTAAAAAAGCTGCCATCATTTTTTGAAGTCCCTTCCTTCTATTCTGCACAAACAATTGAGAATTTTATTCAGTTTTCTTTTTTGTGTCACACTTGTTACTCAGTGTGTATGAAAGAAGCCATATTACTTTCTGCCATGGTGTCAAAGGTTAGTCCCCCTCAATTTCCTGATGTGTTAGGGGTCAGCGCTGTGCCATAAATTACCATGTCAAACTGCTGTCAAGTAGCGAGTTTGATGGGCATAGCAACACCAGCTGGGACAGGCTCAGGGGAGCATGTGCTGTTTGCATTCTATGACTTCACAGCTCTATCAGCTGGTCTTGATGAAACCAATTAATACGCATGATCTTTCCAAGACATAATATTGCACATAAAACAGCAGGAGGCTTTTTTAAATTAGGACTTTAGAGGGAAGTGGCTTTTGAGTGCTTTTGAGATTGGCCTTTTCTCTGCCGTTGTATGTTTCACAAAACTGTCATGTGGTGCCACCCTACAGACACAGACTTACATGAAAATGTCATGCCCTTCTAACAGTCTCTGCATCTTAATCTCTACACAGTCCCACTCAGATGTCTCTCTCCTGAGCCCTACTTCAAAACTCTTTTTCCTTCAAAGAATTTCCTGTTTTGTGTCGCAGGCCCTGCTTTTGTACTGGATGTAATTGCCTGAGAACAGAAGTCTGCTCAGAGTGGTTTATTTTCATTAAGAAGACTATTTCAGGAAAGAGATAATCCTTAATTTGTGTTGTGGGTGACCGAACAACAACATGGGTCTGGGCCCTGTCCAACTCATGCTGTGGCACCAGGCAAGGGTGTGGTGCCTGAATACTCATGCCTTCACTCACAGTCAGATCACTGACACTGAACACTGATTAGCAAACATGTACAATAAGCACACAAGGTTGCACAGACAACCAGAATACATGTACTGTTAAGATTACGGAGAATTTGAGACATTTAGCATTTGGTTGCCATTGGTTTATGATACAGCTGTAGTCTGCAATATGTACATTGATCTTTTGGACTGTACATAGTTCCAGTCCGCTGGCTAAGTAAGTGAAAATATGGGCAATTTTCAGGGATTTTATGAGGGTCAGTGTGTTCATCAATACCATATGTTGCTGGATCCATGCACCATTGTTTTCACTGGCTTGGATATTCATTAGACGTCTTCTTTGTGAAGTTTTCATTCTTGCCAGATGAGGAAAATGAGGAGGATCTATGTTAGTATTGTGACACTCAAATCACTGTTCTAATTACGCAATGGGATTTGGGATACTAATGGGAAGGCCTCCTCCATCTTGAACATGAAGGCCATTAACAATCCAAAGGTTGATCAATTCCAAAAAGTTGATAGACAATGATAAATGAATGTTCAATGTTGATGAAAAGTGCACGTGAAGCTTGGACAGTCTGTCGATTCTCCACTTGTGCCTATGGGTCCTTGTGTTTTGTAAGTTGTAGGAGGGCCCTGTTAAGTAAGAGTTCCTCCAAGTTTTCCAGTGTGACGCCGCTTCCTCAGACAAGCGTTCCCCCTAACAAATTGATACTCCAGCTGCTATACCCCGACCCCCCCCCCCCCCCCCATTACCCACCACTTGCTTTTTCCTTGATGGAGAAGCGAGTCATATTTTAGATTCGAGTGCCATGCTTCTGTTGTTTTGTCAAGACACGTGTGAAGGCAGCTGCAACCCATAATTAAGACATACAACCTATGAGGCTTCTGTCTTTCCGAATGTATGATTTCCCTGGTTTCAGTGTCCAGGCCATACTATGTACTTAGACATCGTATGGATAAATAAAACAACACAGGTTCTTCTTAGTTCCAGAAGGCCTCTTCCGAGAACAGGCCATCCCAAAAATGTTGATTTTTGTTTTCAGTACACAACCACAAAGTCAGATTTAGCATTTTGGAACATAACTCGTCTGGCACGTCCACTGCAGTGCTCTGTCCTTAGTTGGACAGATGTCTGCCGGAGTCATGAACAAACCAAATCTGCCAATGTTGGTAATTGTTTGTTGTATGTTAACCATTGGCCATCATTGTATTTACTGTCGATTCAAAGTCACTTTGGCTCATCTATGTATAATTTAAAACGGGGGCACTGTAGTTCATTGCTATACATGTAACTCTGTGTCTGAGGGAATCTACAGCCAGACTCTTCCCTTTTGTTGCCACCCCACCCCATGTTCTTCTTGAAATGGATGGGTATCTTCTGCTTTTATAATACGCTGCATGTCATTTATTAAACAGCAGTCTGCAGGACCTCCTCTGGGTCTGTGTGGTCAGGAGGAGCCATCGGTTACTGCTCTGCCGAGGTAGCATCTGCACATTCCTCTGGGCTGATGCCATCATCAGGAAAACCATCCATTTAATTACATAGCGGCACAGACTTTCTTTCTTTAGTTACAGGGAGACCTGGAGTCGAGAGGAGATGGTTATGGACCCAGTTTATTTTTCTGCTGAGCTTAGGGAATCGCACTGAGACAGACCTTTGCTCCAGCATGGCTTACTCTGTCACGTAGCACAGGAATGCGGTTTTGGGTCTTTTTTGAGTTGAGGGTGGGGGTGGGGGAGTCGTTCATGTCAACCCAGAGACTCCACAGAGGGAAGTCCTTATTCACGGAGCTCTCTCGGCCCGGTCAGAATCCAAAGAGTCTTTGCGAGGCTGCACAGAGGAGGGTGACATTCCAAATTAGCTTGTCATTTTTGCCACAGAAGCAGCCAAAGAGTTTAGCTCTTTGTTCTAATGTGGTTTTGTGGCTTGCATACTTTTGGATGGTGCTCTACTCACACATGTGGTTTTAATGTGCAAAATATGTCAAAACATAGATTCATGCACCACATACACATTCCTTACCTTAGGATGAACTGGTAAATGTGTCACCTATACATCACAATTGCTTTATGACTTGACCAAAAAGTGCACCCAGTTTTCACATTAAGGGAAATTCACACTTTTTACTTTATATACGATATTAAATCAGATGTCTAAAAAACTGCAGCACTTATAATAAGAACAGTTATATGCAAACATATATTTACATTCATGTATTCACACACATGTATTCATGTTCCTAGGAAAGCATGTGCATATTTGCTTAATGATTGTGTCCTTAATGTTCTGACTTAAAACCATAGGATAGATTGACATGAATGACTCATAGCAGTTTTCTGTTGTTGCTCTGACTGCAGAGTTTAAACATCCATGTGGAGGACGTCCGCATCCGTGCAATTCTCTCCTCGTTTCGCAAGCGCACACCAGTGACGGAGGGCTATGTGGAGATTAAAGATGGGGGCCGCTGGAGGCAAATCTGTGATGAGGACTGGACCCAGACGAACAGCCACGTCATCTGTGGCATGTTCGGCTTCCCAGGGGAGAAGAAATACAACACCAGAGTTTACAAGTGAGTGCTGGACTGGAGAGCCAAGTGGTGAGAAAGTCATGGTTCAGGCCCAGAGATGAAGGGTCAGCCCCAGAGGCAGCAGTGGGTAAAGTTGTACAGCGAACCCTGCTAAGACCAATCCAGAGCCACTCATCCCTCATAGCTTAACTCACTAGGTTCTCGATATTCATTCCCTCCCTCCACATTGGAAAGAGACCTGCTGTTTCACATCACTCAGCTGGAAGTGTTCTTGCTCCTTTGTGTTATTTGTGTTCCTTTCCAGTAGGTGAAGTTTTATGCAGGGGAAGAATTTCTGAATGTTAAATTTGTTTCCAGAGCTACAGATAACGTGTGTGTAAGCGGCTTGAATTTCAGTTAAAGTCTTACCTCGTACATGAAAAAAATCTTTGCAGAATTGCCTCCGGGGAGGTGTTCATAAAGTGTGAAGTATTAAAATCTGGGCTGAAACCAACTAGGGGCAGCCAGGGAGTGTGAGATTGTCATTAAAGTCTAAAGCCAGGCCTCTGCTACGTGCCTCCACGCACACGTGTATGTCCATGAAACGTGCACTGTCTGGTTTTGTAAACTGGCTTTCAGTGAAGGCGGGGCTCACTGCCAGATTCTGCAGTTGTTTTATGCAGCACAAAAAAAAACGGGAACATTGCTCAAGAGTGTCCTCCTGCAGTCGTGGTCCAGGTTTATGCTAAGAAACTAACTTAATTAGCAGTGATGCTCAGAATGGCAAATATTTGTTAATTTTTCGATTTTAATATTACTTGCTCCATCGCAGGGAAATACAGTAACTTTCACTGAAAGATATGTTTTCCTAATTCGAGGTATGTGATGAAGAAATATTCTTGGAGATAAGGAATGCTTGGGGTCAAACTGTGTTAAACATCTGTTACTTAAATCAAGCGATTGGGAAAGACCTGGAAAAGAGTTTTTGAATGTACTCTTTGTTCCTGCCATGTTTCTGAACCTGCATGTGTCCCTCAGCAGTTTGTTTTTGACATGGGTGTTGGGTTGGCTGATTGCCAGCCCGAGACGTAAGCTCACTCCCAAATTTCCAAATTGAAAACAAATGTTGCGGGCTTCCTCTTACTCCGTGTTTCCCCTATACCTCAGACGCGGGACTGTTTGCAGCACACACTGTACTGCTCACGTTGCCTGTAAAATCTCGCCTGGAGGTCTCAGAAGACCGCGCTCAACCTTACTAGCACTCTGCCTCGTAATCAAAATAAATCTTGTGCCTCATTTGAGCAAGGCAACTTCCTGCACAAATCATGGTCACAGGATCAGGAACAGCTCAACATTGACTACATTGATAATTCTATTACACAGTAGTCTGTCGTGTGCTCTTTAGATGAAATTGTATCCTAGGGAGACAATTAAAAACTAGAATGCGTTTCGTGAACGAACTGCGAGAGTGTGCTTGCTCTGTTTTTCTCTCATGTTTGCTTGTTTATTGTGAAAGGGTCTAGTGTGTTTGTTGGCATAAAAAGTTAGTCTTCTCTTATAAGCCTAGTTAGTACATCTGATTAGAGCTAGCAACCATGCATTGCAGATTAAGGGGTCCCCTATCAGTGTTCATTTTGGCAGCTATTTTAGATTCAGTCTTAAAACAAAAATGCATATTAGTTTTAGTCACATTTAGTCATAGTTATCCTTCTTAGTTTCAGTCTAGTTTTCGAAAACTGAGCACACTACAACAGCTACGCTGTGTCCAGGTACATCCTCAAACGTTTTTCAGTTAACCTAATGATTCAAGGTCTCTCATGAATCATTACTCCCAGGACACGGGTTAATGTTAACTCACGCTATCGGCCACAAGTTAACCAATCTTTCAGTATAAGCAACTTTTGCATAGCCCCGCACAGCTAGGATAGCTCACGTTACCGTAGTAGGAATACAAGCCTTAGCTCACTATATCCACACAACTAAATTCATGAATTACTTCACAGGTTTACTTAACAACTTGAATTAAGGAAAATGATCCCCCGTTACGGCTAGCTGAAACTGTCAGTGGATACTCCCGTTACGTAGTGTTAGTTAGCCTTTAGCCCCGTACTCAGATGTTACAGCTGCTTAACACAGCTAGGATAGCTCTGCTTAACACAGCTAGGATAGCTAACGTTACCGTAGTGGGAATACAAGCCTTAGCTCACTATATCCACACAACTAAATTCATGAATTACTTCAAAGGTTTACTTCACAACTTGAATTAAGGAAAATGGCGTCTCCAACGTTAACGTAACGTTAATTTATATGTTATAAACACGGCTAACACTATCAGTTTCCATTAAAATTTCAGTCAGTACACTGAAAATGCTGCCATTCAACTCACCTTAACGAAGTGGAAATACGGTAGCTAGGTTAGAAACTGTAGTTACTCTTATTCTTTCTCAAAGTTGAATTGAGAGGGACAGAGAAATACGGTTCCTCTTATTCTTTTTCAAAGTTGAATTGAGAGGGACAGAGAAAATGCGGTTCCTTGGATTGGCGGAGGTGTCAGTGAGAAGCACAGGTGCAAGCCAGTTTAATGAGCCTATTATGATGTCATAATGTACAGAGTTCTGCCATGCAAGTCTATGGAGAAAAAAGGGGATGAAAAAGAGGAATAAAAAAGGAGTGGCAAGGAGTACCGCCACGAAAAGTCATAGCAACCTGCACCGGATCGGGCCGGACGTTTTGGTGTTTGAATGGCGTCTCTAGCTCAATCGGGCGAGGAGTAGTTAGCTGCAAGAAAAACGGGGAGAATAAATAAAGAAAACTTGACGATAACAATACTGTGCTTCCCTTCGGGCAAGCACACTAATAAATGAATGTGACCATCTGACAGAAACGGCATAGTTATAATTGAGTTAAACTACTTCATCTTATATTGTTTTTCCTGTGGGTGTCCGTGTCCTTTCCCAGGATGTTTGCCCGCAGAAGGAGGCCAAACTATTGGGCTCACTCTGTTAACTGCACTGGAAACGAGGCCCACCTCTCAGGCTGCACGCTGGGCCAGGTCCTCACCACCAAGGGCAACAAGACGTGCGGACAGGGCCTTCCCGTGGTGGTGAGCTGCGTCCCTGGCCGCTCCTTCGCCCCGACTCCCCAAGCGGGCTACCGGAAAGCCTTCAGGCATGAGGTAGGAAACCCACGTCGATGCCACTTCATTACTCCAACTAGTCTGCTTTCTCTCCCCCCATCCCCGGGGCGAGACGACAAATAAATTATATCATTACACTTTCCGCTCCTGCAGCTCTCTGCTCTCCTCTTCTGAGCACAGAGAGGCTAGCCAGGCTTGCAAAAGGCATGCCAGCATTCCTTAGATGTCTTTCTTAAAGCACCATGCCTGTTTGGTGAAAATTCACTCAAGTAACCTCAGGACACATATAAGTTGAGTTGCATATAAGTATATTTATTCAACAACAACAAGCTTGTCAGGCTCACCCACGTTCTGGCAGGCCAGAGAGAGTACGGGCCCACTCTCAGAGAGAGAGAGAGAGAGCCCGGGCTCACCCCCTGAATGCCCAGGCTCGCCCCCTGACTGCAGCAGACGAGAGGGAAGCAAAATAAAACACATCACACAAGGTTTCTATCAAATTAAGTTAGCTTTCACTGACGCTAAAAGACTCTGTCAGTAGGGATAACCACGTGGTGGGTCTCTGACGTCCGAGGTAATCTTACTATGCTTTTGGAAACGTAATATCTAAAAACTACTCAGTCCTTGCTTACACACAGACACAGGAGGTACACTTTTACCCTCATACAGTTATGTGTTAGAACCGTCAGCACTTCATCAAAGATATACAGAAACAGAGAAGTCATGTTTCATCATACAAAGGCATATGATTAAGTCAGAGTTTCATATTACCCTATCAGTGCCTGCTTTCTCCAAAGGTGCGACCCCAGCTGTGGAACTTTTAGAGTAAATTGTGAAAGATAGCTGGGATGAAGATGTTTATAGCTCAGAACATTTTTGTGTCTGTGTGTATGTGAGGGTCTTCTTACTGACAGCGTTTTTCCCCTTGTGGTGATCTCACTCACTCCAGTGTAAATCATACGTTCCAGTGCTGAAAGCCTGATGGCCATTTCACACCAGCTAACTGATAAAAGAGGACAAACATCCTCTGTGCCTCCGCTTATATTGACTCATTGGTTTCGGGTGCCTCCAGCTCTGCTAATGTATCACTGCTACTGAACTGAAGTTAGGCTGAACTAAAAACATTTTATAGCCATCAAATTTTCTCTTAGGTGCGAGAGCTTACACACTGATGATGTCAGTGTTGGTCCTTGGCGGCACCAATTACGTGTTGTTACATTCTCTGTCCATGTACTTAGTTAAATGTTTACGACGTGGCCTGCCTCGCTGTCAAATTCATTAGGGGATGCTGAACATGGTCGGGAACATGCAGCCACGACCTGTCTACTCATTCAAAATGAGAAGCACATTATTTGCACATCAAATTGGCTCACTAGATCTCTGGAACTTGAAACTGAAAGTGCATCGCCTCTCTTTAACTAATGTTACCTTGTAAAAATGTAAAAGTTACCTTGCCATTGATTTAAAACTTGTTGTGAAACTACACACTGCAAATAATTATGAATGTCTTAATAATTTGGATGTTATGCACCTTTCTCCCGGTTGGTTGCCTATGTGTTCTCTCATAGCAATCTCTCGTGCGTCTAAGAGGTGGTGGAGTGGTGGGGGAGGGCCGTGTGGAAGTGCTAAAGAACGGAGAGTGGGGCACCATCTGCGACGACAACTGGAACCTCATGGCGGCCACGGTGGTGTGCCGAGAGCTGGGCTTTGGCAGTGCCAAAGAGGCCCTATCTGGTGGACGGCTTGGACAGGGTGAGTCTATCTGATAAGAAGTCTGTGCTGGATTTATTAGCGGCCACATTCCAGGCCAGATACCAAAGCCAGCCTGAGCAAGAAACTTCTATGAGATCGTTGTTGATACTGTAACATGAACAGTGGTCCAAGTCTCAGGCTTCCCGGCTCCAGTGGCTCAGTCCGTATTACAAGTCTTAGGCAAGCACAAACATGAAGACGCTTTTATAAAGACGTTTGCCTGAAATAATGGTCATACATTGGTATGTTGATGATTTCATGTTTTAGATGTTTTCATCTAAATAAGCACATTCATTAGCTGTATGTTAATTATGAAATAATAAAACTCAGATATCCTGAGACACACACTACGTACGTGCCCAGTGTAGGTCCTGTCTTCATTGCTGAGGGCATTCCAGTATATTTACTACGAAGTGTCAGTCCATCACCTCAGGGGTCTTGAACCACCTCACAGCTTTAAGCAGTTATCATTGAAAGTGGACCTCAGCACTGAAATATGGGTCAGTGGCATACTGTGAGATGATGCTGTCAGAATGGGCAGTTATGCTGACAAACCTTTTTTTGAAGAGGTCGTAAATTCCACCATAATTCTACACTTACAAACAGAAGGTGAAAATATGGAAAGACTGATGCGTCCTCGGGGAAAGGCGATTATTGTTTCCTGTGGTTTACTTTCACACTGTTGTAAAAAGGGGCGTTACAGCTGTCAGCTGGAGCCATGAAATGATATTCTGTGCATCAGTCTTGCTATGACAACAGCATCTGTTATCGTGAGCTTACCTGTCAATTATAATTTTCTCAAGGGCTTTTGGGACTTAAAGGTGACCACGACTGAAATATCATGTGGGAGACAAGGACTGAGATATTATGGATTTATTTCGGATGATTGTCTCTTGGATGCGGTCCTGAACATTAATGGGTGTCTGTAGACACCTATCAAAGTTATTTCTGCATCCAAATTTGGCTTATACACTTACGTGAAATGTATTTGTTAGAATGTGTGTTGTTATTTAATTATGACTCCTCTCAGTCCAAGCGACCCTTGTGCTTTACCATGCCATGTCACATTTCGTCACAAGAGAAAATAATTCTGCTGGTGGAAATTAGGAGTGGGCGATATACCGGTTTGATAGTAATACCGCGATGTTGCCACGCCATGATATGGATTTTGCAATATCATGGATTTTGCAATATCATGGATATCGCGATTTATTTATAATTCATAAATTCGAATTTGGCATTCATATTTTTTATGTACGGAAGCGTATTGCTGCCACACACAAAAAAAAAAAAGGTCTCAGTATCAAGTAATTACGTGAAAGTTTCTTGTTTTAACAATATCTTTTTCACGTTTTAACATGATAAATATCATGTTATCACATGAAAATATCATGTTATTTCATGATAATGATATTTTCAGGTTTTTACAGGATATTTATCATGTTATTACATGAAATGATCACGTTATTTCATGATAATGACACTAAACGAAACGAGAGGCAATAGGCTGGAAGCTACTTTGGGTCCTTTGCACAAGTCAATCAATGGTCGGGCAGCTAGTGTTGAACTTGGAGAGAGTGGCAGTGGACATGGCGCGGAATGTGGATTCTCCACTTTCCAAATTTTGTACCCATGGAGCCTTCCGTGCCCCTCCAGTTGATCGATAAGGAATGAGGCTACCTCAAGAGGGTCGGATTCGTTCCTCCGTCGGTACAATCCCAGGCATTTTAAAATCCTCCTGAGTGTGTGCATACTTATAACGATGTCATCCACCGTGTTCAATAACTGGAGAATCTCACAATGTCTTAAACCCAGCTTAAAATAGAATTTGATTGACTCGTGTAAAGCACCCATAGTAGCTACCAGCCTATTCTTGCCTCTCGTTTCGTTTAGTGTCGGGAACGGGAAAATATCATTATCATGTTATAACGTGAAAATATCATTATCATGAAATAACGTGATCATTTCATGTACGTAAAAACATGAAATTTATCATGTTAAAACGTGAAAAAGATATTGTTAAAACAAGAAACTTTCACGTAATTACTTGATACTGAGAATATATATTTTTTTTTTAGTGTGGCAGCAATACGCTTCCGTATTTATGGGTTCTTACGAATAAAAGAATGTATGTTAATATGTGGAACTATTTTTTGGAGCGCACGTCGCATGCACTTGTTGCGCGCATGTAGTGGTAGGCAGCTGCAGTTAGGAGGCAGGTTTACTTTAGAAGAAAACATTAACAATCCAGGATGAGCGAAAACCCAAAAATTGATGTTGCTTAAGAGCAGGAGGATGAATTGGTTAAGAAGAAAGGGGGCACCTCTGTTGTTTGGAAATGGTTTTGCTTTAAAATCACAGACCAAAAAAGAATAATAGACAGTTGAGTCGCCGTGTTGTTTTAGCCAAAGGTGTAGGCAACAGCAACCTGTAAAATCACCATTCAATTGGCAGCTTGCAAATTGTTTACTGGTTGTTTATCATATTTCATATCATCATTTTTAACACACATAGGTAAGTTACATACAGTTTGAAGCTGCTAGATTGTGATGAACTTGTGTTAATATGTGTGAATATGAACTTTTTCATACGAAGTTGCAAAGGCACCCTGAGGGTTATTATAGTTGTATGAGTTAAATCAAGCGAACTATATCATCAGCTAGATAACTAGCTATCATTTCATGCAAATGTAACTCTTCCATTTAAATCATTTATGCTAAGGTTAAGCTAGCACAGCAATTCGATAACCAGTAACAACCAGGAAACACAACTTTAGCTGCAAAGTTTAATTTCTCAAAATCAACTCACCATCACCGTCTTGGGTTCAAAGTGATTACAACCTAGCCTGGATACCAGCCTGAACTCCGCCCACAAAATTTTTGGTCTGGGAGATTCAGTCTGGAATTGAGCTAGTTGGGAGAGATTAAACGTCTCAGAAAAGTGATCTGAACAATCAAATTGTAAGGGCGGGCTTTATACATTGATGGACAGATGACCAACCAACGCTTGAGTTGATTAGATAGATAGAATATACATTGAACAAAGATGGCGGCGTCTCGGGAGCTTAGTGGGACATATTTTATATGATTTAGGCTATCTACACGACTTTTTTTATGTCTACATTGACTCGGTTAGTTGTGAATGTGCAACACGAATCTTGCCGAGGATTGTAGGTCTTAACTGAAGCACTCTAGACCATTATTGATAGGTTATGCTAACGCGTAGACAAAAAAAACATTGAAACAAATGGTAGCTTCTAGCCTTGAGTGCTAATTAAGTAACGTGAGCAGGCATATCTCAACAGATATTGACAGCGCATTCATTTTGAAAGAGGAACAGAGAAACGCGATCAAGGCGTTTGTCGATTGAAAAGATGTTTTTGCTGTCCTTCCTACGGGATCAGGTAAAAGTTTAATCTATCAGATGGTAATACTACGTTGCTCTGATTGGTTCTAGGTATCCAATTCAGCGAAGAGGAATTTTCTTTCCTGGTTCGTTGAAACACGCCCCATAATCACAGCCCAATGGTTCAGTTTCAGACTCATATTCTGACATATTCTGATCGTCAGGCTAATTACAACCACTTTTGTGATGTTAAATGACTCCACATACAGTAGATATAACAATCCTAAGAGAATTAATGGGAAATCGACAGAGCAATGGTTCACTCTGATATCAATGTAATGTTAATGAATATTGCTCAAGCTAATATTCAGTCTCCGCTCTTCGTCCAAAGCCAAAACTAAGGTCCAACATTTATCAAAAGCAACATGACTAGACGATCGCGATATTTTATGCCCCGTCGTTTGAAGCGTACCTTTGGTCTCCCATTATTTAACATTCACGTTTCGATTGAAATTCCAGTTTCAGGCTCTCGCACGGCCTCTTCATTAAGTAGCCTACTGTTTGCCTCCCTTCAGTGCTTTTTCACTGCAGGTTTATGTCAGATCAGCAAAACTAAATAGGTTCTACACATGTACGTGAAATACATAACCTATTTAAAGGTGGACAGGACATATAATACAAGTGTCCACAAATACTACAGAAAGCAAAAGGCGTGCTCTCAACCCAGTTAGTAGGGGATTGCACAATCTGAGATGAGGCTCTGTTCGTCGCTGCCTCACCTCGCATGTCTCCTCTGTTTGAACAGTAAATGCGCAAATTCGGCAATTTCTGATTATAAAAATGCTTAAAATGATTGGAATCATACAGAAATTTCAGTTGTAGCACATATCAGTAGAGAAATATTTATTTAATTTTATCATTATTCGATTTATACTTTTCATGATGACATATTTTGCCTTACCTAATATCATTAAGATAATAATGGCTAATAAAATGTGATTCTGATTTTTTTACCCTCATATATCGTGATATCATATCGATATCGTCTGAACAGTGGAAAATATCGTGATATGAATTTGAGCTCATATCACCCACCCTTAAAATGGCTTTTGTGCTAGTGAATTCATATGACATTTTCTAGTTTCTAACATTTGCTCTTCTCCAGGAATGGGCCCCGTCCACTTGAATGAGGTGGACTGCACAGGCTTTGAGAAGTCCATCACGGAGTGTTCCTTCAGCATGGACAACGAGTCGCTCGGTTGCAGTCATGAAGAGGACGCAGGTGTACGGTGCAATATCCCAGCCATGGGCTTTCAACAAAGGGTAAGCCATGCAGCAGACACTATCGCTTACTTAGAAGACACTTTTGTCAAAATCATCGTGAGTTTATCAGTGAAATTTAAATAATGCTAAACGTCATTAGCCTTGTTTTCCAGTTGAGTAAGTACAGTCAAAATAACTACAATGCACAATTTTAAACTTTTAAAATGTAGACGCTCCAAGTGAAGTAGTTGGTCACCACCCTTTAACTGTGCCCCCCCTGCATAGCTTCGCCTCGGTGGTGGAAGGAGCCCGTTTGAGGGCCGCGTGGAGGTCCTGGTGGAGAAGAACGGGACTTTGGTGTGGGGCACTGTGTGCAGCGAGAGCTGGGGCACCATGGAGGCCATGGTGGTGTGTCGACAGCTGGGCTTGGGCTTCGCCAGCAGCTCCTTCCAGGTGAGCAGCCCTGAGTTCCGATTTGAAGACTCCCATGACTTGAATCCTTTGCCCAGTGTGGCTAGAAAAGCATTTCTACTGGGTGGTTATTTTGTACCCTTTCCCCTCTCACTGCTTGTAATGCATCTTTAAATCTATCTTTCTTTATCTTTGCCAAATTGTTGACATGGGTCTTACATTCAAATGTGAAATAACCTATGTTAATAAAAAGAGGCATAAACGTCTGGAGGCTTTAGAACACTCATACTACTGCAAGCAAAACGGGAGGCTGTTCCTTGGTGGAGGAAAGTTCTGAGGCTGCTCACTGAACCTCTCTAAAATTACCAGTGATGTAATTCACCAGATGAGCTGTGGTTTTCCAACAGATGAAGGTCGTGGGGGTGGTTGAACTGGCTGCTTTGTGCGGTGGAAAACTCACAAACTCACAGGCTGTTGACTCAAGTGCCAGCATGAAGTCCGATTATTTCCCTCTTTGATTACCGTCTATATAAAGATTCCGCTGTTGTTGATTAAAGGACATTCAAACTCTTCTGGCTATTTTGGGTGTAATAGACACATGACTGTGGATGCCCGAGGCAGGGTTCACCTCGAGGGAAGTCTGTTTTTCTAATCAGAGGTGTAGGGAGGAAGACTGGATGTTTTTCCAGGTGTTGAGAGTCAAAAACATACGACTGCTGCCTTGACTTCTCTCTGTGGATTCGATTGGTATGAATTCTGTTGTAACGGACACAAAAGTTAACCTTTCTGGATTATTGGCTTGCAAAGTTCTGTTCACATATTTCAAACATTCAAAGTGTACATAGTTTAAAGATATTTCAGGGCAATTCTGTAAACAGCCTGTTTCCCAGAGGTCAGAGGGGTTCAACCTCGTTTAGAGCTTTAGCGGTAATGTGTGTGCCTGCATATGTGTGTGTGTGTTTGTGTGTGTTTGGGGTTGCTAGGGGTGACAAAATACTCCCTTTTGGTCTGCAAACATCATGCCTCTACCTTTAGAGTATTTATAGGTAACAGTGCTTGTGTTCAAAGGCATAATTACATGCTATGTCAAATAGGGAGTTTAATGGATGGCCGGATAACTGTAATAGCAGTGACTGTCAGTCTGAGAGGTTGGATATTTCTATACATGAGGATGTGGATAAATAAATGAGTTTTCTGAGTGGAAATTAACAAGGGGATTGTTGGCTGCACAACCACGGTTAGAATTAATGTACAACCACGGTTAGAATTAATGCCACAAATGATGTGTAATCAGTGTTGGAGTCAGTAAATGTGAATTGTGGTGGAAGTTGTCAATATTATAGCTCAAAGCAAATGGTTGCTTACTAGCTTGCAAACATGTCATCACTCAGACTCTAAATACATACATTGTAGCTTCTGTGGAAAACAGCTGGTGTGTTAATTGACTTTATTTTTTTTTGTCATAAACAATCAGCGTTTTTAGTCTAGAGTAAATGTTTTATACTGACGATTTCCTGTTTATCATGTGGGTTGTGAACCATCTCCATGACTAAAGCTCTACTCTCAGAAAAAGAAAACGAGCTGTGTTGCCTGCTTTCAAAAATACCAGCAGAGCTCCCTCTTCTGGTCAAACAAGTTAAAATCAAAAGTTCATCCTCTCTTTTGTCGTCTTGCCTCTTTTCAACAATGGTCTTCTGAAATGAAGAATTAACAACAAAGAAGAAAGTACTTTAAAGGAATGGTTTGTATGTTATACATCAGACTAATTCAAGGCTTCTTCCTTGTCTTTTTGGGTGTCAGGAGTCGTGGTACTGGCCGGGGCACGTGAGTGCTGATGCGGTGGTGATGAGTGGCGTGAGATGTTCGGGTACGGAGATGTCTCTGTCGCACTGCCTCCATCACGGAGATTACCTCCACTGTCCACGAGGAGGAGGACGCTTCGCCGCCGGTGTCTCCTGTTCTGAGAGTGAGCTCTATGTTATGGGACCATTTGAACTGCATGAAAACCATACACCTTTGAATGGTGACAGACACTACTATGTTTTAGAAAAAAATATGGCGGGACAATCCACCTCTCTTTCACATCATCTCTAGTAGATGTTGACTTGTTAAGGCACTCTTCGGGGCCATTATCTCCCACCTAATTGAATTGGTTATTAGTTTTAATGTAGCCACTAGATACTAATTGATGGCAGCACCTTATAAAATCAGTTTAGCCTAATTTTAACTGCTATTACAAATATTATTTTATAATAATATTATTGCAGTATGATGCATGCAAGCACTTATAGCCATTTAGACATTTTCTGAAGTCAAGATGCCTCCCCCTCCCTGTCACCCCTCAGCGGCCCCAGACCTGGTCCTGAATCCCCAGGTGGTGGAGGAGACCACGTACCTGGAGGACCGGCCCATGATCATGCTCACGTGTGCCTACGAGGAGAACTGCCTGGCCACCTCGGCCAGTTCCACCCCGGCAAACTCCTTCCGCCGCCTGCTGCGCTTCTCCTCACAAATCCACAACAATGGCCAGTCCGACTTCCGGCCCAAGCTCAACCGAGAGTCCTGGGTCTGGCACGACTGCCACAGGCAAGTTCAAGACAAGACCAGGGCATGCTAGCTCAAGTAATACTATAAGAACTGTGTGTGTGGATATGTACTACAACTACATGCTCTTGTCGAGGCGAGGCGAGGCGAGAAATGTCTGTGAAACTGTAACTATATTGTTATGAAAGGCATATAGAAGTATAAAGGCATGCATGAAAGCTAAAAATCTATTAAGAGTTTGACTTGAACAGAAAGGGGACAATATATGTCAAGGATAACTTTAATCTGATGCCATTTTTTCCTGTTTTCTTGCTCTGTAATTGAGAAGCTCTAGATGTGGTTGTTGCACAACAGCTGTACATAGTCCAATACGTATGTAGTCTTCTTCATGGTTGCTGCTGCATACATTTTCATGGGTCACAGCGGATTATAATATTCAGCAAAGCTAAAAGAAGATAATTTGGGGTTCACCATTCATTTTAAGATATTCTAGAATGCACTTGGCATTTACAAAGGAGAAATCATATGTTGTGTTAACTGGCCAGCTAGATGAAACAGTCTACATCAATTTATTTTGTAGTTTTATAAGTCTGCATATAAATGTATGTGTGGCCTTCTTTTATAGGCATTACCACAGCATGGAAGTATTTACTCACTACGACCTTCTGAGCCTAAATGGCACCAAAGTGGCAGAGGGCCACAAGGCCAGCTTCTGCCTGGAGGACACTGAGTGCGATGAGGGTGAGGGAACCCTCCGTACTTTACTGGATCAGATTCTAGGTTTCTTTCAGAGGTAACAGGTACAAATGTACAAAAGAGAGAGCAAGAGTTGATGCTTTATATGCAGCCTGTTTTCTTAAAAAAAAAAGTGCCTTAATCTTTGCCTGATCAAATGTATGCTCTAACATTAATGTATTAATACAATACAACTCAAAGGTACAGACCTGGTGGGGTGTGATGATGTGAATAGAATTGGAATTACACATTGTAACATTGATAACATTGTTTTATAGGCATTGAGAAGAGATATGAGTGTGCAAACTTTGGTGACCAGGGTATCACAGTGGGTTGCTGGGATACCTACAGGCATGATATTGACTGCCAGTGGATTGACATTACAGATATCAAACCAGGAGATTATATATTCCAGGTAATACATATTCTATGCTTTAACCTTGACTGCAGTGCCTTGACTGAGACCATACTGTAGCTCAGCATATTCTAACCTTACAGCTACAACTCAAATGTACATTACTTTGTTCACCAAAAAGTGAAATGAATATACTGTAAGTACCATAGACATCACATGCCATGATAAAACATCCAAATGTACTGCACTGTACTGCAATGTTCTTGGTAAAAAATGTACCCATATAAATGCTGTGTTGATAGTTTTTGGTTTCACAAATGCAGTGTGCATAGTTCAAGCGTTTCTCTTGACTCACAAGATAATGGATTACATTATCTAAATTAGTATTAAACTAAATATGGAGGTATCAGATTAATTCAAACGTTTCAAAGATTATTTAAACATTTCTATTTTTAAACAGCCTACCATTTTAGATATTCTCAAAGGTACAGGTCTTTTTATTGCATAGCTACACATATAGACATTTAGGGTTGGCTGTACAGTTCACATGGAACCCAGAGTTATGGACATAGAGAGTCTGTGGAAAGACTGCAAACTGACACTTTAATTGGTCAGTATTTATTCCCCATAGCCAAAACTTGTTGTGTCTCTGGCTATAATGTATGTGGAAAGAGAGACCTCTTGTGTGTTCTTTTGGTATTACTAAGAAAGCACAGTCCTCAAATTCCAAATGTGTATTTTTCTCAAACTTTGTCTCTCTCAAACTTTAAATCACTGATGTGAATGCTGGTCAATTTTGAAAAAAATAAAACACAGTGAATGATATCTTCTCAAAATTATTGTGGACATTTATTAAAAAATTGTGGGCTGACTGCCTCTGAAACGCTCTCTGCCAAAATATTTATGGTCCCCCAGCAACACCAGACTGTAATCACACTCATATATTTTTCTTTTACTTTAGATTGTTCTCAACCCCAACTTCGACGTTCCAGAATCAGACTTCTCCAACAATCTGGTGAAATGCCGATGTCGCTATGATGGCCACCGCATATGGATGTACAGCTGTCACATAGGTAAGACAGTCACACTACAGCTGTCCAGTCGAAAATCGCTTAATTTCTGTTTGATCTAAACTATATCAAACCCTACTCATATATTTATTTGTATCTTATTTTATATCAACTGATGTGTATTGAATAAGAATTGATCATTAACAGTAATGAATGAAAATGTATTGTTATTTTTCTCACCAACCAAAGGTGGCTCAATGAGTACCGAGGTGGAAGAGACTTTCCCCGGGCTCCTGAACAACCAGGTTACCCACAGGTAAAAGGAGAGATCAGAGAGGACAGAGGGAGCAAATAGGAACCCACCACAGCCGTGAGACTACCAAATGCACCTAACCACTACAGCCCCTCTTGTTTCCTCGTGAGCAGACCCTGAACTCCTCAGAGACACGTGCATCTCATACTAGCATCCAGTTCATGGTACGGTATCCATAAGCTGCTATAGGCTTTCTCATCACACATCATGACCTGGACGGGGGGGATTTCTTACCAAGAACTATGTTCCTCAATCAGTTTGATGTGGAAGAATACACAATATTAAGAGGTATTCTCATGCCTGTGTTGAAGGTGGCCAAGACTATACATCAGTGGTGTTATAGTTGTAAGATGAGATGTACTGTGATTTTCTCTGAAGCACGCTCACTTCAAACATGAAAGGGAATTCAGATGCACTTTGTTTACTTAAAAGGAACATGTGGTTCAGGTAATTTTGTGTGTTAGGAAATATAATAGTCTTATTACTACTCATCATATCTATAATATTGATCAAGTATTGTTACCTGCCAGTAGAAATGCAAAATCGCTATCCGACAGTGCCTTTACAAATGCCATTCACACTCTGAAGTCAGTATTCTGCCATTCCGAGAAAGCAGACCAGGACAGTCAGCACTGCTGCTGAGATTTGCACAGTTGAGCCACAACACAGGGCATATTTGAGATGGAGATACGTTGCATATAACCTCACATTCAGTTGGTCATGGTATGAACACTGAGGTTGGAAGTTGTAGATCTTCAGACAGAAAGATATGGCGTGCCCAGGTTGAAAAGCTACCAGGTATTTCTTGACATTATGGTTACTATGGTTACTACTTTCCTATCAAAATCACAGCATGGCCACATCCACACATCATCACTTCATACCTATAGTATCAGGACTCTGTGTTCATACAAAATGGTTGAATGTCTGTCTGTTACTTGTGTTTGAGTCTATTTTGCTCCATTACAATATGCATCAGTTCAATAGCAGTGCTTTAGGCTCAGATTTTTGTTGGGGAAATTCAAGGTGGGAAAGCAAATAAGATATCTATATTGGTATACATTTCATATGAATATTTCAAATGTATTTAAACACTGACATTTAAGCATTAAAGTCTTCCATTTTAGATATTCTCAAAGATACTGGGAACACAATGGTATTTGTATGCCATAGCTACACTTAGGGGTTGAACATGAAATATAGGTACATTTCTTTGCTAATTCATTCACAGATTGTATACTATTTCATAGAGATTTGTATTTTCAAACTTCATCTGGATACATTAATTATGCTGACATAATGACAATGACCTATTGTTCTGTATCAGACAGCTCAAAATCTGTCCGATCGTATTATGTCCATCACTATTAAAGGTACATTAAATATACATACAAGGTTTGACATCTGTCTGTCATAATGGTCTTGCACAAGGTGCCCTAGCTTTGCTTGACACACCTCAATTCATCATGGGCATTTCAACATCGTTTCAGCATTTTGCTTTAAACATTTTTTTTTTTGGTATTTATTGATAAGTCAGGGAGTCTTGTTGTGTCCTTGAAAGCGTGTCCTCTCTTAATGGTGCTACCAAAGCGGTACCCTCTGTTTTCTGAGGGTACTTGTCAACTGGATGACCATGTTCTACACTTACTTGAATGGAGTGTAAAAATCCACGTTGTGCATTTTGTTAACTGTAATAAATACATACATCACAATGCATTGTTGTGTGTTTTGTGCATATTGCTATTTCACCTTTTTTTATCTCGCAACTTGTATGAGACCTACAGTTTCTCTGAGCAGAAGTGCATTACACTTACACTGTGTGTCGCCCCCCCCCCAGGTCAGGGTTACTGAATCGATCGCTTGAGAACCATCTCTCCCTATTGCAGGGCGCCACCAAGTGGACTGGCATGCACATTGCACATATGTGAAGATGTTCTATTGGTAAAGTAAGTCAGCCATTTAAAAGAAAAAATTAGACAAATGAATTATTAATGTTTAAGTTAGACAAAGCAACTATACTATTTAGTCATCCCCAAAGTGCATTTAACAAAACCCTAAAACATCGGTGCATCAGGTGTGTAAGGGACTGACCTGCAGACTGAAAAATGCCAACTTTTAGAGCCGGTAACTGGTAACAGTTAAACGACTGTTCAAAGAGTTAAAAGTGTGGTAATCAACCATAGAGCTGGTAACTGATGACAGTTCAACGACTGTTCAAAGAGTTAAAAGTACGGTAAATCAACCATACCTCTAAAAGAAACAGGGCAATGTATCCTAAGCCTAGGACAGAGCAATACAACTCTTCCTGGGGGAGGTGTCAACAGCCATATGGAGTGGGAGAGTATTTGTCTATTTATATCTACATATATATCATAGATATACATATTGAGAGATAAAGATCCAGGGGGAGTCCAGGACCTAGCACAGCCATGAGAAGCTCTAGGTCATTGTAGGAAGTCTGGTATTTTACCTTTAATGCAGTTTAATTAAATACAGACAATCTATTCTGTGCAGGCCTTTTGCAGGTAAAATACAACAAAATAAAAAAACTTCTGCATGCTTTTGCGATAAGCACATACTCAATTTGGTCAACATGAAATGAGAACTGTTTAATCACTCAGCAGTCCTCTAGATGTCTGCTCCTCCATATTTGTCCATGTCATACGGTGACTTCAAGTGCTGTGTTGGCAGACAGGGATTTTTTCTAACATTTATGGAGAACCCATCTCTACCCCTTTGAACGTGTCTGTGGTCCAGGAGACTCCCGTCTCATCACCCTCTCGCAGCCACATCTGTTTACATTCCTGGCCTATGTATGTATATGTATAGAAAATGCTTGGCAGAGATGGACTATGCCGGGATTAATCCCTATGTGCACTCTGCTCCTTCAGTGCTCTAGCTGTGCAATAAACAGGGATGTGCAATTGAGATGATTTATAACACGTGTCATCCCTTTTATAAACATGGCATTGGAGAGGATAGCATCGGCTATGTGTAATTCTTTGTTCGGAAATGACAAGGCCGTACCCTCTGGATGCTGAACTTTGACCTGTTCTATAATTAACGCTGAAATCTGAAGACACCCACTGTAGGAAATATGTGATGGACAGAGTGTTTGTGATGCGTTTGACTAAGGGTCAGATTCGTTGTGTGTGGTGCTGTTCAATATCTGGGAGCCCTACCAAGTGATTTCTGCCAAAATATTTCTTTTAAATAGTATTTCTCAGATGTCCAAGGTTCAAGTGTTTGTGATATTCAGCAGATATTGGTTTGATTTTAACCAAGACTCCTAATACAGTTTCAATCTGAAAACTCTCAGTAAATATACATTTAAATTACTTTTACACTTTTACCTTTTACACTAGGTGCTTTTCCTCTAGCTTCGTATTTAAGTTCACAATGAATTACCAGCCTGATTTACAAATACCTTAGGCTATTATAAAATCTAAGCATGTATAAAACAATCAAATCTGAAAATATTTCTGTCTTCACCTATTATCAATGTGCTTTTAACTGGCCTTGCGGTGAGAGGGGAATGTACGGTTTTGAATTTGACTCTGTGGTGTACATTTGCACTAATGAAAATGATCAGTCATTCAAGCACGGAACTGCATGTCAGCATTACACAGTCACCCTGACAGAACATGCCGGGCGAGGTGGGTTACATGAGAAAGCCCTGTCACTTTCTATCCTTTAACTCTGCCGCCAGTGCCAAAGTCAGCAGCCTCGTGATACTGGGACAGGAGAGAGCTCACTCCACATCCAAAAACATCACGGAGCACAAGGAGAGGAAGAGGCAACCTTGCAAGTCAGCTGCAAACAATCTGGGAAATTAGTTTAATTCACAACTTTTAGCGGAATTGAATGTGTGAAGTAAATATGACTTGAGGCATTTTCTTTTTTCGTTCTTCCACAGTTATTAAGGGCCTGTATTTTTATCCTCATATACAGCTGTGTGGGTCAATAAAATGCAAATCAGATTTTCATAGACATAACAAAGGCTGTAGGTTTTGCCACATATCAGGTTTATCAAATTTCCTTTTGTGGTCATTCCATACATTCTTATCAAGAGCTCATGTTGAACCTCCAGTGTTAGGTTACAGCTCAAAAGTATCTGTTATCTGTGATGAGTAGTTGATTAAACTTGAGGAAATGTGAGAGGTAGAGAAGGAAAATGTACTCAATGGTTATAATGAATGATTTACAGAGGGATTTCAACACATCCAATCCCCTCCAATCAATCCCGGATGTTTTGTTTGGCTTTCTGCAAGTGAATTTTAGAGGATTAGCTGCGAATGTGCTCAGCGAGGGGGTACAAAATTGTACTGCTAATCACACATCTTCAATCTTTTACATCCCTCACAAGGTTTTTTGCTTTGTGGAGACTGACTGACTTGTAGTTGTATTCATCTTGACATAGGAATGCTGAAATATGCACTTTCAGTATTTAATACAATTATTACCAGATATGTCAACATCTCACATTAATGTATCTGTTTTTTTTGTGCTGATGTTACGGTGTCCTGTCTGTAAAAGTTAATTGAAATAATTAATCTATAACAATAAGTTACAGCTTTGTGATTTAGGGAGTGTGATTGGTAACAATTATGAGTTTCCAAAAACTCAGGTAAGGTGACAAGTGACAATATATATATATATTTTTAAGGGTTTGAATAAATAAATAAATTACCACAGAATACGTTCCAAATGATCAAGGTTGTATTAATGAATTATCAATGTAGGTTTGAACTGTTTCTACATAGTTATGTAAACCGGTTGAATGAAACTGAAATTCAAGATGAAATCTTGCTCAAAGTGTTGGTAGTCAAACAAACATGATATACCTCACAGTTCTGTGTACACTTACTACAAGAAAGTTCTTGGTTTAAATCACTATAAGCACTGAATGCACAGTTTAAATAATTGAATGCCTCATGTTCTTGTGCATGGTACTACATATATGATTACTTAAACATTTACTCTGTGGGACATGGTGTTGGGACCTGTTAGATTCATCCTCAACCTAATCGTAATCATGTATTACACGATGGTCTCAAAGGTATAACATTTGATCAAAACCTTTCTTTTCATGTCTGTACATTTTCATACAACATGCATAGGCTACTAAAATGACTACTATGTCATTTATATTTGACTGTTTGAACCTTTGTAGGCACTGTTAATAAACAGTATGTAATAATGTGCACATTGAGAGAGGAAGCTCTCATATATCTATCTATCTATCTATCTATCTATCTATCTATCTATCTATCTATCTATGTTTTGCTAATAGAATGAGTGCAGTGAGCCCTTCACTTTTCACACAGTGTTACAGTAAAGTGTTTGTATGTTTGACTGCTTTGCATCAAACTGAATTCATATTTTCTTTATGTCCAGATTTTCTGTTTGAAAATTCACTGTTTGAAGGTTTGATGTACCGTAAACACTGTAATATCAGTTCAAACAGTGAAGACGTACAAGCCAATAAGAAAAAATTATAGTAAAATAATAATAATTAAAAAAAACAGGTTCTGATTCTTTTGCAGTTGCTTTTTATCAAATTTGTTTCCCAGGGTCTCATCAAAAATAATGCAGTGATGTGTGATGAAACTGGTCATAGGAGAGCAGCACTGTGCCTCTGACAGGATTGCACTAACCACATCTCTCTCGCCAAGGGAAAGGCAACAGGGGTCAGGGCAAATTAAAAGCAGTCTTCAGTCAGCTTTGGGCCAACATAGAGTGTAGTGGGAGATAGAAGAGGGATACACGACCCCATGGATCGAGTGTGTGTTCCATGTCAACCAAAGGTCCAGCTTGCGTTTTGTTCTTCTGCTGCTGCAGCCACTGCCTCTGCTGCTGGGCAGTCCCAGTGTGGGGTGAGAATGAGTGTGCTTGGAACGCAAAGCCAGGCCTTCTGGACCACTGAACAGGCTCCAAGACACGCTCCCCTATTCACCAGGAATTTCACAACAGCATCGAGGAGGACAAGCCGTTTTTTCAATATCTTCCATACCATTGTGGGTAATCTCTGTTCTTCCAGTTATTAGAATCAGAGGCGTATAATTTGAACCAACTTTTTTTTTTTTTTCGGAGATACTAACCAGGCCTTGAGATGTGCCTTTTATCATTCTTCTCTCTAATGTTTCTGGTTGCAACAGATAGTCATACAACTGATAAACCTGATTGTGGTGAGCTGCATGGATGCATGCCATGAATACACATCTTCCCTGATAAGATAAACATTCGTTTTGCAAGACTTTTAGAGAGATTGCAAAAAAGCGGTTGGGCTATTAAAGTAAAGCTTTAACATAGTCACCACCAGGACTGAATGGTGGCTGAGCTACTGAAAGACCACCCAGCTTTTAGAGCTAAAGTTGTAGATGACAGACCATGAATGCGGACACACTTCAGGATTGCAGTGTAAATGCATTTCATAAACCACTAGGGCAGCTGCTGTCAAACCTGTGAAGTTCCAACCATTCAGTGTATCCTTTGATGTGGCACCATCCACGAGATTGCTCAATCTGAAAAGGAACACATCAATGCCTGGCCCATTACCAACCACTGTTTTGAACAAACTATGGCTCTCAAGCATGAAGGTTCAAATCAGGATAAAGACCACCTCTATTTACAGTACAGTAATGCTTGCCATGCGATGTTCTTTGCCAAGGAGGTATACAATGGACCAGTGGGTTAAAACAGCATATTGTCACGCCACTGTTTGGCCCTGGGTTCAGCCTTGTGTTTGAATCTCTGTTCGGATTCGCCTGGAGGAGTGTTGTAAAGAGATCCAGGTTCAAGGGTTTTTGGGCAGAATGAGCAAGTTGAATAACCTCTCCATTTGGCTTCATCTAGTGAATCGCAAAAAGCAATCAGCAGCACTTTACACTAAATGTATTTTTTTTCTACAGGTTTTACCTATTTTCAGCCATCAGTACAACGTGCCTCTTTCATGAGTTCATTTTGTGGCGAGATGTTCAGGTTTAGGTGTTGAGTTAGCATCTTTTAACAATGCCCTACAGTTGATGGACATCTCTAAATGAATGACTTACTTATATACATTGTACCAAAGAGCTTTTACTATAACACAAATGCTTATGCTATCAGTGATAACAGCTTACAGCCAAAGACATAGAAATAACTGTAGCAGTAGGTTTAGCCTAGAGCTCGGACACAAAAGAAACATTGTCCCCTTTTAAAAATGTAGTTAGCAAACCAGCATTGATGTAGACTCAATGTTGGAGGGCTGACACTTAAAATGGTGGACCCTCTGTGTGAGTGCACTAATTGAGTCAGAGTGGGTAGGGGGTGATGTATGGCATTGAAAATGTCACATATCTTTACACTTGTCTTCAGAGGAGGACCGCTTACCTGGCTACCACTTGAGTGCCCTGAGAGTGTCTTAGGCAACACATTTTCTGAGGTGGACTGGTTGCCAATTCCACAATGTTTCTCACAGGTACCTCACAAAGCCATGTTTCACAGGTCAACACATGTTTATTTTCGTGTATCCCATGGGTTTTCATTGCTTTTCCATTTAGGGTTGAGCTAAACACAACAACCATAAACACACACAGACAAGCTAAGACTGGTACGATAATTGCTTTCACATTGTTTTTCAACAAGTGTCAGTTACGCATTTCCAAATGTAATAAGAAGTAAAACTATTAGTAGTACATATATTGGTTTCTTAAGGAAAATATAATTGTGTTCTCTTTAGTAAAACTCTAGAGGTCTGAGCATGAAAGGTCCACTTTAATATTTAATGATCTAATATTCATCTTGTTGTTATATTACTCACAAAACATGAATATTGAATTAAAAATGCACTCACTGCTGTCAAACACTGTACACTATAGTTCTGTTTAAGAACAACATATTGTAGCATGCAACTGCAAGTGGGGTTGTGTGTTCTGGGAGGTCCTGACTGAACTAAATGATTAGACTAAACTGTGATGAAACACATCAAAGCTGGTATTAATCATTATACAATTCCGATTTGCATTAATATTTGCATTTTATGGGTTGAAATGGCTCAACACGCAATCTACTCTTTAAAATCATCTTGAACATTGCAAGGCGGATGGTGATAGACTCCACTTTTTGGGACTTCTCTACGTAATTTATAGACTCTCTCAAAAATCTCATGCCCTCCACCCCCTCTCAGCCCCTTGTCCGCTTCATAGCATTTTCAAAAAGTATACAGTGGGTGGGGTAAAGCTTGGGGTGAACTTGCACTTTAAGCTTTTCTGATAAAATTAGCAGGTCAAATAATTAGGGGAGGGGCCAGCAGTGTTTTGTTTCAGGTTCAGAATGTTGTGACATCTTCAACGATGCAGTCAGTTTCGAAAGTAGAATGTTCATGTTCCAGTGTTCTACTTTGGTTTCAAAGTAGAATGTTCATGTTCAACAGTTCCATATCTGCAACTTCAGAGAAAGTGCAAGCCACTAGTCACTTGATGAGAGAGATATTGCTTATGGATAACAGGATGGCTGTGATTTTTCACTATTTCACTATTTTCACTATTCTACTACGATGAAGGTATGGTTAGCTCATACATTTTAACTTTTATTGTCAAATTCACTTGATTTATTCAATAAATTCATGAATACCTATTTTTGTCCTTAAGTGTACAGCAGGCCATGTCCCTGCAGACATCTGGATGGTTAAGTGCTGTTTTTAATTGTCAAAACTGATTATCCTTTCTGTATTTGAATAAATGCTTTTGAAACATGAGCACTCCTAAATACAAAACCACATTCTCATCAAAACATTTGTCTTTTTCTGTAACAGCCTTCATGCTTGGTTTTGAAGCCACTAACCTGCCCATGGCATTCGCTGAGCTCTCTGGCTACTACTTGTACCCAGTTTACACCGCTCAGCCACAGTTCCAGCCCATCATCGAGCTAGTCCCCATGTTTCCCATTGAACATCCTCAGGGATACTATGGAGTGATACTCAAGGGTGGTGCTGTGTCTTCAGAGCACCAAGTGCCAGAGGCCCTGAGGGCTGTGTACGCTGCAGGCCAGTCCAGCTGGTCAGTTCTGCTCAGCAGCAGCAGCTCTCAGTGGCTGGGCACCAACACCACCGCCGGCACAGGGGAGCATGGACAGGTTGAGAAGGTTCCTGCTGGAGCAAATACTTCGGATCTGATGACTTCAACCTTCCAGATGGAGCCGAGAGCCCATGGATAATGGTCTCCCTGCAGTGGCAGCATGTGCAGAAAGCCAAAATGAAATCAGCAGCAGAGCCACTACTGTGCCTCTGGTATCCCGTGCTTTCCACTGCCAAGAGGTCTGTGTGCCCATTACCACCTCACAGAGAGCAGAGAGGGAGGCCATGAAGAGAGAAGCTTACGCTGGGTGTCCACGGTACATATGTCTTGTGTTTAATCGCTATGCAGCAAGTCGCCTGGGGGGCGTGGTCAGGAAATTCAGTTTGGCTGTAGAAATGTTCAAGTATATGAAACTTATTAGCAGCTAGCTAGCCACCATGTGCTCCAATGGGTTTTCAGTTAAAGTTTTCGCGACAAGCTAACAGTAATAGTTCAGAGTTCAGTTAAGCTGTTGCGCTGATTACTTTCATTTATAATTTGTGTATTTATTCTATCTAAACCATATATTTCAGCCAGTTCAATCATGAAAACGTTGTATGCAACTTAATTAGCAGCTAGCTAGCTAGCTAGCTACAATGTGTTTTCAATGTGTTTTTGGTCAAAGTATCAGCGGCAAGCTAACTAATAGTTGAGAGCTTAATTTAAGACCTACAATATTCTGTTTGACCTCACAGCATTCGTGTAGCATATAAACAACAAACCGAGTCGATTGCACATTTAAAGGTCTATAGATAACCTTTATTCACATAAAATATGTCCCGGTAACTGAGTCCCGAGACTCCGCCATCTTGTTTCGATATTTTTGATTACTCCCGCCCCTATGAGCTATCATGATTGCCTCTCAGCACGCAGCAAGTTGCATTCATTTGCATAGAGTTAAAAAAATCCCCAACTTTCAGCAGGCAGCAGAGACGACTTTTTCCTCAGCAGGCGACAGCAGGCGACAAATCGCTTCCATTCTATCCCAATGAGAGCGACACGAAGTCGCGTCCCGTGGACACCCGCCGTCAGTGGCAAAGAGAGCAGGCGGCCAGGATCACCAACAACGGCATGGACTGCAATGTGCTGGCTGAATGTATGCATCTACCACTTCAGTGGCCAGCAATAAGGAGTACTACCAACAACCTGCTGGATGAGGATATCAAAGAACCTCACATGAGGCCAGACCGCTTGAAGTCACTTCCTTATGCCCACACCTCTAACACACCTCTTCCTTAGGCACCTTGTGCCTTCCACTGCATGGAGGTATCCAAGCCCATCACTGCCTCACAGAGAGCAGAGAGGGAGGCCATGAAGAGGGAGGACCAGAGGCAAAGAGAGCAGGCAGCCAGGATCACCAGCTACTAGGGGTGTAAAAAATAACCGATACATATCGATATCCGTTTTTAGCGTGTAAGATGCGACTACATCAATGCGTGAAGTCCCGTATCGGTTTTAAAATGTCATGAACCGGTCTTTGCCCGATTTAAAAGTTATGAATCGGTTCACAAGCGCTTGTCCCTCCGTTTTTTTTTAACACAAAACACTCGCTGGCCTGTTGCATTTGATCTCAGTCAGAACAATAACAGCCTGTCATTGGCCAAAGCCCACATAGCATTAACCAATCAGGCTGTATTCTCAGTATTAACGCCGAGACCTGGAGAGAATGATTGAGTACAACTCTCATGCAGTTGAATGGCCAATGCTATGCTAGCTACGCTATTCGTTTTCAATGGCCAATGCTATGCTAGCTACTTCAGCCAAGGAAGATACATCGTTGTTGATTGCGTGCTTCTACAGACATCCTCGGATTTAAATCATTTTAAAATAATAAATAGGAGAGTATCATTAACAATTGTGTTTAACATTTATAGTCATGGTTCTGAGACCGAGCCATCATGATGTCCTAACATAAATATAAGCACTGTATGAACACTGCAAATGGCAGTGTAGACATCCCAAGCCTCCCGGAAGATACCGCCTCCCTGATGCCCGCAAATTACTTTAAATCTCCCCGAATCCAGAGCTAGTGAGCAAGACCGCGCACACGAGACAGACGTGCTCCAAACCGCGTTAGCATCTATGTAGCGTGCGCACAACAGGGAGGGAGAGGGACCTAGATACTGTGCGTGTGTGAGGCAGTGTGCGTGTGTGCCTCAGTAGCATCCTGATTGGCCTGTTTTGGTAAATCAACCAATCAATTTTCAGTGTGGGCGGGCTTTTATCTCTAACATCTTTAATCTGTAACAGTGATTTCAGCATTGCCCTTGGTGGGTTAAATGACTGTAAAAGACATGTTGAGGTGAGTTCAACAAGTTTCATTTCATGAACATATTATTCATGCCCGCTAGTTGCCAGGGCTACATGAAAACAACAAGCTCCTTACACTTGTTTAAAGTTGCAATGGAATACAAATAAAAGCAGATAAATAGGATAGTATTAGCGGCATATAATAAATAGTAAAGGTAATCTACATATTTAAACATAATTCACAAAGAATTGCATAGGGCTATAGCCTATAGAATGATATTATGCTTTTATAACTTTTAGGGACCACAACAGAAATACGTAGGCCTAGGGGGGGAATACCTCCCTGAATTGACTTTTTGCAGGTTGGGATGTCTGACTTAGTGTTTTCAATAATTGAACGGCATCGCATCGCATCGCATCGCATCACATCGCATCGTATCGCATCGCATCGAATCGAATCGTACTGAATCGTTTTTTATCAACATGCATCTTTTCTTGTATCGTATCGTGCCCATGTATCGAGATACGGATCGAATCGTTTTTGTCATGAGAGATTTACACCCCTACCAGCTACGGGTTGGACTGCAATGTGCTGGCTGATCGCAAGCACACTCCCATTAGTTGTCCTCTGGTGTCACCAGCAACAGCCACTATGGATGATCTGGTGGCCGACAGCATGGTCGACTGGAAGCCACAAGCAACTCATTGATCACAGAAACATGTGGACCAAACCTGAATAAAAGCAGCAACGGTGTCACTGCTGTGCCACTGGTGTCCCATGCATTCCACTGCCAAGGGATCTCCAAGCCCATGGCTGCTTCACAGACAACACAAAGGGAGGCAATGAAGAGAATGGCCAAGCTGCAAAGAGAGCAGGCAGCCAGGATCACCAGCTATGGGTTGGACTGCAATGTGCTGGCTGACCGAAACCACATACCTTTCAGTTGGCCTCTGGAGTCACCGATCACCAGCGTCATGGAGGGTCTGGTGGCTTCAGGAGCACAAAATGGCCATCTAGAAACTGAGAGCAACTCCCGGTTGGTCAAGAGGGCAGGCCCTGGGTCACTACCTCATACCCGCACCCCTCACCCAAGTCTTCCTGGGGCATCTCGTGGTTTTCACTGCAAGGAGGTCTCTCTAAGCCTATCTCCCCCTCACAAAGACAGGAGAGAGAGACAATGAAGAGGGAAGCCCAGCGGCAAAGAATGGAGGGAGCCAGGATCACCAGGAATAGCAAGGACTGTAGTGTGCTGAGTCAACGTGAACATCTTCCTGTTCAGCTTACCACAGCCATTGAGGACCTGATGGCCAAGGGAGAACAACATGAGCTTTCAAATGCCCTGGATGAGGACCTCAGAAGGACCTACATGCAGGAACAAACCAAGAAACTTACCAACAGTTTGAAACCAGCATGCAAATTTCAAAATGCCATCAACAGGAAACAGGCACTGATTTATAATGTAAATGACAAGAGCAAAATCAATATCAATCTGTCCAAGAAAAGTCACGGTAAGAATTGTGGCAAAGTGATGGATAGAAAAAGAAAACGTAAACCTGAGAAGGATGAAGAGGTGTGCAGGGAGTATCCTGTCAGAAAAACTAAGCGACTTGCAGAAATCAAGGAGCAGCCTGGAGAGGGTGGTAGAGACCAGCTAGGAACCACAGGAAGAGGCCTGGGCAGGCATATAAAGCCCTGTGAGCAGGTCTCCCACAAGCTGGGGCACAAAGATGAAAAACCTAGAGCAACTAATTCATGGAACTACGGACTTAAAAAGAAGACTGCAGTGCCGACATCTCAGCCGCCTCAGACTGCTAATTCAAGACCACCGACCATTGGCCAGGGATGAGGGCAAAAGATGCCCTCCACTGGTAGTAGTGAATTATGGATGCCACGCCACCCGATTAGACTATGCAATAGGAACCCTGGGCTTCATAAATCCAGTGATGGTCACGTTGCTGCACCCATAAGGTCTGGTGCCCAGAGAGCAAACCAGAACTCACACTGTCATCTCCGGACATCAGTTAACAAACCAGACAAAAGATGTGTGAATGCTTCAACTTGTCCAGGTCCGAAGAGACCCATGTGTCCAACCACTTGGACACCAGAAGAGGCCCCACCACAAGGCCTGATTGCCCAAGGTCATTCCCTCATACCCGAGATCCTCAGACAGCTCCTCCTGGGGCTTCTTGTGTTTTCAACTACAGCAAGGTCTTTAAGCCTCTCAACCTCTCAACAGAGAGAAAGGCCATGAAGAGGGAGGCCTAGAGGCAACCAATGGAATGGATGAACGATGAATTGTTATTATTATTATTATTATTATTATCATTACTGTTATTATTATTATTAGTGCTGTCAAACGATTAAAATATTTAATCGCGATTAATCACATTTTTGTCATAGTTAACTCAAAATTAATCGCGATTAAATTAATCAAAATTAATCGCGATCACAAATTTGATCTATTCTAAATCCCCCTTCAATTATTTTTTTTCCATCATTTTTATTTTATTTTAATGATGTTATCAACATGGAAAAGTGGATTGGCTTGCTTTAAGCAATGTATTATTTTATTGAAAAACAACATGGCCAAACAGGGCGGTACAAAATTAAATTATAAAGTGCACATTTAAGATAAACATGGACTCAGCCTATAGTGTAGTTAAACCATGGCTTAATATTTTTTGCTGCCAGCTGCCTGTTGACATTTCCAGACAACAGTGAAGCTCGCTTCTTTTGCACAATTTTTAAAGGTAAACTTTCTATTAAGAAGCTTTTTATCATCCATTTCGCTGTATCGCGCTCATCATTCACTGAAACGTGACGTTAGCCTACTACAAAGTTTGGGAGGGCAAAATAACGTTAATCTAAAAAAAAACATTGCGTTAATCGCACGATAAAAAAATTAACGGCGTTAAAATGGGTTCGCGTTAACGCCGTTAATAACGCGTTAAACTGACAACACTTATTATTATACATTGTTGTTCTTCATTGATTATTAAAGTAATGAATTAATCCTACCTGAATTGTTTCTATTTGCATTATTTGTTACGATAACATATTAAGAAGAAATGAGGGACTGAGAAAGTGATGGGATTATAAAATCAATAAATACATAAACATGAGCTGTTGACCTCATGTGTTAAACCTTGGGGTATTGCACATCGTTCCCTTCTTTCTCTCTCTCTCTCTCACACACACACACACACAAATATGTTCTGCTGGTCAGTATATTCAACACACAAGGGCAGGTGAACATACTCACGCACATTTTCTACAAACTGATTGTATCATCTACTGAGTATATTTGCCAGTTCTAGAGCACATTTTTGCCAATTGCTTGTATTTCTGTGTCACTCAGTAGCGTAGCAATATCTAATCATGTTTTAACATGTCACACGTGTTTATTAGGCCCATAGGCCTATCTGTTGAATAATGTGAAGACCACAGCAATGATTACACTTTAATCAAGTGGTTTAAAGTGGTTTAAACTGTGCTCGACTTTTTCAATTCAACATGACATATTTAATCATTTCCCAATGACAGTTTTCCAGTTTAAACATGCAATGGTGGCTGCTGGACTTGAACCAACCAAATAATAAGTGGCTTGTTATCACTGCAGAATTCTTGTTGACATGTTTTCCTGTTTGACACTAATTTTACGGCACACCCGCAATTTAATAAGCCGTCTCACCTGTTCCACAAAGTCTTCCAACTACTCTAGTGTCTTATGAGCGCAATCATGAAAACTTCACAATTCTCACCTTGGCTCTTTGGTGTTACACTCATTTGCAGACTATCATCACAACACACATGTAACGCAAGGAAGGGAAAAGGTAAACATTATTTGTACAAGATATTTTTCATTGCTATATCAGCCATTGACAATCCCATTCATGGAGAGACCACATTCACATAACTTTAATTACAGTAGCCTATATGGTTATAATTGTTTTATTTTATTATGAGTTACTGTTGTTGATGACCTATTGTGTGTAATTTTTAAATGACACTTTATAATAGGTATGTATGTACACAAAAAACAAGTCATACTGTATGTGGTGTTCACCTCCAGGGCTGGACTGGCAATCTGGCATACCGGGCGTTTTCCCGGTGGGCCGAGGTGCAATATGGGCCGATAGTCCCGAATTTATTATTTAAAAAAAAAAAATATATATATATATTTTTTATTTTTTTATTTTTTTTTAGAATTTTTTTTTCCCCCATATAATGGTCTGACCGGCTGGCCCACGAAAGTAGTTCATGAGCGGCCCTATTGACACTGGGCTGGCCCAATCACATCCCCTGGGCTGACCCAACACCAACCCCTTTTGGTTTGGACCTGCCTACATAATGCATTAGGACGGGAAACAAACTCAGCGTGGCCCATGGCCTTGACATGCTTGACACACGCATGCTAGTCTGCGGCCCATTGGCTGTCTTCTTTAGTGACAAGGGGCTCGTCCAATCATATCACCAAACACCTTCTACCTTTGGCTTGGGCGGTGCACAGAAACGCACGTTTCGTTAGAATCCTCCAGTCCAAAATGGAGAGAAAGCGAAAAGAGGGTGCGGAGAAACTGCGAGATAAGAAGAGGCTTGCTTTTCAAGCCTACACTGCCAAATGTGCCAAAATATCGGAAATGTTTGCCACGGCAGGGCCATCATCAGGTACCGTGGATGAAAGTGATAGGCCTACTGGTGGCGACAGCCAGGGAGATACGATACAACGACCTACGGTAAGCTTACTGATCATGAATTCAAACGTCTCTAAAATATGTTTGACTTAGGACCTATGTTCTATGGCCAAGTTCGTTTGCATTGTAAATACAAGACAAGTCTGTAGCTGTTGCTAGCCCTCAGCCTACTCTACTCTGAAACAGCCAGCCGTTAGCCTACACTCTATGTTGTGTGTTTGAGTGGTGGGCAAGCCCCTTAGCCTATTGGTGCGCGGTGCCATGTCAATGTTCCGAAAGCTCAGTATTCCCAAACCCTATGAAAATATGCCAATTTGTCCAGATAGCGAATTATGATAGCCCGTTATACGCTCCAGTTTGCCCCCCGAAGTTCAGGGGCGTGGTACAAACGTTAGTGCCACCTCATCAAGCGCGTTTCCTACAGGAGGAAATAGACTCCCTTCTAGGAAAGGGAGCAATACAGTCTGTACCTCTCGTAGACGAGAACAGGGGGTTCTTCAGTCGCTATTTTCTGGTTCCAAAAAAGGACGGAAAATATCGACCGATCTTAAACCTCCGTATTCTGAACAAAGCTTTAAAGTGTATGATGTATATTGTATTGTATTGTATTGAATTTAGATTAATTAAGACCACCACCTTAACACACAAACTCTTGTTGAACTCATAAAGTAGTAGGTTCAGTGACGTGCGGTGAGACAGCTGTCTTCTGTAGCTTCTGCGAGCCCATGAATCAATGTTTCGTTGGAATCATGATGTAACGTTGTTGTAGCGGAAATACAGCAATGCTATTTTCTAATTGGCAGGGCATATGATTCTAGACTTCGCTGAAGCGACTGAAACGGTGAATTTTGATCACATTCAGCGAAAGTTAACAGGTAAAACGGGAGAAAAATAGGGCGTCTTTAGGCCGTCCTGCCTAAAAGTAGGGCGTCCCATTTCTTCTTATTTTTTTGTAGACGATAGGGCAGACGCCCTGCTAGCTAAAAGCCTGGTTGGTGTGTAGACATTCGAGAGACCAAAGGGTGTGTTATCGAATTAAGTGGGCCGGTCTGGTTCAAAATGCCCGGGCCGATTTTTTTGTCCCAGTCCAGCCCTGTTCACCTCTATCCTCAGTTTCGGCCATCCATATAGCCTACCAGTGTTCTATAATTTCTGCTTGTCTTGTATGATACCCTGCACTTCCACCTGTAGTTGACTGGAATTTGCTGGCTTCAGAGTTTTTTGCTAAATCCTACCAGTTCTGACTCTTTAGCCATCCACTAGTAATATTATTACAACTGACTGTGCAAGAAATTTAAACTGTGCTATTAATCAGAGAAGCTGTAGCCTCCAAAAACCAAGTGCAGTACAGTGGGTTGCTTCAGTCTGTCTGCACTGGTCATGAAGAAGAATCTCTGGTCAACCCTAGTATAACAACACTTGTATGTTGCATTCAAGCACTGTTCTGAGTGCTACAGACAGCAGACGCATTCAAGCAATTTGACAGGAAACAACCAACACAGTGGTACTGTTAAGAATTGTTGGATAGAAAATAGTTCATCCATCAAGTTCAGCAAGGGGCTTAACTTACTCATTAGCTTACTGCGAGCCAGGCCGATCTATTGGTCAGACAGGATCAATAGCCTTGAGCCTCGAGACACAATAACAAAATCAATTTGTGTTCCTATAGGCCCCTCATGCTCTGGGTAAGTCCTTTACCAACCCTATTGTCACATGGCATGTATAGAAAAGGGGGAACTTAGGCATCTAGCCATCTAGCAATATCACAGGTAGGCTAAACTTGTAGTTCTAGGCCAGGTAGCATTGAATGGACAGGTAGAGGACCCGGACGAGCAGTTCAAATGAATTTGACAAAAAAAGTGTTTGGGATAAAAATCATAGACTGCACTTTTAAATCAATTAATAAGTCACACATTTTTTTTTTTTTTTAAAGTGTTACAATCGTGCTGGTTCTCCTCCTGTATATGTTCATAAACCCAAATATCTGGTACAGACCTGATTTAGCCTGCTGACCAGTAATGACGATTGTCCATTTTTTGTCATCTGCTGAGGTTAGTTTCTTGGCACTGACCTTCTCTGACCCGACTCTGCTGACCCATTTGACCTTGACACCACCTCAAGCTCCAGTGGGCCAAAGGTAATTACTGGGCAAAAGATGTTTGGCTGCGGGGCCCGAGGAGACGCAATCATACCTTGAAGGTGACAGTGAATAGATGAGAAGGACGTGAAAAAAGGTTAAACACCCAATCACATCTCAAGGTGGCAAGTTGACTTTCTTGGCAAACAGGGGCCAGGTAAGGTCTGATCAGTAAGTAAAGCTCCACTTTTGAGTATTACAGGCCATGGAACACGCATAACAACTGTCCTATAATATACAGGCAATACATGACACCACATTGAAAATAAACTAGAATGTCTCACACATGTCTTCATAAACAAGAACATTCAAGTCTGAGTGGTCCTTGCCAAATGAGCTATTTTCAGGAAGGCCTGGAATGACACAATATTTCGTAGTTGTATTACCTTATTTCATCACTGACATGGATCATTTACAAAACTGAGTTATGATTGTCAAACAGTGTTTTGATTAACTACCATTCCTTCAAGTAAAAAAAAAACAATCCTCACCCTCAAATGAAACTGAATACTCATACATTGTCTCGGCATGAGTCTTGCGTCACTGCATTTGAAGAGCAATTTCAGTGTCAAAACAGTAAGACAAGCATGTAAAAAGTGATTTATGAAGGTAAAATGGTTCAAACAACCTGAGATAGAAAAAAAACAACAGTGATTTAGATAAACAAGAAGCATTTATTGAAATGTTCAGTCTATTTTATGTTAAGAACATTTTCTGAATGCCTGTATGCTGCAGCCTGGTTTCTGTTGAATAAGTTATTTATTTTAACGTGTTCTTAAAGACAACAGAAAATGCTTTTTTTTGGTAAATTGTTAAATGTAAAATTGAGAGTTTTCCCAGGCTCTGGCTAAAAGGCTGAGACAATTAACAATGGAGTATTTCAATAGACTTTTTTAATGGAGAGAAACCAGGGTCAAGTGGCAGTGAGTCACACTATTTCAGGCCCCTTTTCAGCAGCCAAAGAAATGAGAAACTCTCTCAGCATGGTTTTGTGACTCGACCGGTCCTTACGAAGGCCCTGTCAGCCAGTGCACAGCAGGAACAATTAACTGGGTTGAAAGACCACCCTCACATTACCTTTACAATGTGCACTAAACATATATGCCTTTGTGCTCCTCTCCCCCTCTCAGCCCGTCGACACTTGAGTCCCTGGACCGGTTTCGCGTCTACAAAAGCCCCCCAATCAGCGGCATATGACTGCCCATCCTAGAAAAGACAGAAAAGCTTTACAGTGCAATTCAGCCACAGTTTGCCGGCATAAATCAGAGTCCTGGTTTTGCACTGGTCAGCCCTGTGAAGATGTATTCAGTTTCCATTAGAGACCACTGGCCACGGCATCAGCGGGGCTGCGCTGCAATAAAACCCTTAGTGGCTGGCCATTAACCAGCATGTGTTCTAGATGACTGGTCCAAATGGTGCTCATTAGAGGGGCTCTGGAGCTGCGGCCTTCCACACGGGGGAGAGCCCTGGAAGGCCTGCAGTTGCTTTCCTGGGACAAACAAAACAACAGCCAGCCGGCATAAAGGACCTGCGGAGGAATGCTCAAACTTCATCCAGATCCCGTCTTAATTGACCCCCTACTCTCTCAATACACACACGGGGTCAACGTGAGCGTGTCGCCGAGGACACGTCTGCAAACACATACCACACCGGTTGCGTCTGCGGCGGATGCTCTGCGTCTCAGATGGCTCAATGAGTGTTTTGGCACTGACTGGCCCCTAGGCTAGGGAGGTCTTTGAGCCACGGTTTTTAGTTTAGGCTCAAAAATGTGCAAACAGTGATGAAGTGTCATGGAAAAGGCCTTGGGTCATTTTGTAATTGTTTCAAATGATCTGATAGGAAAGGAAGGAGGTCTTTTTGTTGCTTAAAGGCAGATAGCACTACAGCTATCCTCAAACACTAGCACAAACAACAATTGCAACATACCATTGAGGTAGAGGTACCATGGTTGATATTTGGGAAAACAGCTTTTGCTGATAATGTTCCCTGTCAAATGGAAAGAACAGTAAGAGATATGATCTGTTAAATATTTGCTGCTGGAAGATAACTTTTTGGAATGGGCTGAGTGGATGTGGGAGGAAGGATTGGTAAAAATGAAAGACACAAACACATGCACGGACATACAGACTCACGGCCATAGCCACACACATACACGCACGCACACAAAGACCCACAGACACACCACACGCACGCACAGCGTCCAAAACAGATATTAACTTCAATTGTCTTCATATCTTGGGATTTTGACACTTCCATCCATCCACAGGTGGAAAAAAAAACATGGAATTGAAATAGGATACACTTCCTTCATGTAAATTATTTAATTGCCCAATTCAATTAATACTAGTTCAATAGCCAAGACACATTTCCAGGAAGTTCTTTAAGGAATACAGCTGATGGCAGTCACTCGTATGATGAATGATCTACCAATCCCAAGCAGCCTGTAGTTCCAGCAGAAAACCATGGATGGCACTAACGCATTCACAAATATTTTCTATCCGCTGAGCTTATGCATAGTGTAATGTCACATACTTACACCGCATGTGAATAACCTTTTAAAAGGCACACTGGGCCCCTGTTGTTCACTGAGTTTCTACACCTGCCATAAGAACAGTATTTGAGGGCCATTTTTACATTTCTAACACTTTCCACCCTTGAATCTTTCAGCGGTGTCAGGCGCACATATGGAATTATGTGGAAATGTGTACATTTGACGTGGTTATATAATGCAAATACACAGGTTTCATTCAAACGGCTACTCGTGTGACCGTATAAAACAGAAGTAGCTTTACTCGGGCAAATAACAATAGAGACCAGATGTGAAGAATTTGGGGCAGAAGGCGAGTGCTGGGCCCCTTAAAACAGTGTCTGGCTCCAGTCCAGTACACACAGTAATAGCTCAGTGGATTGCTCCAGCACCATAGAGGGATAACTGTTTGCTGCTGTATGGACATCTATGATGAAAAAATGACAGTTTACAGTGGTCTAAAATGTATAATGAACCCTAAATTGTTAATTTCTACAAACCTGGGCATTTTATTCTCTTGAGTCAGTCCAGTGGTTCCCAAAGTTCTCATGGCAAGTTCCTCTTTGCAATGAGAATTTTTTTTACTTTCAACCACCCAATGCAAAGGTTTAGATGCTCCCATAGCCTATTACCTGTTTTTCATTTTAATACAAAAAAAATAAAAATTATAACAGATGAAAAGCTTAAACATTGTTTCTACATTTAAACACCTAACATGTTCCATTTTATTTGATCTATCAATTCAATATTTAATTAAAAAAAAACATGTCCTTCTAGCCCCGCTTCACCCGCCTATTGCTCACAGCTCAGCCAATCAGTGCTGACATTAAGGTGAATCGCAGCAGTGCTGGAGATAGACGAAGCAATCCAAGCAGTTGTAGCAACACTAGCAAATATCGAAGTATTGAAGCCGGAGCAAGAAGAATGTAGAAATGTATTCACCAAGGGCAAAGACATTGTTTATTTACTGCCAACAGGGTTTTGGAAAAGGGTATTATATTAGATGGCGCTGTAAGTGTCGAAGTAGTAAGTATAGCAATCCCATAGTGGTCGAAGCTGATTGGCCAAAGGCTGGTCCAGTGAATTCAGAATTATACCAAAAGTCTATGCTCTTTAGGATACAAGGACTGGAAACAATCCCCAGTGGATTGCGGCCAGATCCTATCTATTCACGAAGTGAATCTGGTCTATGGCAGGCTAATGTCCATCAGCTGTTGCATAGCTTTTCTTTAAAGCAACACAATGCAACAATTTTACACTTTTAGAGTTATGGTTTTATAGGCAACAAGTTTTAGTACCATCCTCACATTTGTTTTGATAGCATATGGCCATGTGGACAGATAAACACCTGTGTCTTTTTCACTAGCCATACAGAAAATGTACTATGTACTTCTGTGTTCTGGGCTGGAACACCCTTCAAAAAAGGAAGAAAAGCTTTTGCAGCATGACATTACCAGCTATACTGCCAAAAAAAAAACGTTAGTGTGTTGGCAAGCTTCTATCAGTGCTAACTGGGCTGTTGGTGATGTTTGCAAGGTTTCGTGCCTTTTAGGTAGTAAGCGTGCTGGTTTTGGAACATAACTACTTATAGCTGCTTTACCTGTGCATCTACATGTAAACAGTTAAACATTTTCAATTTAATCATACTTTATCAGTCAAACATTGTTTTTTTTTTTTTTTTTTTTTATCTCAAACCTTAATTTTATCAGAACCCTTGTTTAAAACTGATCAAATCTGGCCAGATCAAATATGTTTTTGTATTCGGTTTGACAACTCCACCCACTGCATCATTTTGGAAAATGCTAAAGAGGGCAGAGAGGGACTGAGTGTCTATCTATTTCATGGACCAACCAGTTGGATCTACGCTGATTATTGGCCTAGGATGATTTTAAACAGCAGATGGCTTGTTGAGCCATTTACAACCCATAACAATCCCATTTTTTTTTTTAAAGAAATATCAACACCAGTATGATGTTGAGAACAGTCATATTGTTTAGTTTACAGCTCAAAAATTGATATAAGTGTATACTTGCACTTTAATAATTGGGCTAGCTATCCCCTCTTACAGTTAACTAAATGGTATTTAATGACCATGTTATGTAAGTATAAAGTGAGTTATAAACTCATGACCAAATATGTTGTTGCGGGCCACTACGCTGTAAGAGCACTGCCATGTTTATACCATACATTCATTATTAGTAGTTGCTTGTGCAACCTGCACCCCCCTTGCTGTAACCCCCCCCATGGGGGACCCGCCACACACTTTGGGAACTACTGAGTTAACCTAAAGCAGACTATGATCTGGCATAGATCCTTTGTGGAATCAGCTGGTATCTCAGACACCATGACAGTTGCCAGAAACTGAAGCAAACAGACATCTTGGGGAGCTTCCCACCATATAGTGCCGCCTGTTCTTAACTTTACTGACAATAACTACGCAGTGGACATTTACGCTCTCTGAATTCCCTGTGTTCTGTGGACCCAGTACATTTTATGTCATAGTATAAACTTTCCTTGCCCAAACCTTTGAATGATAGCTTAGTAAATGCAAGTTTCAATTAAGGTGAGTTTAAATGTTATCCTAATAAGCATATACCTCTATTTTAAGGAATATTTCACACTGTGCATAAACTGGCCTGAACTAGAATTATAAGGCAGGTTAACTTCAATGTACCTCCTTTCAGATCATTTATTCACAGCTGTTCTTGATTCCGCCAAAAAAAGTTTCTGTCTGGGAAATCCCTGACCTGAGAGAATCAGATTTTTCTTAGACCTTAACAGAGGAATGTAAAACTTGGTAAATCTCCAGTCCATCTCTCTGTACACTGAAACATTATTTGATTATGCTTCTATAAAGCATACAATTTTACAGCCATGATATATCAATTCTTATTGACCCTAAACACCTTGACCCCTCAAACACTCAAATGTATCTATTACAGTAGCCCATATAATTACAGAAGCTCACATGCTGGTTATAGCATCACTTAGAGTCACTTTGGGTTGTTTGCAGTTGTAAAATGTTTTCAGGCTCGATGATTCAATTATAAACAAAGTTTTGTATACACTCACAATCATATTAAGATAAGATGTTCAATCAATTTAGAGACATAGTTAAATGGACTAAATAAGTACCAAAATATATAACCTTTTACTTACGTTTTAATGAGTGGTGAATTGCATACCATTGCATCTTGTAATTTGCTGAGTTGCAAATTATTTTTTTGCTGTGTAAGTTCGAAACGTTCTAGAAATGTGAGACCATCGCTGTCTGCAGGCTGCCTGGTAGGCATTTGCAGTGAAACACTATATGTCTTTAAATGTTTATTAGCTGTTTAATATCCTGTTTAGAGTGTCTTTTATCAGTTGGTTCCTTTCTTTTTCCTTGATTCAGTCACTATTTCCTGTTGCTCTCGGTTCCTTTCCCTTCAAACAGCTTTTTAGGATCTCTCAATTGGTCGAAATGAAGGGTTCTGTCACCTACTGTGGGAGGTTGTCTTTTACACCAGCGAAAGGAACCAATATCTGCAGGATTTTGATTTAATCTATTCTTGCCTGATACTTACCTATGCAAAGGTGGACACAGAAGCACAGTATTTAAGTCTCTAAGTGTATTGTGTACACAAATGCAAAAGGACAAGCCTTGAGCATTCGTTGTTTATGAGGTGGGCACCATGCGCAAGGAACCAGGTCTTTCCACACAGCAATAAAACATAAACAGATCAAAACCAACCACAACCATTAGGGCTTTCTCTTTTGACATCACCGTGATTTTGCGGTTCATGAGCAACCAAAGATGAAAATAAATGGCTTTTTTAACCCAAATTGAGTGGAATAAAGAGCGCGTTTATCCATGCCTGGCCACTTAGGATTAAACAGTCCAAATCTGAAACATCTTCTGTGTCCTCTGGCTCTCATTACACACATGTAGGAGAGGGGTTTTGTCCTCCCACGTGTAGTTCGACATTCTTTAGGGCCAAATCCCCTGAAATCGCTCTGATTCAAGTCATGGACTAAGTTAACTTCACAGACAAATATGCCATGGAAAATGTGTTATCATCGGCACTGGTCTCAACAAGAATATAAATGGAATCTTTCCGACTCATATCCAGGAATCAGACACCCTGCTTACTTCTCAGTCGAAATAAAAGCACAGGAAATCACTGAATCAGCCACTGATGCCAAATTTCCATACATTAATGTTCTTCTTTGACATTGACATTTCGTGGATGAAGGCATGACTTCATAAATATTTACCTTCTGGGTGCATTTGAACATGCGTCTTTGAAGTTTGCTAAAAAATGTCCTGCTTTTAAGGTGAGACATCTGATTATTTGAAAGGCTGTAGTTGGACATGACGGCCTCCACCTTCTGAGAAACATGAGCGAGATGTATGGTAATGAATGAGGGAGATGGAGCCGAGCGCCGGGAGACATGGAGGGGAAGAGCGAGAGTGAGGGAGTTTGGAAATTGGAGCAGAACAGGGGAAGCTGGTCTGCGCGTCTTGTCAATCCCACACATCTCTGTCAAAAAATCAACATCTAAGGAGAGAACCAGCAAATGCTGAGCAAAGAGAAGGAAATGGGCACGGGTGTAAAAATAGGACGATAGGAAAATGAAAGTGAGGAGGGCAGAGTGACAGAAAGAGAGAGGGAGGGGGGAGGAGAGAGAGAGAGAGAGAGAGAAAGAAACAGATGAAAAGGAAGAAAAGCAGTCCTTTTCTGGCAAGCTCGACTCACACTGAGTCAATCTGAGTTGATCTATGTCAAACTAAATCAAATTAGAGCATTAGGTGGACAGTGCCCCTGAGTCACACCGTCTTCTGTGACTCTTTTATTTGACTTCAATCTCCCTGATGGGAGCTTTTATTTTCCTGCCATTTTAATTCGAGTCAAATTACTTGGTAAATATTTAGTTTCAATTAATGGCCCACGCAGGCCGCCCCAAACCAAACAGGCAGTCGGATTTCATTCTTTCACTTTCAGTTACGCTCATTGTAAACCACCCATTCTGATGTCATACAGTTTTTCTACATGGCAAACTGTTCCTTTCCATGTCCTTGCCTTCCCGTGTACCATTTATAATTACAGGGCTGAGCTATTAGAGTCTCTCCATTGATTCACTGGTAAAACAACTACTGTACTGCATACTGTTATAAGGTCACACCTTTCTGTCAACCATGTTCAAAATATTAAACTACAGTATATAAACAACTTTTCTGTCTGTGCTGTCTCTTGTGATAGTTACGTACTCTCTTGTGTATATAGACTGACAGCATTTTCACTAAACTTCTTTATTCTATATTCCACTAAAATGTAAAAGACTGACGAATCTCTTCCACTTACTACCATCTCAATATGTGTATCTCTACAGGAGACCACAATTTCATTTGTGTGTCATTCCATGGTTTGCTGCAGAGGACATCACCGAAGGCGGTAAAAAAACAGCCACATCATTTTGTTGTCCATGGAAAGCAAAGGAGCCAAAGAGCTGGGTCCAAACAGATACAAATACTTAATTGCTCCTTGTGTAACTGTGGAAATCCAGAGCAGAATGACCCCAAGATAAGGCCCCTCTAGGCCTCTTAAACAAATCCAGGCATAAAGAAAGCACGAGTGAATATGGAGAGCAAGGGAGAAGGCAGGGCTTGCTGCAAAGAAGAGGGGGTTGTTATATTCATGTGAAATGGGTCCAAACAAAGACCCCATTTTTCTTGAACCAGACAACCCCCCACTTTTCCAAGTAAGATAAATAAATAAATATGAAAGGGGAAAAGAAACCACTCGGCCCAATGAAAAGGACCATGGTAGAGTGAGTGACAGACAATTGAAAAGACAAATTGTTACATTGTCTTTGGCAAAGGATGGCAGGAGGGTTGATGCTTAAAGGTGATTATGGAGAAACGTGAAGGTTCATAGGTCAGATAGTGTGTCTGACCCCAAGTTTGTTGTGCGATCTACGGGGGCAAGTAGGGGGATTGTGAAATGGACCAATTTCTCACTGACTCCCTTTGCTGCATCTCACACATGTCTCCCGGCTAGTCTTTCGCTATCCTCTTCTCTTTCTTTCTTTTCATTCTTTTTCTCTTTTCCCCTCTTCACTTCCTCTTCTCTGTTTTTAAGACAGCGAGAGAAAAAAAACACACACACACCAGCTTTTTCAGGAGCTTGTGCTGAGAAACGCTGACGAGGCGTTTGTCTTGCAGCCACTCACGCATGTTTGATTTAATTGCTTCTCCAGTCCTGTGTGCCCCTGCTCTCAGCAGCTGGCCCAGAGGGGCAACGGCGGGCTGCCTGAAGGATCGCTCCCCTTATTTTGACAGTCAGACGAGGAGACAAGGTTGACCTGTTCCAAGCTCGGCCTGCCTCTTTCCCAGGCTGCTCCAACGCTGGGAATTGCCACTGGTTCCTGTCGCAGCCAGCACACTCTTCACCCTTTCTGTGTGGCTGTTTAGGAGGGGGGGAGTAGGGGGGGGGAGCAACATGACCCTTGAATGTTTTGGAAATACACTGAATGGCAGGTGACCCCCCCCCCCCAACACACACACACACATCCCTACCCCCCACCAATGTCTGCCTCTTTTCTAACCAGCAGCTGGGGTTCACAGGAGAAGGCGTCTTTTTTATCAGTGAGGCCACTTTTCTGATTACACATTCAGTGTTGTACCTGAGTTTGACTTTAATTTGTCATTTAAATTACAAATATACATTATTCTGGGTCTGCAAAGACAGTTGATATGTTGAAAGCCTAGAGCATACAAAATTCTTGAAATACAATTATTTGAATACCATTAAGCACTGTATGTGTGCACAGGGATTGCTAACAGCATTCAGCATATATATTTAATTTTTATTTTATTTCAGTTAAAATCTCCTGCTGGAACACATGGCATATCAGCTATGTGCAACACAGTGATGTTTCTTCTTTTCCCAGCATGAGGAGAGATGGTTAAAATCAGGAATGATTGTGTGGAAGGCTGATGTGCTGGTGGAGGTGAACGTGGAGGTGGTGTGTGCGTGTGTGTGTGTGTGTGTGGGGGGGGGGGGGGGGGGGGGGGGGAGGCATTGTCAAAATCCTCAGTGGTTGGGATGACTAAACGCACCAGGCCATGCTTTCTTCATTAGCAGGAATGGGTTCCTGATGAAACCACACTAAGGTTTCTTCTGGGAGGAAAAAAAATGGAAATTGGACAGCTTCCCATTAGCCTGCACATGGTCAGGAGAACAGCATTCCTCCCTCTGCCTTGCACTCAGAGCCACAGTAATAGCAATGGCCATCCAGTTAAACACTGGGAGTCCCGACATCCCACTGAAGCAAAACATTATGAAACTGGATGGGAGATTAAATAAAAACTAAAAGGACCTAAACTGCATTTTTATGAAATATGTTGCTCTCAACTGCATAGAGTTGACAGTTAGTTGTGTGTTGGCATAATTCTAGCTAGAAATATACTTTGCTGGGACCAGACAGAAATCATGTTCACACTGGTCTAAGGACCTCCTGAGTTCGCTGCGTTTTACAGAACACAAACAATGCCACACATGCGTGGAGGTATGCACCCTGCAGTACAGCTCGGTAAAATATTGCATTGAAATGCATGAAACCGTAGCCACCACCACACATAAATGTCTGCTAAATATTGTGCGTTATTTGTTTGTGTGTTTGTTTTGTCACATGGATTTTAATGCGTGGCTAGTTAATCTGTGCATTACTTGAAACGCAATAATGCTCACGATACTAATTAAAAAGCATACACAATAACATCCTGACAATAATTTACAGATGAAATAAAAAGTTTAAATGGTGACACATGGCCAAGTGGTGCTATGTGTAATCGTGTACAGATGGCTGTCAAGTTGATTATAAGCTGCAGGCATACCCCATCACCAGCACGCCACCATTGTTTATGAAGAGATTCACACACTAAAAGGGACTGTTGTTTATTCCTCATCTACCATATACATACACTTATTGAGTGTAGTATACACCTGGGTCCCCTGTAAGTGCATACTGTTTTCAGTTCTATAACACTATGGAACTTTGAATCAGCAAGGGTATATGTGTGGTGAGAGAGGGTGCAAAAATAAATCTTTCCACTGCCCCATCAGATGCTGAAAGAAGCCAATAAATTCCTGGCTGGGTGCTGGGAATATTTTACCATGCACTATTACCACGTGTAAATGAGAAGTTACAGTATCCATTTGTGTGCTTTCTTTCAAAGTAACAATTTTTGGACCTCAAACATGACCTGTGGACTAAAGCTTGTGCCTCTCTGCTTTAAATTGTTATCCAGACATAAGCACATGATCCACTCTGGCGATCCCATGACAGTTTAATGCAAACAGCGGCAGTGAAGATAATGGATGTCCACTGGAGCAATTATTTTAAAAAATGGAAGTAAAACAGGGACTCTGTGTGTACAGATAAAAATCCTGGCAGTCTTCTTGTTTTGTAGTGTATATTTAGTTGCCAAGACGAAAGCAGAAATACTACTGATCAAAGATGTCTGAGGAGAAGATGATAAACTCGAGTGGTAATCTTTTGCCGGGCGAGCGGCCTGACTGCTGTTATGGGGCACAGGGGGCATGCGCTGCAAATCCATCCCAGCATTGTGAGTAGCAGCAGAAGGACTTTCTCTGTTTTTCTGGGCCGGGCACTGAGAAAGAAAAGCAAAGGCTTATTTGTTTTGCTGTTTTTCATCCCCCTCTCAACACAAATCAATCTGTCATTTCTGGCCATGGCTTGGAAACACAGTGTGAAGGTCTGTACAGTGTTGAGAGCATGTCTCTGGGTTTTGGCGGTCCGTTGTGGGATATTTGGCCTTCGAAGCGCTTTTTAATTAGTTCAAGGTTGCTATGATGATCCATCAAATGAAAAATGCCTCAAATGCTGCATGAGTAATTATACTCACCTCAAAGCTGGTATTAAAACATTTGTGCCACGCTAACAGGAGGTAAAAAAAAAAAAAAACTGGCTACCGATTCTAAGTTTAGGAATATCTTTCCAGAGCTATGAGACTTTTCTCAAAAACGGCAAATTCATTCCAAGCTTTCTATTATCTCTTCAGAACCATGTGTTTCTCACGTCAGCTGTGTTCACTAAAGCGAGGGGCTGGAATAGTAATTAGGTGAAGCTTGGCTAAACATTTTCAGAGACATGTTCCAACAGCAGTGTACAGCTAGATGACACAAACAGTCGCTAAAAGACTCAGAGGCAACTCTCTGGGATTTGACAAGGCCAGCAACTTTGGGATTTAGTGGACAAATGTGCCTTACATGCATGAGAATGTGTGAGGGCCACACTCTTCAGTGTCCACTCTTTGCCCTCGATGTGTGTGTGTGTGTAAGTGTGTGTGTGTGTGTGTGTGTGTGTGTGTGTGTGAGTGTGTGTGTGTGTTTTAGTGTGTGTGTGTGTGTGTGTGTGTGTGTGTGTGTGTGTGTGTCTGAATCAACAGCCTGCTCTCTCTCCCTCTCTTTCTCTCTTCCTCCCTCGCTCTCTCCCTGCTGTGCAGTAATCCCAGAGCCTGAGCACGGGTTATGAGTTATGAGTTATTGAAGGTATTCTGGCCCCTGAATCTTCAGAAGCACCAATAACCCAGAGTAACAAGACCTCCCCCTGCCACCCCTTTCACCTTGTTTCAATGTAAATTTCACAAATGATGTGAATTAGTCAAGGGCACTGCCGCACATCCAGGCAAGCCCTTGCAAGCTGCTATGTACCTTAGCCAATCTTGTGAAATCCCCTAAGTGTTTCAAAACAATGTTCCCTTTGATTAACACTGTAAAAGAATAGTCAGTGACACTGAGTTTCACAATTGCATCTGGTAACTGCATAGTTTGTATTTCTTTCTCTTTGTGTGTGTGTGTGTGTGTGTGTGTGTGTGTGTGTGTGTGTGTGTGTGTGTGTGTGTGTGTGTGTGTGTGTGTGTGTGTGTGATGGGGGTCAGGGCTGACTTCTGATTCACTTAAAAGACTCCACACAATGCCTTATTTGGCACCTCTATTCTTTTTCAAATGAGGGTCAAGTTCCTGTTTAAGTTGCTATAAGAATAGCTCTGCAGTGTCCTCAGGTGCACAGTTTTGTTTGCTGATAAGAATCTCATTACTCCTCAGGAAACTAACCCACATTAATAGCAATAGGCAAACAATGCAGACCTCCCCTGGTCTATTTTGTTTATTCCAATGTCATGCTAAAAGATGTAGCATTTAGTCACTGCTTCATTATTGATAAGCCAATTACCCATCTAGCAGTATTATGCGCTGCAGAGACCTTATCTGAGTCAGCCTTTTTCCCAACACATGAGGCTATCAGTGAAAGACTAAAGACGGTCAATTATGCAAACGTGGCTATGGCCTCTTGGAAAAAAAGAAAAAAGCTATGCTGGTAACCTACATCTTCGAGGCGGGTGTCATTTGAGAAATGTACCAAATGGTCAATACTTCAAAATATATACCATAAACGCAGGCTAAAACTTCCTCCTTTGACTAAAAACACGTCTGCTTTTTTTTTCTCCCATACATTTCTCATTTGTATAAACAGAGCGACACACCGAGTCATATTGTTTAGCTGAGACAAGATGAAGCACAGTAATGAATGAAGGATGTTTAGTAGCTCACACATACCATGCCCTCTGAGACATATCCCCTATATGCACATGTATGTGAGCCTATTAAACAGAGAGAGTGGAAAATGATGATCTGTGATCTGTAAAAGCCCACAGGAAAGCCCTCCCGTGTCCCTGGAACTTCTTGTCAAAATATTTAGTCTCTCCATTGTTAAGGTTTTCATAACTTCATCTCTATAAAAAAAAAACACACCTGTCTTAGGCAGTGAGTGACAGTGAGAAGGTGGACATACTGACTGGAGTGGAATTTACATAATGTTTAGTGTGAGACAGGCTATTTTAGTTTTACATTTATTCATTTCACTCACACACTGTCCAAATACATGTAAACTTACAATTGACGGTTTGTCCATTCTTGTTACAAAAAAAATATATATATATGATTTGAATCATTGGCAAATGTACTTAGACATTTCCAGAATTCCATTGCGAGATATACTTCATACTTTATTTAACAAATCGACCTAATGGGAGAGTTTATGTCTCTACGAAAAGAGAAACTCCTGACACTGCCAGCATCACAGCACTTAGATAATCTTCAAAGTTCTTCCGTTAATTTTTTAATTTCCACATTTCCGATATTTGTTGTAGACTAACATGTGCTTAACTATAATGTGTGTGTGTGTGTGTGTATGTGTGTGTGTGAGAGAGAGAGAGAGTGTGTGTGTGTGTGTGTGTGTGTGTGTGTGTGTGTGTGTGTGGCACCAATTACAACAGGGTGGTTGGGGGTAATTGTTATGAGCTCTGAATTGTTATCTAAAGCGGACCATTTGACTAGGTTTTCGACGTCATTAGCAGGACAAAGATATGCAAATGCATGCGAAGATAAATTGGTTGGGTTCACACTCCTAATCTCCCTATCATTACAAATTATGAAAGCTAAGTCAGGCGGATGAAAAACAACTACTAACGAAACTAATGCGTTCTGAAACGCACACAGAGTGTAACCTTTTGTAAAGACTATTGGCAGGCTACTTCTTTACAAAAATGTCATCGTAGAACATGTTTTAGTTTTGGGAATGGTTAATGAACCTGTGAAGACTGAGGTACATGCATCACAACAGACGCAAACGCACTACACGGATGTTTTAGATGAACCTCCAATTTAAAGCCCTTGTTTTCATATTAAACTTATGCAATTATTTTATCCCACGAATAAAAAAAAAAAGTTTAAACCGTGACCGAAACCCTACCAGTACTGTCTTTAAATATGTTTAAATATGGATTATTTTATAACGGCTCAAGAAAGAATGTCTAATGGCTCGATGGCTGTACCTTATCATTTTAACAGACAAAATACCAAACAGTTGCAGGAGCTACATTAAGATAATGTAGGCTTATTGGTCGAAATAAACTTGGATAAACCGATTTTTATTCACTAGGTAATTGAGCGCTTTGATTGACATGTGCGTGCCAAAAGGTCCCGGAGCTTTTCCATTGGTCGACACGCACTTCACAATCTCCCCTTGTTCCTCCACTTTGGGCATTTCAAGCAAGGCTCTCTTGGCAAGCGGCCGTGTGAGTCAGCACCCGGGCTCAGTTGCAGAGCTCCGTTAGATTTGACGGCATCGGATTTCCAGAAACTCAAAACTTTTAACAGTATTACAAGTTATTTTTCTTTATTTTATTTTCGGTTCTCTGAACAAAGAAGACTGTTCATAATTTTTTTCTGTATTTTTTTGTTTTTACAATTAGCTCTCCATACTGAGAGCATCACATATTTTTGGATTCTGCCCAGTGACTGTTTAGACAATGAAGTGCTTTGCTGCTCTGAGCTTGTGGAGAGACATTGCTGTGGTTTTGGCCATTGTAATGTTCTCTGTGAGCAGTGCCTCAGAGTATGAGTACCTGAGCTGGAAGTCGGACCTGTACAACAGCGGGCGCATCTATGACAAGCCGCCTGAGTGTGTGGACATCCCTGAAGACCTGAAACTCTGCCACAATGTTGGCTACGACCAGATGCTGCTGCCCAATTTGCTGGAGCACGAGACCATGTCTGAGGTGAAACAACAGGCTGGGAGCTGGGTGCCTTTAGTGCACAAAAACTGCCACCCCAGCACCCAAGTCTTTCTCTGTTCCCTGTTTGCCCCTGTGTGCATGGAGAGGCCCATCTACCCTTGTCGCTGGCTGTGCGAGAACGTGCGAGATGCCTGCACCCCGATCATGGAGTCATTTGGCTTCCCCTGGCCCGAGATGCTCACCTGTGACAAGTTCCCCTTGGGCGATGTGTGTATCAGCACTCCCAATGCTACAGAAGCCTCAAAGCCTTCAGGTAACATGAACCTCTTTGTTTTCTTTCTAAAGTAGCACAGAAGTCAGGCTAGACACTGGTAATGGGGACACATGAAAGAGAGCTGCTTAATTTCTAATAATTGCCTCGTAAATTATACTACAGTGTTCCTCATACTATCTTTTCTTACTAGGTAATTACCAGGTTCGCAGATGGTTTAAGTAACCACACAATCTATTTTGTTGTTGTCATTTTTATGTCATGTCATGTCATGTTTAACCAAAACATGTCCTCCTTCATGACAACCTTGGCAGCAAGTGTTACCATTTCTCAAACATGTGGGAATTGACAGCATGTGACTTGCAGTGTAAACAGTGACACTTAGGATTTTGTTTGAGAGACATTCTGACATTCTGAAGTCAACTGAATGCATGCAGGGTTATGCGACACCAGCAGTCACACCTTTTGCTTTCTGTGAGAAGTGACACCATTGCCTTCTTAAAAGCGGTAGACTGTTATTTCAGGGAACAAAGTTTGTTTGTAGATTAGGAATCACATGCTAATCAGACCACCTTTTGGACCCGTTCGTCAGTATTGTTTTTTTTAGCCTTTAGCTAAACCACTCTGTGATCTGTATTTCAAAATGTGATTATAGTGTTAAAGAATTGACAGTAGATTTTTGTGTCCTTAATAGTATGTCTTCAACTAAGTTTTAAGTTGTTGTTGTTTACCAAGCACATTGTTCAAAATTAATATTAGCAGTGCTCGTTTAACAGCTGGTAGCAATTGATTCGAGAGTGTTTGAAGGTCCAGCACATACTGGGACGTTGTCCAGTAACAAACCTTTGTGTATCTACTTATTTCACCCAAAGAAAAACAGCAAGAACCCATTGTTCTGATAAACAGCTCTTGCTTTCCCAAAGCCCCCCAGCACCCAAAAGAGGCATTTATTAGCGCTTCAGTTAGCTAATGAGACAGGCCGAGATAAAAAAACAGGTTGCCCCACATTTGATAAGACTGCTCTGTCACCTCTGCAAATGTGATTCCCCTTCAAGGCTACAGGCTGTAAAACCCTTCCCACAGCCTCTGCACCATGCACTCACATTGCCTTGGGCTGCATGTCTGAAAGCAGTCCTGATCAGATGTTAGTAAGAGTAAAACTTTACTGTATTCTCTCCTTCTGACTGCACAGATACTAAAAGCATCTAGTTTAATGACCCCCTCTCCCTACTTCCACATTTTTTGATGACTTAACACCCACAATTGTCAGAGAAAGTTCTGCCACAGCTTTGGGATTTATGTTGGAAATGTTCTGTGCCCCAAATACAGTGTTTGCATCATGGGGTGCTTTTATCACTTTCTCAGTGTTCCTGGCAAGAGAAAGCCATTCTCCTGGAAAGGCTCAGAGTCGTCAGTTGAGAGAGACTAGGGAAAGTACATCTAACTGAGATGGATGGCTCATAAATTAGAGGGGAATTTCCATCTATGAAACTTTTAGTCTATGTACGTCAGACAAGGAAGAAAGGGGGAATTTAAACAAAAGAATCAATAAAAAACCTGGCACAGTGTTCCCTCGTATCACTCAATATCACTGTCAGCCAGCGTGCCGTGGATGATTGTAGCTGAAACATGAAACAGAGGCTCTTATGATGGGGCATGGCACAGCAGGGGCTTGTGGTTCCTCAGGAACTAGAGCAGCTGTTTAAGGTAGAGGGGTCTCGGACCACACAGATATACCACAGCCCCAGTCACACACCACTTCTGATAAATAAACCAACTGTGCTTCCATTTATAGCTACAGACCCAGACCCTGGTCAAACCAACAAAAATAAATCATCATATGCTATATTTTATTCTCTGAGGGTGGTAACATTAATTTGTTCCTCATTACTACATGATTGTTTTTATGTTAAAGTTTTAATCAGTGGTGTGCTTTATACATTTACCTCGTCAAGACTTCTTAGTTTAACTACTTTAAGGAGTGATACTTTTATTAGTAGTAGGATGTGAAGAACATGCACTGGAAAGAGTAGAAGAGATCTCCTGAAAGAAATTTTTTATCCTTTTGATTTTCCGAGTCGCACCTGTTGTCACAAGCATTTTCACTTGGGTGCAACTTCCACAAGGATTTGTCAAATACTTGTAATTAGCAGACAACTGACTACAAAGAGCACTGTGTTTCGGTTAACACATTTTTCATTAACTTTGGCTGCAGTTAGTTAAGTTTCTACTGTAGGTCTCAGGAGAAGAAATAGAGGGAGTAAAAACAAAGAAAAAAAAAATAAAAGTGACAAAAGACTAGGCACAAAAGGTGGTGATCTAGGGTAAGGTTATGTCGTGTTCTTATTCCCCTGACCACAGTGAACTATAGATTGTAAAGTCACAAGGTCTTCCCCTGGTCTCTTATCATTCATCCCTGTTGGCATTTGCTTTGTTCTGCATTTATAATGATAGTAAATGTGATTTTGAATACCAAATCCCACCACTTCATGTAAAGGCTAATTATTATTTGAAATATCTCTCATTCTGGAGTTGTTTGTTTTATAGAAACGAGAACGAAAATAATATGATATATTACAGTAAACAGGAAACCTTAGTTGATTACACTACACTGTGAAGGGGACTTCACTGTGGTGATCAAATACCAGTAAACCTATGCACTTTGAGTCTGATCAGCCCCATGCCATGAGGTTTGACTACATGCTGCATTTATCGTTTGGGGTACATCAGATTAATAACGCTCATAGCCTTGGCCTTTTTATTTATCTTGTTTCTGTCTTTTGAAATGTTTAAGACAGAGAAAGTAATAATGGAGTAGGTGAGCTTAATTTTGAAGACAGGGACTGGAGGAAATGTCATGTGTAATAGTGAAGTAGGTGAATATAATTGTGATGTACTCATGTGGCTTACTTCAGTTCTACTGTGGCAGTGCTGTTTTTTTTCATCTTATTTGAGCCAAATGGTGTTTTTCACAAGCAAATTGTACAATTTATTAGAATATGGCAGCACGGAGTTGCCACTGTTTTTTGTTTTTCACATGGACAAATATGCGCTCGATTTTCTGCCTTTGCAGTGGTCTGCGTAGTGCATTTGTCATTAAGCTTTAAATTCAGTGCGATCAATTTCATCTGACCAGAGCCTCTCTTCCCTCACATAGGTTTCTCTCCTGTCTGCCCTCCCTGTGACGATGAGTTGAAGGCAGATGCCATTTTGGACCACTTGTGTGCTAGTGAATTTGGTAAGCAATCTTTACAAGTTATCCACTTTGGTTGCACTACAAAAACTGAAAGTTGCGAAATGTTTGTTTAAAATGATAATTACCTGTTTTCTTTAACCTGAGAAACAAGTGCACATAACTTTTTTTGATTTGATGGTTTGATTGAAACGATACAGCTCTTTGTAGTGAGTAGCCCACGACAACTTTAGTAGTCAGTAGTTAGATCATGTACGGATTGAATGGATGAATTCAATCAAATGATGGACTCACAATAAGGGGGTGTGTTGCCTAGAAGTTACCTTCATTTTGATTGGCTTAGCCATGAACTCTCAAGCAATCTCTTGTATCCAGGAAATGAGAACCCATGCCAACTAAGTATAATTGTTGTCCCTCAAATGAACTGTGCTTCCTTTCAAACTAATTCTTTTTAAAGAAATGTGGAAACTCTGGCCAAGTTTGGTTGTGATTTAGATTACGCCTTGGTGGCCTCCTTCATCACAGATTCAAATCTTTTTACAGAAGCTTCTAAATCCCAGCAATCCCTTTACATAAACATGCTCTTCAGAGTGGAACAACACTGCTGCCATCCCCCTCTTTGTGTTTTCGCTCATGTAGTAATAAACATGGAATTCACAGCAGAATTGATAGTCTGTTTGTTATATATACAGAACAAGGAATGCACAAGAGATAAGACTGAAGGCCCATGGTGATTTTGGAAAAAGAATGTTGCAGTCAACAAATATGTAAAACTTGTCAGACACAAAGTTGATGTTGTTTTTTATTCTGCGTGTTTTGCATGAATAACATTTCGTTTTTTACTGTAAGGCTGTTTGGAGAGAGATTGAGAATTACTTTCACAATTACAAAAGTGGTTCCATTCAGTTCATTTTCAGGTAACCAAAAGTTAATCAATCAAAACTTGGGTTCCATTTTTTAAACTGCCTGGCGTTTCAAATGCGACGAAAACAACTAAATAGTTTTTGAATACCCTCAATCCATACCAGGTTGTAACGTTACAATTTTAAGGTTATCAGTTTGTGTGTAATGGAACAGAGGTGATCCAAAGTGGCACTAAAGCCCTTTACTGGGCAGTCACTTGGGGCAATAAACTGGGGTGTTTGTTCTGCTGTCTGGCCCTCGGGAAGTGACAAGAACCACGAGGCTGACCCCTGCTCAGGGTGATCTCAGTACACATTATGGTCTTATAGCACATCTACACTCTTACGTTATCTTCAGGGTTTGTGGGATATTAAAACACCAATGACCAAAACACCTAAAATCACAGATAACAAAATAATGGGTACTTCGAATATTATGAAGTACCCATTCAGAATTTCTTTTTTATTTGGAATAAATTAAATATCTTGGTTACAGCCCTCAAAGGCTTTTATCTAAATATGTTGAATCAGCTGTATAACATTACTGTCTTACACTGTCTTACATTACTTACATAGTGCATAGAATTAATCATGTTACATCATGGTCTAAGGAACGATTTACGACTCTGCCAACCAAAACTATGATAGGCCTTATTTTTTGGCCTTACGTCCTCAATGCTTGATATTTGATCCGAGCACTAGTCCTGACAATGACTGTTCAATGAGGCAGTGTGGGTGCCTGAACAACAGTAGACATCTGTAATTGCAATGCGCATTTGTTTGCCTGGCCTAGAAATCACCCAAGTGAACCCTCAAGTTTTATTGGCCCCGATGTTAACAGATTTGGTAACCCTGAACCATATATCTTGCAGGTGACTGTGGCTCCACATGTGGAGGCTAGCTTGTGCACCATTCCGTCAGATCCTTAGGCAACTGTGTTTGTTTTGGCAGCGTCTTTGGAGCGTTGACCCTCAGGTTGAATCACTAGCTCATTTGTTATCCTGTAATCTTCACGGAGGCTACGGTTAGCAGCTATTAGTTTTACAGCATGCTTTTGTCAAGAGTTACACAAAACTGTAATCATAATGTGTAGTTTTGACAATAGTCTATTTATTTGGTCTTTTTTTTTTTAAAGGGGGGCAGCCTTTCTCTGGCAAGGGTGCCTTTGTGATGCTGGTTTAACAGTGATCATTAGGAAACATTTCAGTGACAACAGGCAAGAGTGGAACCTCTTCCAAGACACTTTGATCTTTTAATGGCAATGATTGTAACTTAACAGACTGTGTCACCTCGACCCGAGCTGGTGAAAGATTTGCAGCTGCAGTTCGGCTGCTATCATGATTTACACCCGTTGCTGCAGGTTTATTACGCTCCCCGGCAACAAACTTTGTAGCCCCCTCAATTGAAGGCCTGCATGCACTTTTGTAGTAAATGACGCATGCTCGATTTTCTTCTTCTTCTTCTTTTTTTCCCTGGCAGGCAGTAAACAACTGTGCAGCAATGCTCAGACGCCTACACCTTTTGCTCCTCCCGGCAGACAGAGGCCATGTTTGTGAATAGTGTCAGTGCACCATTCCTGCTGTGTTTATGACATGGCCCAGAGAAGTCTGAGAGAAGTCTGTCCCTCCATTCGGAGAAGGGCCTAGAGGAAGTAGGGGTCGCAGGTCAGAGGCAAAGGTTAAACACCCCAATGACCACTGCGTGGGGAGAGCCGCATGGCCACTGGCCTGAGCCACACTCCAGAAGCGTTTCCACCACCTGGTTTAATTTGTAACCTGCCCTTCGAAACGTAGAATTAATGATGTGCATTTCGTTTTAGGTCAGCCATAGATTACGGTGACATATATGGAGATTCATGCTTCGTTTATGTGAGCCTCACCCTCATCGAGGGCAAAGGGGTCACTAGTTGTAGCCTAGAATGTTGTGTTATTAAATATTTACAAGCGCTGTCTCAGATGATGTAGTGATCTCAGTGCAATAAGGCCCGTTCTCGATGTGCTCGTTACTCTGCTGAAAATTTTATTTAGACGGAATGAGCTTCTGTTTGTGAATCGTCAGGCACTTTTGTGTAAAACATAAATGGTTTCATGTGGTCCTTGGAGTCTGACCATCTTTAATGCATTGTTGTATAATGCTCAGTGATATAGTGTGGCATGTAGACTACATCATGTAGCCCCCAGAGGCCCCATTAGACCAGATATCTAGTGATTGTCTAATGTTGTAGGAAGAAAAAAATATCTATTACTGTCTTTGCTAAACCAACTGTAAGGACGTTCTCCGGAACAGGGGAACATTCCGGCTGTAGCGACTCGGAACACAAGAAGCTTAAGGTGCACACAAAGTTCATGGCTTTGTTAAAGCGGGATTTGAACCAGATAAAGTGGTTTCTTGGGTGGGCTCGGGCTTCTCTTTATTGCTTTGCTTATTATGAATGCTGCCCATTTTGATTCAGTTGAAGGCTAAGCCACCTCAGAGAATAAGTTCAAGGGACTGAGACGCCGGATAAGGGCTCTTAATCCGTACCATGTGCACTGTTAATACCTGGAAAACAGACTTTTTTTTCTGCAGTGGTCATTAATTGTGAAAGTCTGAAGGAGTTAGAGATGGGCACTGCCACTCTGGCTGGACTCCTTGGGGGCTAATACTTGCTTTCCAAACTCTTAACCTCTATAATGCGATGCTACTAAGACTTTTTTCCTCCCAGGGAGTGATGTTTCCTCTTCCAGCTGCTAAGAATATAAGTCATGGTTCAGAGGGATATGGGCGAGGATTACTTTTACTATGGTTTACTCCCTGAAGGGGCGATGGTAACTGATCAGGGGTTTTAAAAGACAATTAGTGGTAAAACTCGGCTTGGGAGTCACAGTTTTCGTGTTTCTTGGGGAACCGCACTGTTACACCTACAAATGTAATGACTTCCCTCAAACGTAATAAACCACAAACACAAGACAAATCAGCACTTTTTTTAAACCCAGTCTACAATTTTGTTTCGGTTCAGGTTCGAAAGGTTCTTGATATTTGAGCTCAACAGTCAAATGACACCATTCCTCCTGTAACACTGTGTTAATTTGCTGGGATTGTTTATGGCTTTTGGTCCGAGCTATTATGTTTGTTTCCCATTTACAAAGCCAGGACCTTGTGAACACCAGAGATTCTTTGAGCGCACACACTGAACAGACAGCTTAACAGTCATGAGGCAAGACAAAAGTGACAGGTAAAGAGGGAGTGATAAAGACTGCATCTCCGTAGTTAAGATAAATGCAAGTTGCCTTGTACGCAAGGACTGATACAGAAAAAGATACCCTCGTCATGGTTTGAACAGAGATCATTCTGGGGTTGACTCATGCACACGTACAGCAGAGAAGGTGAGGGAAACAAACAGATTAAGAGGTTAAAGAGAGTTTAGTGAAAGATCAAGCAGATTTAAGCAAATCTAAGGAGAAGTGTGGGATTAAGGAGAGATGAAAGTCCGAGCTAGAGCGGTCAGTCTGGCCTAGTACCGCTCAGCGGATGAAATCAAGGAAATGAGGCATGGTACATTTTTGGTCACTTTCCCCTTTTCCAAGTTCTAGGGAGACAATGACTCATGGACTGAAGGCTGGTCCATCTGTCCCATTTGATATTTCAGATGTGAGACTGCTGAATACCACTGACCTGTTCCTAATGGGTAGAACCTCATGTATTCCCATGAATACATTTCCTGGATGAAACAAAACACACGCATAAAGCATATTCTCCTTTCATTGTTTGGTCTTTATCAAGATACAGCCTTTTATGCCGAGAGAATTATGTCTTGCTGATTTACACCACATCCCTCTTACCACCTCCTACCATTGCCGTCCTGAGACAGTAAGGATATTGATTACACCCCTTCCTGAGATAGTTAGGATATTGATTACACCCCCTTTTTTTGCTCTTTTCTCTAGCGTTACTTAATTGACTAATCTCCTCTTTGTGGGCCCTGGTCTTAGGCAGCCTGACAGGCATACCCTTTGCAATACTAGCCTCTCTTGCCGCTCGGCCCTGTAGTGACCCCCTCCCGGCAGGGAAGGGATAATGTGACGCACTTTGGATTATTATTGTGCTCTGAAGCAGAAACGGCTACTATAAATTTTCAGTTTTTTTCTTCTCTCTCCGTTTTTGTGTGAAATGCTTCTTTGTACAAGCTGGGGTGGGGGGGGACTTGCCTCTCACCTCAATTTATTTACTGCCACACTTCTTCGACTTGTTTTCTCAGCCATCAAGACCAAAATCAAGGAGGTCAAAAGGGAACAAATGGACCGCAAAGTGATCCTGCAGAAGAGGAAGAAGGTGCTGAAACGAACCACCCTAAAGAATAAGGACTTAAAGAAACTCGTGCTGTACCTGAAGAATGGAGCAGACTGCCCGTGTCAGCAGCTGGACAACCTGGGAAGCACTTATCTGATCATGGGCCGTAAGGTGGACAAGCAGTACCTCCTGACGGGCATTCACAAATGGGACAAATCCAGCAAGGAGTTCAAAAAGACCATGAAGAAACTCAAGACCCACAAATGCCCAGCTTTTGAGAATGTTTTCAAATAATCTTTTTTTGTTTTGTTTTGTTTCTTTTGCATCTCATTATACACATGAACTTGCACAACCAAGCAACCCAGAATATTGCCTATATTTTCATTGTTTATATAAATATATATATTTCTATGTGTATTTACAGATTTACCATTGTAGTGAGTCCCTCACTGTGTTTGCCATGGGGCTCTGCTGGTGTATAACTGGTGACTTTGAAAGAAAGAAAATGGAGTAGGTTCCTGAAGAATCAAACATAATAGATCACTTATGTACATAACCACATACCTGTCCAGAGAATGTTATAAAAAGAGAGCCATCACCACAGAATCTTGATTTCTCTTGTACAATTTTTGCTTGAGGCATCAACTGATCATCATGGTCACCAGAAGTGGAATGGAATGGTAAAGGTCATTGCACATACACACAGACATTTCTATTAGTTCCATTTTTCAATGTCACTGTTACTTAAGACTGTGTTACATAAAACCTACATGCAAGTTGAGGTGATAACAATGTTGTAAACATGCTCTGAATTACTGTTCTCTGTGAAGTAGTCTCAAGGAAGTCCATCTTTCCATTGATGTTATTGTGGGTTTATGATAGCTCTTATTTTAGGGTTAACCAAATTAGACCAAACACACATGATATATTTCTTTGTTTCAATTTTTAGATTTAGCATGTCTGATAAAAGAGCTCCAGCAAGCAATCAAATAATGAATACTGCAGTAGTATGCATTCACATTCTTGAAACATGCAGTTGAATATTAAGCAGATATTTTGTTTTTCCTTCACTTTCAGTATAAGCCCATACATAGTTTGTTTGATAGCTGTTCTGGAAAATGAGTGTCAGATATGCCAGTCTCATTCCTTGGCCTCATTCAGTGTTGTGTGAACATTACTCGAGACATCACAAATGTATCGATGTGCATATACTGTCTTATGGCACTCAAACATGTCTGTACAGTCTAAATGTTAAATGTCTTTCCAAAATTAAACCATCTTCCTGTAGCCTTAAATGTAATATTTTGTGTCATGTAATTACTGAGACAAAATGGTTTCTGACATGATTGTTATAAAGATCGTTTTATACTCTATTTGATGTAAGGAAATAGTGCCAGAATGGGATTGCACAAACACTTTCTGTCTATATACAAACTACTGAAAGCAGTTTGCAATTTGTTACCCTACATTTGAATTTAGGGACTTCCCACAGTGGCCAATCCTTTCACTGTCACATACAAGTACTCATACTGATCAATTTAACCTAACCAATATAACAACTGCCCAACCATCCTGAGCTGCAGGGTACAACACCAATGCAAAATTGGCTAGTGACAGCCGCAAAACACGCTATGCAGTAGAAGTATAGTCAGTAGAAGACAATGGAAGTATTAGACAAAATCAAACAAGTTTAATTGAATGCTTGACTTCAAATGTGTCACAATCTAGAGTCCATTGACTGCAGTTTAAAGTGTCTCTTACCTGTTTTTTTTTCGACGTAAAAGCAACAATTCCATAGAAAGCTGACATGTTTTTGTTATAGTGTACCTCAACTGTGTACATTAATGTCCAATCAGCTTGTGTTTTGTCAAACATCTTCTAAGGGTAACAACCGCACGGGTTAGGTAATGATGATTAATGGATAATTACAGTATCAGTATAATAGCAGACTGAACTTCAGGTCACAAGCGAGGTTTACATTTTGAAAAGGCAAAAGACCTTAAATGGAGACTTGGCGTACTGATGAAGAGGAATAACTTTGGAATGATTTCCTTCTTTTGCTCGGTAGTGTTGACATTGGTCAATTACTTACCAGTTATAAAACATCTCTGCGACACATAAATGGTAAAAAAATAGGTAATTATTTTATTAGCCCTCGAGGTGTCAAGGTACATGCTTATAAATATGTTCCTTCTAACTATGTCCCAAAAAGGGTTTACATCTTACACCATATTTTTAAGTTTGAGTTTTCTTCCTAGAGCCAGGGATAAGTTTGGTAGGAAATGCTCAGAGAATGTATGAGTTTAATTTAATCAAAAGCTAATTCAATTATTATATCTCACACACTCTCTGTCTCTGTCTCTTACACACACACACACACACAAAACACACACACACACAAAACACACACATATATACAGTATGTGTGTGTGAGAGAGAACATTTCCCTTCTTTAATGCATAATATATAGATATACATAACATTAGAAGTGTACAGTGTATCTTGATGTTAATTTCTAAACATATGTTAGATAACACTTCAGTTCAAACAGAACTAATATAGTTAATGGAAATCATCTTCTGCTCTACTACCTCTATATGAATACTTGTATTGTTATTCGTGCGTGCAGCTAAAGCAGAAAAAGATTCCACACCATCTGATATGGTTTGCACAAAAGCTATCTCACATGCTAAAGCATGGAATCAATATCTGTCAGGTCCCGAGTAAAAATCCTGAGGATATTACTTTTAGATGGAATAGATAGCATTTTGGGCCAGCGACCAGGAGAAAGCAGAGCAGAGAGGAGAAATGTGTGGTTCACAGGCCAGGCTCGAAATTCTTGGACTGCTGTCAAATTGGCAGATGCTTCACATCAGCACTAATATTTGTGAGAAGCTTGTACTCTTATAAGGCAAATATGCTCGCTATTTTACAACTACTCCATTAAACTTAAATGGTTTTAATCCTGTGTCATGAGAGACACTTTTATCTAGGCTCATTGTTGTTTCCTCAAGAATAAACGATAAACATCTTGTTACATGCAGTTTTAAATATGTTTTTTTTTTATCAGAAGAAAAAATAGCCTCTATGAGATGTTATCTCTGAAGATAACTCATCTATATATGTGTCCTTATGTTAATAATTTGCTACCTTGTCCCTGATCTGCATGAATGACTTTCCGTTCCATGCAACTAATGCAATTATCTATTGCTGATTATTTTCCTTTGCCGAATTAAGATGAAACAAAAGCAAGACTGGAATGCTGAGTAATGGCTGGTCATGTCAAAGTCAATGTAACAGTGTCTATTTTGGACAGCTGGCTCCTGTCACTCACCACCCATAGGAAATGTTCTCAGAGATGGACCTTTCATAGCTCAGGAGCCCTAGACGTGAGCTCATTATTGTTATGAGTTATGTAACAATTTAGTCACAGATACTTCTTCTAAAATTATTTTTGAGACAGAAGTGAGATTAGGCATTTTATTGTAAAAATCTACCATCCTTTACAAAAAAAGATTAGTTACCCCTCTCTACAACAGTCTTCTTGTCAGAGGCTAGTTAAATGCACTATACTGTGAATATGTGTGCGTCATCCTCTAAGGTGTTATCTTGAGAGAGAGACAGAGGAGGTAATATTGAGATGTTTAAACATTTAGTTAAAACTGAGTATGATTTGTGACCCTGTTGATTTCTCTTCTTCAACTCCACAGAATTTATTTGTTCCGTATTTGAGAAGCAGGAGAAATTTCATTGTTGTCTAGGAGAAATTAAGATCTTCATCAGATTTTCTTTTATTTTGGGCAGTCACCTACACAACATCAATCTTGCCAAATACTGTAGGCTTATGTAAATATTAAAGCAATATGGGACTAGTTTATTTGTCAAGAAAATGTGTAAGACTTGTCAGGGTTTGTTGATTTAGATTGATCTGATGATAGTTCCTGAAATGTGTATTCAAACCTATGCAAACACGGCTATACATACATACAGATGTGCTCTGGATGGGCAGAGTGTACCTCATGTTTGATACAGGTAGTATCCTTTAACCATCTGGATTCGAATGCCTGCTATAAACTTGAAGGATCCTGGGGATGTGGCAGTGGGTATGTACCGACCTTGATGAATATAAAACATCATTCATCTGTCCACCTTAATCAAATGTGTGAATGCTTAATCTGGCACTACATGATCTTTGAAAACACAGAAGAATATTTGAAATTATTACAAGAGTTTAGAGGAAATTGGATATTATCACAGTATAATATGGATATTATAGTCCTGGGGATGCCTATACATCCATTTCAATATTTCAATAATGCATCTTTGTTATGGTATGGATATTAGCGCAAGTGTACTTCAGAAGTTTAGTTTCATGTGCTTTAACATCTAAAGCAGAACTAACAAATCAAATAGATCTCACCTCTAACAAATCAATCATCACATTACCATAAGTACTTCATGAAGTTATTTAGTTTAAACTGATGGAATATTTATACTTACTTGACACAGTCCAAGCACTAGTTTTCCACACAACACATTAGTCAAGTACGAACATTACATTTGTCCTTTTTATAGTTTACCAAACAATGTTTGTTTCCCAATTCCAGAGCCAGGACTGTGTACAAACACCAGTGCACCCACTGAACAGACAGCTAGAGGAGAGTGAGGAGCAATCCGCTGAATTTGACAAAACGTACATCGAATTAGAATCACCATTTAACATTCTGTATTGCACTCACATGGTCATTTATCTTTCCAAAACGACATTTAACCAACATTTAATATATATCAAATGTACATATCCTTTACAGTACGTTTCAGCCATATAGCAGGCACGATTTAAAAAAATTAAGTGCTAACCTCACGATAAAAGTATACAATCCATTTCCAGCTATAAACATCTCTACAAAGACTCTTCACTGCATGAAAAGTGTTCTTCATAATAAGTGATTCTATAAAATAAATACACTTTTAATGTGATATTGGTATTCTGTTTGAAGATGTTATATATTTGGCAACACAAAGACCTTGTCCTCTATATCTTGAACAGTATTCATGAGGGGGTATTTTCACAGAACTCTCTGTGAAGAGAGATAGCTTTTAGTAAATGAAAACATTTTCAAATGATAACAACATATAACACAGTCCACTTGAAGCACTGCAATGATTATTATGCAAATGACCAAGCAAAACAAACAAAGCTTCTCCTATTATGGGTTTGAAGAAGAAAAAAACAAGACATGTTTTGGTTGGTTGGTCATCCAGGTCATAATGAGGAGGTTCTGGTTTAGGCTGAGGAGGGGAAAAGCTGACTTTTCTCTGGAGTTTTTCCCTAGGCTCGAGGAGTGGTGGACCCTGTAACCGTGGTAGAGCTCCTCTGGGTTTTTGCAACACCTTAAAAAGTACATACACGTCATAATAATTTACAACATGACATTTTCCTCAAGCTTGCAAAACCAGACATGGGTGTCGGGTCAGGGGGTTCCCTTTCCTTAAATATGCCACAAGCATTACATATCCTAGGAGAGTGTTTAGTGAGAGGGGAAATTGAAATAGTAGTCTAACTGCACTGACATTAACCCTTGTTCCACTGACTGCGTGCCACGGGTGATGTTTATTTTTGGGTGGTTTTCATTGGTTAAAGAGGTTAAAGATATCCCAAGGACTTAACACATGCTTTTGGTTGGGACACTTTTAAGGCATTTCTTTCAAATGCTGTGGTAACTCAGACACTTCAATCAGTTTTCATCCCTGTCAACAACCTTCAGCAGTAACATGAGGGTCTCTTTGCAGCATTATACTTGGCATGAGATTCCTATGGGTATAATGTACCAAACTCCACATCTAACAACAAACTGTAACCCCAATCCTCCCTCACACAGTTGCTGATTTGTATCGTCTTTTATATGACCATGGTGTGGCCTTATTTCTCAGTAAGCAAACTCCAGTGACCAACACAGTGTGATAACACGTTCCAAAAGGTGTCATTTTACAATGTGCTGTGTGCATTGGGGTCAGTAGAACGGGGACAGGAGAGACAAACAAGAGAGTGGTAAGAGACTGTGTGTAGGTGTATGTGCCTGTGAGTGTGTCTGTAGTAGAAAAGAGAGCTAGAGCTAAAAAGAAAGTGAGTGTGTGTGTGCAAGGGTCTGTGTGTATGTGTGTGAGCGAGAGAGGGCTGTAGAGTGAGAGGGAGCTCCACATCTCAGTCAGCCATTGTTGGAGCACCTGGCTGCAAGGCCCATTGGTGATTTATAATGCATCAGTAAGAGCTGCCACTGGGGCTTATGTATGAAGTAACTCAGACCTCCATTGTTTATTATTCTACCCAGTATGTACTACGATGGCTAGTGCAAATTCACAGACGCACACATAGCCACACTGACACAGATAGATACACACACACACACACACTCACAGAAAGAGAGAGAGACTCACAAAGTATCAATGCGTTTCATTATTACACTATATCCATCGTTTTTTTTTATTAAATTGGTAAGTTAGATATGATTCACCAAAACATATTGAATTTTTTACATCTTGCTTTTAAACATCTTGTTTTGTGTCAGCATAATACAACTTTGCACAAAATAAAAACCATGTTCCCTGAACAGTTTTGCATGTGATCAAATCTTTCAAAGCAGCAATGAGTGGCCAGTCTATGCGGACAGTAAGAGAAACCCCAAAGAGAGGGCCTGATCATATTTCACTTTTCTCAATGGAGGATTGAACTCTTATTTGTCCAAGCCCACGGTGCACATAATGACCTGCATAGTGTTTCTGGTATTCAGTCAGCATCAGGTAATAGATCTGACGTGTCAGCAAAACAATGTGGCCCTGTCTTAATACGTTTGAAAAGCAGCAAGGCTCTCCATGATCTTGATGGAAAATGATAATAATAAAAAAAAGTATTTTTTTTTCCAAAAAACCTCAAACAGAAAGTTTGCTGGTTAAATTGTGTCCATTGAGAGAGTGCACAGGTTAAAACGGGCCCTAATGAGAGTTTAGAAAAAGTTATGCCCACATTTTCTTGCACAGACAATGTGTCTTTGTACTGGCCTGTGAGATTATGAGTAATACTATCTTTCCAAGTGCCTGTGGGTTTTTGGTAATGGACTTGAATCTGCTCGAGAGTGGGAACAGATTAGAGAACCAAAGGAGAATCTAATAAACCAGGTCAAAGTGATTTTTGAAAGCTGTAAATCTCTAAAAAGAATAAGAATGTGATTTTTTTATGTTGCCATAAATATTCTCTATTTTGTCTCTGCCAGCAACTAAGTGATTTATTTATTTCAGATAACAGCCTTACGTCTCCCTCTGCAGGTAGCAATGCTTCTTCAACACTGTCATGGTTCGTTAAAGACAAATGCTGTTTGAACAAAGACTTTTTGTGTGGAATATCCCTGGATGAGGTGGTGACCACCGCTGCAATCATCAGGGAATGCTAACTCAGCTCGGCCTATTTATCTGTTTAAGGTAATTGCTCGGTGGAAATTGGTCTGCTTTTGTGGTTAAACCACAAGTCTTCCACCAGATATCCTCATTTGAGGAGTTGTTTTTTCGCTTCCCCTCCTGTTAAGATATATGTGTATATGTATATCCCCCCTATGGCCCAGCTTGTAGCACGGAGCAGCCACAGCTCCCATCCTGTTGTCCCCCCCATCTGGGATAGGAGAGGTGAGACGCTGTTTTTTCATTTACACCGACACCCAGTACGCCAGCTGGGAGCAGAGGGGGTTCTCATCTCTCAAACCTGACTGTGTGGGGTTCCAAGACTAACAACGCGCTCTCAGGCTCTTCTCTCTCCCCCTCCTGCCTCCGCTGCTCCGTCCCTCCGGGTACGCCTGGCTCCCTTAGCATCCACCGATGCCAACACTTGTACGCTTTGGCCTCAGCTAATACGTAAAGGGCCCAGCACATTCCCTGAATGCCTCGTTTTGTTTTTCCAATCCCGTATTTACAAAAAAATTAAAAAAGAGACAGGAAAAGATGGTAGTTAAACAGTCCAGCAAATGTTGTTTTGGAGTGAGGCCTGTGGTTTTGGAGAGAAATAGCATGAAATGAGGTGTGGAATGGTAACCTTGATACACCCCTCTCTAATCCTCACTAAGTACTTTCTTCCTCCTTGCAGACTACTCCTCTTTGAGAAGAGCATTGCAATCGCCGGGAAGGCTCACTCAATCAATTGTTGTAAGCGTGCCAACCAAACGATCACTGCAATGAAAACCATTGATCTGTCCTATGTGGCTAGAAGTCATATTTTTTTCTCTTTTTTAGAGTTACCAAAGTTTAAAGAACATTTTTCAAAAACACACTTGACAACATAAAATGTGTTAATATACTATATTCCTTTTCTACTGTCAGCGGTAAGGCTGAAAGTGGCAAGTACTGTAGAAGTTAAAGCCATTTCCCCACATTCTGGTGATTGAGGCAACATTCCACAGGAGGGCAGTGTCTGCCAGATGTTCATTTAACTCTACACGCCGACAGGGATCGTCCCTGTGGAAAGCTACAGATGTAATGCTTTCATTCCCGGTTGTCCAAAAATAGCTGGAGATGGTGTTGAGTGCACCAGCATCAATTCCTACCACTGGTTTTACAGAGATACTTAACACTAAGACTAGTGGCAGTAACCAGAAGAAGGTGTTCAATGGTCTAAAAAGGTGCAGATTTATTTAGGCTGCCAGCAGGTGAACAGACAAGACGAACTTTTCATGTAACAGATATAAGCTCTCCAAAACAAAACAAACAAATAGTAGTACTGCTGACTCGCAATAATAGGTTCATTGCCCAAAGTACAGTCATCCTCTTACCTCAGAGGCCAAAAACTAATACACTAACACTTATAAATCTTCACGTGTTGGGGCATGTGGAATCTAAATGTGCTCTGGCTGGATGTTCGTATTTGCTGATCTGTGGACAACCACTCAGGTTCCTTATCCCAGAAACTGCGATATAATAAACGGGACTTGACCTAGTGTCATGGACTTGTTCGAAGAACTTATTCATTCACGCCGCTAGGCAGGGAGAAGTGCGCCGGGCTCTGGCCCCGCCCCCACCGGAGCCTATAAAACCCCCGGCGCGCTTCTCCATCTTCCTTTTTCAAAATCTTCGCGTAAGATTAGGACGTTCCAAGGACTATTTGACGCTCCATTCCAGACGGTCGTATTACTTGTTTCTATTTTAAACTTAACTCGATATGAGCTGGTGAGTTAAAGGTTATCTAACCTTCACTACCTCAAGAGTGCTACAAGTTCGACTCGTCGTACAGAAAGTCGAGTTTCACTGTCTAACTTGTAAGGCTGGCCGGTCTCTGATCAGCCTGCTAGCGTAGTTTGATAGCCTACTAGCTTGCTTTGCTAGCCTACTAGCTTGGTTGGCTAGCCTACTAGCATGGGGCTAGCCTGCTAGCTTGGGTTGCTAACCTCTGGTTTACGGTGATAGTGTGCTCGTTTAATCTTTCTTGTGTTTCAGATATGTCGCGCCAAGCATACCCTGACAGTGGTCATGCTTGGGAGAAGGGCGACCGCTGCTGGAGGCAGCTTGAGCGGTGACGCCCCGGTGTGACATTTGTGTGGCTATGTCTATAGCCAGGGCCCAGAGGCGTCTCGCGTTATGAGAACGCACCGACGTAGGAGGGGGCGAGTCAAGCGCCGACCGGGGAGCGTTCCCCGGTAGGGCTGGGCGTCCCTCCGGCCCCAGGCAGTTCAGCGTCCGGTAGCCACCCTGGGGTGACAGCCGGTCGCGACTGCCCTCTTGGTCGCCCAAGACCCTGAGATAGTGGCGCTACCCTCCGGTTTTTCCCGATCTCTCCGGAGCACAAGTCACTTAAGTCGGAAAGTCTGCTCGACTACTCCGACGAAAATGCCGCAGGAGAGGAGGCGAGTATGGAGCTGGACTGGTGCCGCGGGCTTCCCCGGTTACATCCACTAAGCATACCTCGGTCTCCCTCGCTTGGCCACGCGGGTGGTCAGGCATAGGCTGGCTCTGGTGGAGATAGCCTATTAGCGGCTGGGCAGGCAACGTGTTCTACAGAGACAGAGCTGGCAGCATCGCGGGGTAGCAGTCAGGAGATCCGTCCCGAATGGATTTCTCACTGCGTCTCACGCGCTGCAACTCCCAGACTCTGGGGAGAGTCATGGGAGCGAGCGTGGCAAGCCAAATTGAGAAGGAGCAAAAGAACGAGGAGGCATTGCAGGTTTGGATGCCAGGTTTGGATGCCTCGCTCAAGCAGCTCTGACAAGGGCCACAACAAACACCCCGCCACCTGAAATTCGGTCGTTGCCCACGAAGCGGGGTGAGGATCCATGGCCACCAAGGAAAACTACACGTTGCTCACAGGCAGAGCTCATGTCAAGCACCGTAAAAGCATTCCACCAAGCACCACATTCCCACATGAGTGTCATAACCACTGCCCCTTTGGGCCAGACATAAGGCATGCTTGTGTAACTTCCCCCACGGTGTTCGTACACCCAATTGTATTCGTACACTATGCGGGGGACACCCCAGATCTAGCCACCCCAGAGCTCTCCCTAGGCAGAGCGGTGGCAGGTCTAGAACTATTGAATAATGAGCGGGCCAATTCTACTTGAAGCCCAGCTTGGCAAGCTGCGCGGACAGTTGGCTCACATTAACAGCCTCACTGTGGGTGTTTAATACAATAACAGGGGGTTAAGTACAGCAGTTCACCCGCCCCCTCCGAGGTTCGGCGGTGTGACCCGGTCAGTTCAGAGGTTTGCATATGCTCCACTCAGTCAGCGGTGGTGCAAGCCTGCCATCTAGTGGTAGTACACTTGCATCGACCCGACTTGTTAATACAGAGGCAAGGGCGCTGGGTGCCTCTGAGCTATGAACGGACACTTCATCATCCCCAAGACGGATAGAAGTTGTCCAGTACTAGATCGACGTAAAATGAACAGAGCACTTAATAAATTGAAGTTCAGGATACTGACACCACGCACGCTCGTTCAGTTCATACAACCAAACGATTGGTTTGTGTCGCTAAGATCTAAAGAAGGCATATTTTCATATACCGACTCGCCACAGACATCAGAGATTCTGAGGGTTGCATTCGGAGGAACTGCATGCCAATTTCGTGTTCCCCTGTTCGGCCTGTCTTGGCTGCGTATTCACGAAATGCGCAGAGGCAGCCATCGCTACGAGAGAGGGAGGAATACGCATTCTTACTTGTCTCTATGGCTGGTTAACATGTGCCCACTCAAAGTCAGCGGTGGTGCAAGACTGCCATCTAGTGGTAGCACACTTGCATCGACTCGGCTCGGCTCGACACTCTATGTGGTAGAATGCAGTGAACAAAGACCTAAACGGTGACCGTTTAGTGGTGTATTAAAAATAACTCTAGGCTTACGATCTCCGAATCTCCAGAGCCTGAAGAGAGTTACGAGTTGTATGTGTTTGCCAGATTCTACGAGGTAGAATACAGTGAACAAAGCCCTAAACGTTGACAGTTTAGTGGTCTTTTAAGAAATAACTCTGTAGGCCGACGATCTCCGTATCTCCACAGCCTGCGGAGAGTTACGAGTTTTATGTGTTTTTCAGCTTCTACGTGGTAGAATGCAGTGAACAAAGCCCTAAACGTTGACAGTTTAGTGGTGTAGGCTATTAAAAATAACTCTGTAGGCTGACGATCTCCGAATCTCCAGAACCTGGGGAGAGTGTTTTTGTGTTCATCGGCCCTATTGAAGGAGTGCCATGAACAAGATACTAAACGTGAGAAGGTTTAGTAAGATATGTGTTCATCAGCCTCGGCTTGGCTAACGCAATGAACTAATTAATGGGTAATCCTATGATCAGGGAGATTGGTGATCCCCTTGGCATATGTGCACAGTGAGAACCTAGCGTTCACAAGCACGGGTAAGGCCCTATGAACGTTCACCACCAGCTGCTGTATGAACCTCCGTGAGGGCAAAGCATAATAAAGTTGGGGTGATATGGCAATCACTGTATTTACACACGCTAATGGAAACTGTCCCGTTTATTATATCGCAGTTTCTGCGATAAGGAACGTCTCGGTTACTTACGTAACCTCGGTTTCTTAAGCACGGAACAAGATATAATAATAGTTGCGTGATACAGTGTTTTCTTCTTCTTTTGGGTGGGTGTTTCGACGCTCAGATTTTGATCCAAGGAAGATGGAGAAGCGCGCCGGGGGTTTTATAGGCTCCGGTGGGGGCGGGGCCAGAGCCCGGCGCACTTCTCCCTGCCTAGCGGCGTGAATGAATAAGTTCTTCAAACAAGTCCATGACACTAGGTCAAGTCCCGTTTATTATATCTTGTTACGTGCTTAAGGAACCAAGGTTACGTAAGTAACCGACACGTTTCCCATCAATGACATTCCCATGTTGATTATGTCATTATAGATTATTTTGACTTCTTATACATGAAAAAATATACAAACACACAGACACAGAGTAAACTGAAGGATACTGCATATAAATGCAATTTAAAAATCTATTCTGTTTCCCCCAAAAGATAAAGAATAATACGCAGTGTATTTTTTCTAAGAACTTGTAAGTGTTATTTCCAGAAGTGCTGTTTAGTGGCAAAAATATTTCTTAGACTGCCAAAATTGCTCCGATAAATCATATATTCTATGTGCTAATAAATCATTGTTCAGTTGAAGCACTCTTTTTTCCATAAATAGTTTATAGGTCTACTGGATACATTTCTGAGAGTGTTTCAACTCAGGCCTCCCGGGTTGAATAGAGGTAAGGGGAGGATTACTTCAGTGCTCTTCGGCTCATCTCAGAGCGATGATGAGGTTTCTGTCTCTATCTCTCTCTCTCTCGCTCATGTTAGAACAAGTGCCACAGTGAGCTAACTCCTCATTGTCCAGCAGCACTGCTGAACAGAGATAGGAGAGGAGGCCCAGGTGTGGCGGTCAGATGAGAAATGCAAATACCGACCAGCTCACGCTGCCCCCATTATCACCTCTTTTCAGGTGGGATATAGAAATATCCAGGCCTCCCTTTTTAGTCACTCTTTCCATATTTAACTCAACCACAAATACGGCCTTGGACAGGCAGCCACATTAGGTGTTCACATTACATTATTCACATTGTTTAGATTTCATTTCCTGTCCACAAGATGATTTTTTTTGGTGAGAGAGGGGTTTGTGTGGTTGGGTGGTCTTGTGTGTGCCAGACAGTGGATCATGGCTCTTGCCCTGTGCTGTCATCATCTTTGCAAGCATATGGGACCTTTCAGCTGGCTGACCCCAATTTTACAGGGCCCTGCCCCAGCCTGCCACCAGCCTCCGACTGGCACCCAGCCATAGTAAACACCATTAAGATGTCCGCTAATCGAATTATTTCCCCAGGTAATCAAGTTATGTCTCGCCTCCTGGGTGTAACATTACAATGACATCTACGGAAACACAAGGACAATTATAATTACTTTCAGTCGCCTGCCTGCATCCTGTAAATATGTTGTTGTTGTTTTTTTTGTCAAAAAACAATCAATATACTTTTTAAATTAAATTTCTTTATAACTTAATTTGAATGTGGACTGGTCAGAGCTGTAGTAAACCATCTGCCATTGAGTTCTGGTGTAAAGCAACTTGGTTAATCTGTCTGACTCCTTAAAAACTGGACCCACTGACTATATCAATGCCAGGCTTCTGCAAACCCAGCTGTGGGAGCAGAAGTAAGATTACATCTTCCTCCAAAATGCATAACTAAGCAGGTCTGCTAGTTCTTACTGAAATAATACCTTCAGATGTTCTGTGCCATGTGCACGGTCCCACCGCCACTGTGCCAATACCCTGGCTTACTCTCTGAGGTACCAGGGCTTTATGGTATGCTGTGATAAGCATGCAAGCATGCATATGCCCGAAAGCTGAATACACACGTGCAATGTAAAACTAGGGGGGGAAAGCAGGAACTGCATATATTACCATATTTATTAAGCTTCCTGGCAGCATTCTTTTAGTGTGACAAAGGCAGCAGTGGTACAGTGCAGCGGTTGTGAAATGATTGCTCCATCACTTCTCTGTGCACGGACACAAGCAGGTGAAGACAAATGCACTTTGCCACGTCTTGTCACTTAACTAGAACCGTGTTAGGGTCTAATTTAGCACGATATGAGGGGGGTGACCAGCTTCTATTTATAATCTTACAGTCAGGTTACATTTATGTTATCCATATAGAACAGTCATACCTGCCTCTTGCAAAAACTGTAGGGAACATCTCATGCGTGGTACTTATTATTTTGATTATATATATTATACTGCATTGTGTTATATCATGTATATTATGGATATGAAATGTGTTTATAACCTAAAACATTACCATTTGGGTGGCTGTAAATACAAGGACCTCTACAGAAAGACCTGAAATATACAGTACATCCATCAACGTATAAGTAATGTGAGTCTGCTACTCTAAACAATGCCCTATATGGTATGTGACCTATATAAAAGTAGCCAGAACCATTTATTTAACAAGACTTATGATAGCCGTTGACCTTTGTAGAAGGGTTTGCCTTCCACTGTGCCTCTGGGAACGTATTTGTTTTAAAGGATATTGGGGTCATTCACAGAGAGAGGGAAAACATAGAATGTGATTGTGTACAATTAGACAGTGTTCTTTCACAGAACACAGAACTCTGTTCTCAGTGAAAATGACACTGGCTGTATACATCCTGCCGATACATATACATTACATACAACATTTAGTATTATAATTTATGACAGTATCTTGGGTCTAGAGGGACATTATGACTGTAATGTTTTACCAATGTAAGGATAGGACAAATCATGCAGAATTCATAGGCATGTGGTGAAGTTGCTAGAATCTTGATAGATTTTTCAGTGCAAGCTGGTATATCACAACAGATATGTGACACATTGTTAATCTTTGATGGCTCAATCCACAAACTGAGCCTACAGAGCTAGACGCTATCATTTTACTCTATAACATTTTTTTGCAAAAAATAAATAAATAAATATGTTGGTACATACAGAATGGAGAAAAAGAGGCCTGTTTTAAGGTGTTGCACTATATTACACATTCTGGAAGAGTAAAAGCTGTTATCTTCTGACTGTGTATATTAATATGGATTTTTATGCAAGTGTGTGTGAGACGGTCAGTGTGTACGGATGCTATGGATCTATTTCTGGATATGTATGTATGTGCTTTTACTTGCGTATCCTTCCATGTGTGCGTGTTTATGTAAAATGTGTGCGTACAGTGTGTGTGTGAGTGTCTGGGTTTATGCTAACACATGCCTTAGGATCTATCACAACGCTGCAAATGACCTTGAGCTGGCCGTCAGCTGAGGCTTTATGAAAGGTGGGGGCTGGTGTGTGCATGTCTGTATCGAGGACGTGTGTGTGTGTGTGTGTGTGTGTGTGTGTGTGTGTGTGTGTGTGCATGCGGGCTCGCCTATGCAAGAGCTGTTCAGTGGTTGTGAAGCACATCAGGCTTAACTTTTGAGGCACATTTGCCTGGAGCGAGGATTCCAGAGCATGTGGATCGGATTCATATTGCCATTTCATTTTTTTTGCAGATGTATGGGCCCTCCTGCTTCATGTACCATTAGAAAACTGATTACATCATGTAACATGCCCTTATGGCAACATATGCTGTGTGTATGTGACCGTGGAAGATCTGCTCCATGATTTTCTTCTCCAGTGAAGTCCAACAAATTCACATAATGCACAATTTGCGTTACTTACTGGTGGGTTTCCATACTATTAACCACAAATCAGCATCTCTTTCTCTCGGAGAAAAATGCGGCTACGCCTTGTCTTTCTATTATTGCTCTGAACATGCCCAGTTAAAAGACATCATATACTGTATGAATACGATCATTATCAAATAGGAATTGAAGCAGTGGTGTTTTTCTGTGATTATGCTATCTTTTTTTGATAGGCTTCTGGTGCAAAACAGCCACTTCCCATAACTGTGAGGAGAGCAAATTACCCTTTCAGGTCATCATGAGCCTGACACTTTGAAGCACCCAAGATCCTTACAAATGGGAACTGAACACACTGTAATGATATAATAAAATGCACGACTTTTGTCTGACCCCGAAAGGGAGAAATGATAAGCCGAGGAGACAAGAGGTTGCTGTGCCCAGGATTTGGGGGGGGGGGGGGGGGGTTGGGCTGTGTTCCATTGTGCTCTTAGTGAAGATGGCAAGGGCATCTCAGGACCCCCTACTCATGTGCTGAATCTTTCTTGGAGCTGCGCATTATGAGTGCTGCCCACTGACCTCAAACACGGAGCCCACATTTACATCTGGAGGAACAGGCCTGGGTGCTCACAAGGTCATGGCCAAGCTGTCGCTTTCCCTGTCTCTCTCTCTCAGCTCTGTTTCTTGAGGGAATGCTTAATTTATGTGATATGCAACTGTAAGGACCAGGTAGCATTCATTGGGCAATATTTGACAACAAAAGGTACAGTAGTAAAAGGTATAATTACATACTTCGTCATCATTTGTCAGCTGACTAAATGGTGTTTTGTCCCTAGTCTTAATATGCAAAATGTAAAACTAAAACTGTCAGAGTTAGATAATGCAAATGAAGGATGACTCATCTTTAAGCACTATTCACACATTTATACATTTAATGGTTTGACTTAAACGTGTGTGAGAGCCATTGTAGGGTTAACTGAGTACAAAATGTCTATAATGAAAGGTAGAGATGACCTAAAGAAATGAAACTGAAATGAGTGTTTCTAGAGCTGTGAGAGGTACACCACCAAAAGCTCTTTTTACCTTGAAATCTAAATCCCCTCGGTAACTTTGCAGCAAAGTTCAAAACCTAGATCAGTCACTCATGCACACGGATTGGTGAGGGCAGTCCTTTCTATAAGGAAATAAAGCTGATGGCAATGAATCAACCTGGGCCAATTCCCCTGGTCCCGGAACAGCACATACCTCTTATATGACCTGTCACAGGCTGTCACCCCAACCAGCTTTCAAACTCGTTGAGGCGCTGTATCTGATGTGAAGGATAACTTCATTTCCGCCAAACAGCTTCTCTGTTGATTGACTCAGTCCATTTTGGAGGCTCCACCCGAGGAGTGTACATATGGGACTTGCAAAAGCCTTCATCTATCAAGAGAAATATTACACTCAGCTTCACACTGTGCATGGACGCATCAAGATGCCAACAATGTGATTACGTTTTCTCAATCTCAATAATGAAATGAAAAGGCAATTATTTGGTCCTATTAATGTTTCACATATTTCCAAATCAGCAAGTTAAATGAATCCAATAGTCTGCATTGCCTCATTATTGCATTGTAATAAAATCAGGCTGCTGTAAAAAGCAAAAACTGTAAAGACAAATTAGCTGTGCCTTAGGGCAGCATACTCTGAGGCTTGGCCAGCTGGGGGCCTTCGAAGCAACTTCTGAATGCACCTGAATTCAAACACCTTCACATGACCATGCTTCCACAGGAACCTCCTATCCTGACACCCATGACTGCTTCAGCCCCTAAAGACACACCATAGCCTGTCAGTCTGAAGCAGCCCACCCAGCAAAGATGACACAGGTTCAGAGCTGAAACACTCCACTCGCTCCTGTGGTCGCCATGGGCGACCGTGCATGGATTGACTGATGGTGACATTTACTCTCACAGTGTGACTGTTCATGCAAAAACAGCCCTAGCAACCCAAATGCTGTCAAGCTCGCAGTCGCATGGAACAAGATGGGATCTTCAGGGTGATGACAGACAACAAAGTGGCACATTTTCCATTTCTTTCATCCATCACTTCTTTTGTCAGATGAACCTGTGCTGGTATTTCCAATCTGGTTAGATTTTAGTTTGGCTGGTTCAATAAATGTTGCAAAATAAGGTATTTCAAGGCTTAATACTGCTGCACCAAATGCAATAATCTCATGGAATGGCAAGGTACATTCTAAGTGATTTGGTCTTTCAGTAGCTCCTAAAGATGTAGTACCAATATGACATTTTTTATTCAAAATATCACAACACGTGTAAGTTGATTATTGCACTAGCCTAAGATATACTGTCATAACTGCTGAATGAACTGTCTTAATTTAAGTTAAGTAATGACTAAAACTGGGATAAATTAAAAAGGTAAAAACTAAATCTGTAGTATCATTTTAGAAAATGCCAGTGAGCTCAGGACAAAACCTTTCCAGAATGCTTCAAGGTGCATCAGTCACAGTGATATCCTTATGCAACACCCCTTCTGACTTGAGTCTGGCTTCACCCCTTAGATTCAAATCAGTGCTGACTTTAAGGTCACAGTGCTTTCTCTCAGCTGAAATGGATCACTCTAGATTAAAAGACTTGATGCAGCACCGCAAAAGCATTATCTTATCTTTTTCAATGCCAAACTGAAATCCTTTAAGACTGACTTTTTCACCAGACACATCTCATTTAATTAGAGAACATTGAAATATGTTATGGCTGACTGAAAGTAACTTCTATGGTCCACAAGCGGGGGGAAAAAAGCACAAACCCTGAGATGGCTGCTGAAATCAGCCAGTGTACGGAAATACAAGGTCATTCCTCTTTACCTGTTCCCCCTCTCAGACACACAATAACGAAAATAAACCCACATGTAATGCAAGTTACACATACTAAATCCTGATATTGCTGCTCATCTTATGGACGTCACATGTAATTTCTGTAAGATAAGTTTATGCACTGGCCTCCTTACCTGACCATCCGGTGTATTTTACACCGAGTTCCCTGCTAGCACATTGTTTAAATATAGTCTATCCGAACATTTCATCGTTTTGGAATTGCCGCATTTGATACTGCCAAAATAGAGTCTCTCTGGATAATTATTGTCTGGGAGACCAACATTTGCGGTCGTGGTCGTCTACCTTTTTACTTCTTGTTTCGTGAGTACATTTCTTAGCCCCCTGTGGACACGACAGAGAACAATAGCAGATAAGAGCAATAGCAATGCACACTGTAAAATGTGTAGTTAACACTTTCATGATGTACTGGTGGTAGCCTGGCTTGTTGAAGAAAGAGTGAAGAAGCTCCGCAAAACTACTACTGTCTGCTGGCCAATGAGGCAACAGCGGGGCGGAGAGCCGTCTGCAATTGTACTACAGGACTGCAGGCAGCTGCATGAAGCTAGCATCTTCAATTCTCCATAAGCGTCTCGCTCATCTGGTCAATGGATTACACAGTTTCCCTTCAAGTTCAACACCAGCTGACAGTGTTTCCAACGCACTTGTACCAGGGTTACAGTTTGGAGTTACAGGTACACCTTTTTAATTATGTATGTGCTATTTGTTGTGATCGGTTAAACTGTGTTTATACTGTGCAGTATATCTGAGTAGCCTAACTCTCAAACAGGCAAACTGCAGTAGTATTTACCTGAGGCTCAGGCACAGCAGTCCCTGAGCCGAGCTTTACTTTGTAATGCCTGTGTCTTTGCTCGTGTCAGCATCCTTGAAACTGTGGATGCGCCGGTGCTGAGAGTGCGCGCTGTGAAAAGCTACCAGGCAGCGTGCCCCATCCTCTCGTCAACAGGATTCAGTGACGGGGGTATTCTTACGACCTGAAATATAGGACAGCACGCTAATATTTGCACGAGTCTATGTAGCGTGTCTGACACAATTCCTCGTTTTATTGTTGTCGATTAGCCCGTCTTCTTTTTAAGATCAGAAATAACATTAATATTTCGAGAATTCCTGAGTTCTTTCGACAGAGCTCTTTATCTGTAGCCTACTTTGAGTGGCCGGGTGTAGTTGGCGGGCAAATATGCTCAGTTGGTGCATAATTTAGCTTTAACCTTATCACATAATGAATGTATTCCAACTCACCTGCTGATTGTGTGTGAGTTACTATCTAAGTATAGAGCGACTGAACGCTGAGGACAACGAGCGCCGTGTAGCTTCTGGAGTATTTACCAACACGTTGTTTTTACCTACTGTATAAAAAGTTGGTATTATGACAAGCTGAAGGCAGACTTGTACGTTGTTCCTTGTACGTTGTGCCTGGTGCGTTTGGAGTGCTCCCTTTACGTAGTTGTGACCTCAACATGCATTACATATAAACAAACAACAACAAATTCATCTCTGTTATTTCGCAATGGTGCATTAGAAATGGATCATGTATTTGGAACATCCTATACTTCAGTTTTTTTTTTAGTCTTTTTTGTGTGAAGTAACTCACTGTTAGTTCTTATATGTGCTCGTGTTAAGGGACCAATACTTAATACTGTATACAGGATTAGGGCAAGATCAGTTCTGCTGACAACCACCTCATTTTTGTTATAGGTGTGTATGTTTGGAAAGGATAACTTTCTTCTTTGCAGTAGTCACCCATTTAGAAATGTCTATTTATATCAGTGAACAATGAGGCGTCCAATTACAAATCAAGAGGTATTTGTGTATTTGAGATGGCCTTTGAAGTCTTTTTTTTTCAGGTGGTGGTAAGATTATCTCAGAGCCCTTGCTATAATAGCATTAATATTCTCTTTGCTGTGATCACATGCCCCGGAGTGCAACATGAGACAAAAACAAATGTCTATTTTGAGATAGGAAGCATCTTGCTTTCTTCTATTTTCCCAGCCCAGACTACAAGGAGACAGCTTTGCAAGAGACCTTGTGATAAGGTCTCAAAGCAGAAAATGTGTTTCGGGCTATGAAAGTGCATCAAGACGGAGGTGTTTACAGTATGTTCTAAATCTGTTTATGTACATAAGCACACTCTCTCTTCCTCCTTTCCAATTTCACTCAACCTTTCTGGTGCTGTAGATGGGCAGTAACAAGGATCCTTACAGCTGTAGATAAAAAAGGCCTCAGTGCAAAAGGATTGGAATGAATTATATAAATTATTGATGGTTTGTTGACAGTGTCCCCCCCCCCCCCCCCCCCCCCCCCGCCCCTTTGCCTCCCTGCACACTGTGGAGAGGCAGCACTTTTGGGTTTTCCGTAACGGCATGTAAAAATTAGCATGCACACTCTCAGTCACTCCGACATGCTCCTCACAGAGTCTCGGAGAAAGAGAGGAATTTGAGAGATTACAAGATCAGTTCTCCTCTCATGCATTATAGATGCATCAAAGTCAAGCTCTCACAGCTCGCAGACCGCTTCTTGTGGAGAAACAGCAAATTAGCTCCCCCTCTATAAATGTAATCAGACTTTATTTGGCCCATCAATTAACTGGAAGGATTCTGGCTGATTGACACTAGTTCCCCCCCCCCCACCGAATACAAACATCAGGAGGTTGGACTAACTTGCTCCTAGAAGGAGGGCTTATGATAGCACAATCCACAAGGTGTCTCTGCCAGAGCCCTGTTTTCTCCTTGATATTGTTTCTCATTATTTAAACTAATTTCTGTCTTTTTTAACTCTGTCGCCTGTGCCAGAGGGGGGTGCAGTCTCCTGAGATCTTCATGTGCTTATGTGTGCAATTTTCTAAAAAAAATGCTAAATTATACTTACAATCTGAATTTGGCGTTGCTCACTAACAATGTGTGTGTGTGGTATCTCAAACATTCCCCTGAGTGCTTTTGTGGAAGGTTATTTTGGCCTGGAAAAGAGTGCACAGTCATTTTGAGCACATTCGTAGTAGTCCAACATGTAGTTAACAACAGTATGATCATGTGAAGAATGATAATATTTCTGTAGGTTTCTGGTACTGTGGTGTTGTTTTGATGGCGCATGGTGTAAAAGGGTTCAAATAGGTGGAATAACTTTTTAGTGAGTATGAATGACAGACACTACTTTTGTGCCTCAATTACAGGTCTTGACCTGCTTGAAAATTCAACCCCACTACTTCCAATTACCACATCTACGTCCTTAAAGGAAATGCTGCTTATGATCTAATGACTTTGACCTACATTTGATATGTAGTAAGTAAAAGTTCACTAGACTGCAGTGTCAGGTCATGAACGGGAAAAGATGTGGGCGTGAAAGTTTGTGGAACACAATTTTAACAAAGTGTTGTTAGATATCATTGCCGTGAATGTTAGTGGCAAGTTATCCAATGATAAGGATACAAAAGCTGGAACACCCAGAGATGATAACCTTTGGGAAAATATCTGTGTTTAATAGAGACACAAGCTAGCTAATGGTGCGACTATAGGCTTTCACTTTCATGCTTCCTCAGCAGCACCACTCCCAGGAGACAGGCTCTCATGACTGCTCTCATTTGGACCATGTTCTTAGTAATTTTCTAATTTCAGTTTCAAATGAAACCAGTATTTTGACCCCCCAATTTTCTTGACTCCACATGAGGGTTAGTCTTCATTTATAACCAGATCTCCATTCTCCGAAAAGTGTCATAGTTCTCTGATATATTGAAAAAAGTTTTCAAAATATTGCTCAGTGTTATTTCTTCTTTTCGGATCCTGGGGTCCTGTTTTGTATGCCGGAATAAAAAAAAAAGAAATGTTTGAAACTTTGCTCTGGATCCGGCCATCTTCCTGGTCACATGGTGGATTATTGTGAATCTCTACATTCGCTGCAGCTTGGAAGAGGATCTCCCCCTCACCCCCTCTTCCCAACCTTCAGTGCCTGTCACACCCTTTTCCAAACCTTCAGTGCTTCTGTTCACTTTTACTGAGTCCCACGATTAGGCCCTGAGGACTATCCTCCCACCAACTGCTTTGACATAATCCTTTTGACAGCTCAGGTCCCAGTGACTAATGTAAAATTACTTTGAAGCAAAGGATTCTCAAATGCCTAAATATTTATACTCAGGGATACATCTCCTGTAGGAAGCTGGAACAAGCTGGTTCTTGGACTTGGTGTATTTTAGGTCCTTCAAACCACACCAAATTAGCCCATTTAGCCTTTAATATAAAATAAATAATTGGTATTCCACCTGATTATTTAAAGAGAGCTTTAAATGGCAAATCCCTATAATCCATCCCTGCTTTATTGCGCCGGATGAAAATGAACTCATAAATGGATGCTCATTTTTGGTGGTATGCTCATTCTTGTTCCCTTTTCCATTGATAATTCAACATGTTTTACCATACCCACGTATAGGACATTGTGTAAGTTAATAATAATATGAATCGTGTAGCTGAGGGATTCTATCGATAGCGCTGGCTTACATAGTTTTCCTTTCCTCTTCTTTCAAACTTATGATACATTTAAAAATAAAGCATGTACTGTGCTACTTTTTAAAAATCAGCCATATTATTAGGTTGCATTGACTCTGCCGCGCCATCATTTCACTCTCATTTTTGATGTCATTGGCTTAGAGCATGAAACATTATGATCATTAATTATGAAAGTCAGGGACCTGTTCTATTGAAACAATATGAAAGTTTTTACCCCTTTATAGAATATTTTGATCGCAGAGTGGCCAATACATTTCCTACTAAATCCCTTCTATGCTCTTTACAGATCAGGGTAAGCGTCTGATTAATGCACTTGACAACAGCCTCAACTGGGCAGTGTTCCAGGTTCTACTTTAGACCTTGAGAATTACAGACACCTTGCAACAAAAAGCTGTGGTTACAGCTGAGCTCTGAGACAGTGGTTTGAGGTACTCTGTCTTTACTCGTGAGGGTTGTGTGCTTCTCTTGTGACATGAGAGAGAGAGCACTTGGTTTCTCCCTCCACTAAGACTGTTTGTTATGACAGAAAAAGGCTTGTGGCTGAAGTCAATAGTAGAGAACACTTTATTATTTGATCACATCACAGTAATAATTTGACTGGTTGATATTGAAAGTACATATGGTATATTATTTGGTTGGTTCTTTGTAGGGGTTATTTGACTGCGAGGTCATAGCAATTTTCAGCCTGACTGTTTACTGTATACTGTCGACTCTTTCATCCTTGAAAAAAAATATTTCCAAGTCTTTAATGAAGGAAGAACCTATGAAGAACCAATCATTTGTGTCTGAGAGTAGTGTTGTCTTTCAGACTATAACAAAAAATATACCCCTAAAAATGGTCATTCATAAAGGAGTCTGTCTCTCTCTGTCTCTCTGTCTCTCTCTCTCACACACACACACACACACCCACACACTTTCTTTCTTTCTCTCTCTTTTTCTGTCTTATGATTACTTGCAAGAGTCTCCCTCTGTAATGAACCCAAACCCTACGGCCAGATACTCTATTTTTAAGGTATCATTGTGTCTGCTCTGGAGGAGGCAGAATGGGCTGTGGGCTGTTTTGTGAAAAGGTCTGACTTTGTGGTTGGACCACGGACACTCTCTAGCCAATGCTGTTGGGGTTGGTGGCATCCAACATCAATATGTATCCAGTGCTAATTTTAAGTCAGAACTCAGGTTGTTTCCCAGTGGCATGCTTTATTAAATAGGAAGTCTGGAAGGCATTCCCTTTACAAGATTATTTCTTAATTTAGGGACATGTGCATCCCTTGGTACTGCTTAAAGGTAATGTATGTCCAGTGATCACAGTTGCCCTGCAATTGTGATAGAAGTGCCAGTGTCTATTTTATCACTGTATTAAAGAGAGGAAATTTCTATTTTAAACATTCATTTAAAGCGTAGTGCAAATGCACATTGTGAACCCTATTGCCGTGAAAAAACAACACAGGGAGTCCTACTGTACACTTACATATTGGTAGCTTCAGGACTTGAATACTGCACACATTATGTCATGCAGGAGTTGGAAGGCTAGCATAACTAAATGTGACTTTCATGTAGCCTATGCAGCACAAGGTTGAAAATGAACTGTGTGTAAATGAAGTAATGGTAACCACAAGAACCACATCTGTTCTCAGCGTAGTGTCTTAACTTCAGCACAGTGTGCATGACTGCACTAGCTCTTACGTAAATGAAAGTTGTAAATGGATTTAGGATGCATCCCAGTGATCCTGCAAGATGTACCGAGTGCATTAGGCGTTGTGCATGTCCTGATGAAAATTAGACCTAATAAATCTCCATGCAAAAGTAATGGGATGTGCCCCTCTGCATGAGAAAAGTTCTTAACTTGTTTAATTTATGAAATTTAAGTAAGTGGTAGAGTTCATCATTCTGCTCAGGGATGGATTAACGAACGGGCCCAGGCCCAGGCCCAGGCCCAGGGGCTCATGAACTCAGGGGGCCCCTAAGCCAGAGCCTCTGCGTGAAGTCGCTGTTATGTATCTCTTATTTGTGGTTGAAAAAGGTGTATTTTGTTAATTTGCTAATGGCTTTAATTGTGTGCGCGTGCGTGTTTTGCAAGCACACAATATTTTTTTCGCGAAGGGCGGGGCTTTAACAATCCATCCATGATTCTGCTGTATTTGTTGCATATTCACATGTGCTTGGCAGTCAATTAGGGAGCCAAGCTAGAGCTGGTGCTGACCTTCAGTGATCTTGTAAGATGAAACTGTTTTGCATGAAGGAATTGTACCCATGTAATTGTGAGCAAATCAAACTTAATCATTATGTTTCCCGTTTTAATGAGGTTCTTTGGATTTTGTACATTCTCCAGAGCTCGTGTTGAAATACATTTCTGTAAATGTTCAAGATGTGAACGAACATGCAGTCGTAGATGATAGCTTTTGAAAGCCTGCCCTCGCTCTTCAGTTGGGCTTCATTTCGTCATCCTCCTCTTTTTACTCAACCGCTGCTTGCGACAGACACCTTCTCTTTTTCAAACCCTCTGTGGATGTCAACCAGAAAGCCTGACAGGTTCAGAGGCACTGAGCCGAATGCCTTTAATCCTCCCCTTTCAACACAAAAAAGACAAGAGCGTTATGAATGGCCCGCCACTCGACACCTCTGCGGCGAAAGACATCTTCGACACAATCTGAGGATCTGTGGATATGGCCCCTGGCATCCAAAATGCATGAGCCTAGTATGCAGTGGGCCAGGGCCCATTGTGTGAAAGACCTCAACCGACACGCACAGATAGCCATTTTCGCAAAGTAAGAGGGTGTCCACTATAGCACAATTGCTCTCTGCTAACTCCTTATATCGTTGCTAAATTATTTCAGCAGGATTTAAATGAGTGGTTGCCACTTGCAGAGTCTATTCACTGATAAATTATTTCTGAGAAGCTCCTGACGATTTTTTTGAGGCCTCATCAACTCTGTTGGTGCAGGAAGCAAGGGAGTGATGAATGAATAGATAAAAGAATAAACACACCAGAGATATATCACTCCATGCAGACTACCAGGACATAAGGCTTTAAAAGGAACTGTTTTTGTTTTTGCGTTGTAGGGCTGTGCATGTTGAAATGTTATTCTTAATGTTGAGAGAGTCTCATCTGGGACACTGGGATATCTTTGTGATTTAGATAAGTGCTTTGAATGAGAGAAGAAAAAAAACAAGTTATTTTCTACCAGATTTGTCGGCATTAAAGTGCGCTTTGGTACCACAGCTTCTGGGAGTCCTTCACAAAGACTTAAAAAAATGTGCCATCGTGCTTTGCCCTCGTCTTTTTTTTAATTTTTCATTGCTATGTATTGTTTCTGTTGTCAGTGGTCTCTTGCAGTCGTGTCTTAAGTTTCCGTGTCCTAACTTTTTATCATACCAAGGGGATTGAGCCTGCATCTTTATTTTATCAGGACGTGCATACTTTGCCAAAAGTGTTTTGTTCATCTACCAGCTTAGCTAGCTTTGTGATGGTACCTTGAGTCTGTAATGCAGCTAAATAGTTTCTTTGGGCAAAAGCAGAGATCTTTCACTCTTTCTTCTATTTTCAGGCAGTGACGCAGCAGTGCTTTTCGTCAGAGACCTGAGTGCTCTTTTAGTTTTAATGTGTGCTCTGCGTCATTTATTTTCTATGAAACTGGCACAGTTCTTGTGGCTCATGAGGCGATTCAGGTGATTTTACCTCCTTTTTGTCATTTGTAGGATCTTAGTAATAAGAGTATCTTTGATTATGTAGTCTACCTTGTCATTCCATACATTATTACACACAGTATTGTTTTTAATTAGTCTGGAGCAGGCATTCCATTGAAGTAGCATCCCCGCTGCAAGGAACTCCACAATGGCACGCAATCATTTTCATTTCCTTTCTTAGAGATCCTATTCCCTGGGACCCTTCACTCCAATGTATAGCTTATACCTCAGATCTTCCGCCATATATGTTTTACCACAGGGATGTACAGTATGCATTTATTTCTTCTTACCAGTGCCGTCGTGTCACCGCACACACCAGGCTGCCTTGTGGCATTATTAAAGCAGATTTTGACCCCCCCTCCCCCCCACAAAGTTAGTTCTTCAGCAGGAGAGTTGTTGCAGCACGTTAACACCCACTGTCTATGGTAATTCCACTGATTAGGATACATAGCAGGCGTGCCTCTTGCTCCTCGCCTTGCCTCTCATCCCAGTTTCTCAGCGTGCTCTGATGTGCTGCCATGGAATGGTAATGAGCTCAACTGGGACATGGGACAGCGAGAGATGCGTGCACACGCCGACGATTGAGAGTGGGTTCTGGAGCAACGCAGAAGTTTCCTCCACAAGGTCTCTCTCCCTGACAAAGTCTCACGCAGCTCCGTCTTCTGTGCCGCGTTTAATTAAGGCTTGTTTATGGAATTCCATTTAATTTTGTATGGTTCAACAGAATGCCATGAATATTAAAAATCTCAACTCATTTCCTCAGGAGTGGGGCTTTGTTGTGATGTTAGCAGTGCCGTAACCAGGCTTGGTGGGGTTAGGGTTAAGAATTTCCTATAAACTAAGTATAAACCCATTTTTGCCGTTTGCAAGAAAGTAGGCTATTTTACGTGAGATTAACATCATTTGTGTATGTGTTGTGTGTATGCTAAATGTGTCATGCAGTTTCTTCAGTCCTTGGCTTGCCTCTGAAACAGATCTTTATTATATACTTACAATAGATCTATAGTTTGACATTTGGACTAGTATCTTTCACGGTTCTATTTGTTTTCTGTAGGATTGGACATTGTTAGACATCTACAGTCCTTATTGTACATCCCCACATAACTCTTTAAACTGGTTTATCTTGGCTAGTGTGTGTGGAAGCATAGGGGTGCGCTTCCGGAAGGGGAGGGCAGTGTGACTGGGGGCCATCACTATACAGACGTGCTCTGACTGCAGTATGAAGTATTAGGTATTAGGAGGGAGGGTCTTGACACCTGCACCATAGCTCAACTTTTACACGCAGACACTTAATAACAAGCACAAGTTATAGCGCTACATACAGACATGCAGATGAGAAATGTTCATAATTTCGGATGACACATTTTCAGTAAGTTGAATTGAATCTTAATTATCATTTTCTGAAAAATGTTACAGTCCGGACCTCGGCCATTTTGCTATGACTCTTTGTGGAGACTTTTGTATGTTATTTTTTGTTGTTTTTGTTTTTTTTTTCTTTTGTTTTAATGCGATGTTTCCATCAAGGTTTCTTTGCAAGTTCATTGGGGAATTCAATTCAAGTAATTTTTTGTGAAACAAACAGGGTTAGTGGAAAACGTTAAAAGCTACACCGCCCTTAACTACTCTAAGGTCCTTGGGTTTGATCATGAATTATACAGCGGTGTGGTCCTCCTGAAAAAAAACCAATGTTAATTGGAAGTAGAAAACGTAGAGCAGTTTGAGAAAATTAGGATGACACGGCTTCCCTCAGCTGTGATACACCATTAATTATGCAAGCTCTGAAGGCCCGTCATATTCACGGGAGGCTTTTTTCTCTGTGTCAGCGGAGACGTCATCTCTCATTGTGTCCTTAACAAGTTTTGGAAAGGAGAGAAAACATGATGCAACCACAGCGCAGTCAGCAGAGCTAGTCCAGCAGGCCTGTCACTACTGTCAGTGTTAGCTGAATTATTTTTTTACTTTATGAACTGGCATCCTCGTGTGTATTTTCCGCTTGCGTACCCATCTGTACCTGGACGACATAGCGCCGGGGCGCTGACACACCTGGTCCAGTGGTTGATGAGCGCGTTAGACTGCAGTGTCAGGCGTTTTTTTTCTCTTGAGCGAAGGGAGAGGGGGCACCTTGACAGAGGCCCAGGGTGACTCAGGCAAATGGCCACGTGGGCTGCAGTCCAGCTTCACAGCTCAACACCTTCCCTGACGAATTACAACAGACCTTTTATGGGCTGAACATCTGTCAGGACTGCCCACCCCACTGGCCTTTCTGTAGTGTAGTAGCAACAACCCCCCCCTCCCACCCCCAATTCTCCTCTCTCTCTCACTCTCACTCTCACTTACTGTCTCTATCCATCTCACTTTCATTATGTCTTTGTCTGTCTCTCACTCTCCCTCACTGTCTCTCATTCTCTCTCTCTTTCATATTCTCCCTCTCTCTCACAGTTTCACCCTTTCTATGCACCCCCTCCCACCCCCAATTCTGCTCTCTCTCTCTCACTCTCACTCACTGTCTATCCATCTCTCTTCCATTATGTCTTTGTCTGTCTCTCACTCTCCCTCACTGTCTCTCATTCTCTCTCTCTTTCCAATTCTCCCTCTCTCTCACAGCCCCCCCCCCCCCCCCCCACCCCCAACACACACACACACACACACCCTCTCTCTCAACCAGACAGTCACACCACTGGCTGTCACGTTCAGAGTGATTTTCTGCCTCCTCAACTCTGACCAAAGCAAGACACCAGACCCAGACTGAGACAGACTCCATTAAAGTATATGGCACTGAAAGTAAAAGTCTACTCTAGCGCTGGTTTGTATTCCATTTAATACACCACCAGTGCTGACTTGTCCTCTTGAGTTCTGTATAATTGGAAAGAAGACTTGATTTACTATACCTATAGACAGTTATTCACAGCGTTATGAAAAACAGTGTGGTAATATTCACCTCTGGTAGATAGATTATTTTAAAAAGTTCCTTTGGTGTTTTTTTTATGGACGTAGTATGAAAACTGTAGATATTAATGTATGGTAAAACTGTAATGTGTCAACAAAGCTCTGGCAGGGTAATCCAGGAAGGCTACATGGCCATGCTCCCTAACAGGAGCTGGGTAAATAATTAATCTGGCCGATACGTGCAGCTTTGCACAGACGGTGACAGTGATTCGGGGCCGGGGCACCAGTGGGTGTTAATCCGAAAAGTACTCTTAAAAGCGCTAATTTATGCTGCTCGTCCCGCTGTAACTCGGGCACTGTCAGGGCTGGAGCGAGCTGACTGTGGCTGATTATGGCAGAGGACTCGCCAAGAGTCTCTGGGTTATTTATTTCCCGCCTCCCTTTCTCCCTCCCTCCCTTTCTCCCTCATCCTCCTCCCTTGCTTCTGCGGCAGTCAGGCAGGCTCTGTGTGATCTGACAGATTTTATTCTCATCTCCTCTGCATTGTTCCTCCCCATTGGACTCCTTAATGCCAGTGTGCCGCTGACTGATGCAACAGCTTAGACTTGTTGTTCCTTTGTGAAACGGCGGGTAATCAAGGTCATCCCCCGGTTTTCAAGAACAGTGCCTGAAAATACCAGCTTTGGCATTTTGATGAACTCCTTGCCTTGGAATTAGCAGTAGAAATGTGTCCAAATTGTTTTAAAAAGTGGAGATTATTTGATTAGAGATATATTGCATTTGTTCCACTACATAAATTAAATCACAGTATAATTATAGTTTGATTGACTGTGATTATTCCAGGTGTTAAAGTCTTATACAACATTAACATTGACATACATGATTGATTACACTGAGGGAAAAGATCCATGTCAATGTAATTTCTTAAATTATGTTGCAGCCCAGTCCAAACTGAACAACATTAAAACTGGACAATGGATGTGGCAATGAAAAGAAAACACAAATGCAGTTATAATACTTCAATTACTGAAGTTTGAGATGCTGAGCAAGCCCCCCATCCCCAGTTAGACCTGTATATCTCCATTAAGCTAATCTCTATGGTCCCTCCCTGATGTATCAAACTCAGGGTCTGTATTGAACTCGGATCTGTTTGTCAGTAAAATCCTAAAGAACTAAATCTGTTTTATTTTTTCCTCACCTGTTTGTAAGGTTTTTTGCTCAAGTATTTGTACCTGCTGGCAAAAAAACTAAACAAAGAATCTTTTCAAACTGCAAATTACCCTTCTTGACATACTATGGGTAAAAACACAACGTCAAAAAAATAAACTGTACTGGGAAAACATAGATCTTATGGTGCAGCCTTATTTATAAAAATAGGATAAGAATAAAGATTTGAATGATAACGCCTGATGAGAAAAAGACTTGAATTTTGTAGGCTTTCTTCTAACTGTGTGGTGACATCATTTGCAGTGGTATGTTAATGCTGGAGATTGTCCTCTGAGCTTTGATCTTTCCAATTGATCCCATAGGATGTCAATGAGGAGGCGGCTGGGATGGAGAATCTCTCAGAGGATGGGTTAACTAAAGCCTTATGTGTGGGTATAAGCTGAGCTGTCAAGTCTATGTTAATTGCAGCAACACATCTCATCTTGAAAGCCTTTTCACCTTCTTCTTTTGTTTTACCTAGTAGACCATGCAATCATCAGAGGCATGCATTCGTTTATTTCAGTATTAAAGGGAAAATTAAATACATTTTCCAATTCATAATTTACATATTAATGATCTGCACTCTCAGTTGTATTGTTTTAACATTTTGCCTGTGGTTGGTATGATGTGCCTAATAGAGCCTAAAATGGGGAGGGAGAGAAGAGTGGATAGGTCTAAGACTCTGTGAGGCTCAGAAGGAAGGAAGGAGAGAAGCTAAATTAGAATGAGGAGCAGAAATAGCTGCAGCCTATGAATAGTAGAGGAGCATCTTGCCAAATCTAATTGCCACCTTCCCACTACCTCTACATGGTGGCATTAAAAGACCGTATTCAGGGCCATTATTCCTTTTAGTCTCAAAATAACTGTTCATTTATTCATGCTGACCCCAAATGGATATTCATTTTTTTGTGTGTGTGTGTAAATGTTGAGCTGATTGCCTCATAGTACCTACATTTGGTTCAGTCTGTATTTAAGGTCGGTCTTCCTGAGACTGCTGAGGATAAAGGAGAGAAAAAATATTGACCAAAAAAGACTGAAAGAGAATGATAGGGAGGGAGGGAGGGAGGGAAAAAGATGGAGGCAGGGAGGAAGGATAAATAATAGAGTACAACAGGAGGTACATAAATCTTAGGGAGTGCAGTGATTGCAACGGTGTGTCTTGCACAAAAAACTGATGACACGCATGTTAACAAGACAAAATAGTGGAAACTTGCATGGCAGAATATTCTTTAGCCAAACAGCACGCAAACATCAGCAGAGGAAAATGCATGGTTGGTCATGGTTGTTCTTTGTCTGTGTTACCTGCTGAAGGCCGACTCTTGCTTTCTTCCAGATGAAGTCGACTGAAGTGGACCAGAGTCTCTTCACAGACAGCTACTGCAAGGTGTGCAGCGCACAGCTCATTTCCGAGTCCCAGAGGGTTGCCCATTATGAGGTGAGCAGCTCTTCCCACAGGGGTCCGGTCTTCCACCCCATTATTCTTAGTCTTTCCACACTCCCCCCTAGACACTACACTCCACCACTACCTCAACAATCACACCCAAACCACCATCCCTCAGAGAGGCAGTGGTCAAGCCCAGAATGGCCTTGTGGTTCGAGTGGTTCATGCTGCATTAAGTCAGGCTGCTCTTGACCAAGAACAAAGTTTGTGTGTGAAGACCGCAGGGTAGCAGATTACAAGAGGGGTGAAGCTCCTGTGTAACCACATGTGTAGACCGCAGGGCTGAGACTGTGGAGGGCTGAAGCTCTCTGTTGCACTTCTTTGATTCTTTGTTATTTTATATTAGTTTTCCTACGTTCCTGAGAGAGCAAACAAAGGCGGCATTGGGATTTTGCTTATGAATTCATTCAGCATTGAACATTTTCATGCAGGTGCAGAAATTAGACTTTTGGTGATTGTAAACTGTACTACGTCTGCATATCAAACATCTTGTCTCCGCATTCTGGGAGTGCTGGTGATTTCATCTAGTGATTTTTAACAACACCCTGATACCACCAGAGGTTCCAACCTCCATTCACCTTCAGTGTACTCTTGGAGTCAGGGCCAGGCTCTGTCCATGACTTGGTGAGGTATTGTTCAGCTCATGTCTGTCACTTGACCAACCACCAAAGAAAAAAAAAAAAGAAAAAAAGATTGTTACATTGATGGTTGGAATTGCAAAAGTAATGGCTCCTGTCTGAGTGCAGGTTCTGCCTTTCACTCAGTGTCGTGATACAGGCAGTCAGGTCCCAGGTGCACTGGACTGCAGGGCCTGAGATGGTGAGGAGCTGTAATAATATATGTTGAAGGGCCTCATATGAGAACCTGTCAAGGCCATTAAGTATTTATTAGATTGACGTGTGTGTATGTGCGCCTGCCCGGACGATGGGCAAATAGAAGTTTTTGGAGATGATCACTGCTGCACTACTACCATTCTACCCGTCCCTGTGTTTGCTGTTAGCTCGTGCAAACAATAATGTATCACTGCAATATTTAAAAGCTTCTTAATTACGTTTTTGGCACATTTTTGCCAATTGGCAAACAATACTGACTGTAAATTATTCATGTATTATGTTGTTGAATCATGTTTTGGTTACAGCTGTGTTACATAACACACCCCTTGGTGTGTGTGTGTGTCTGTGTGTTTGCGCGAGTGTGTGTGCATGTGTGCACGAGCCTCACACCAAAGCAGGAGTGACAAATTAGGTATGCAAGGTAGCTCTCGACAAGTAATCCAAACAGCCTGTGGAGGGTATTCCAATAATTCAGTTGTTCAGACAGGCATTTCAGATCAGAGGAAGTTAGTGTCTCTGTGTGTAAAATATTAATTTAGGGTTGAATATTTCCTTTCCCTAGTTGTTCTCTCTTTGGTGAGCAAAGTCTTGGACGGTTGCCCCTCTCTGCAGATGGGTTTGCCTGTGCTCCATCTTAGTAGCATCTGCCTCTCCTCTAACTCTCTTTGACATGTTTGGGCCACTGTGACGATGGACATGTGTGGTCACTGAACGCCAGACTGAGAGATGGGGCGGGGGGGGGGGTGGGGGGGGTAGGGTGAGGGTAGTGGGGAAACCAGGCCAGGGCGTCACAGACCTGGTTTCCTCAGACGGGGCCTTACACCTCCTCCAAGAGCTCTTGTCTCGGGTGTCCTGCCCGCAGACTTAGATTTTGGCAGACATTTGGGGGATGTTATTTAGTGGAGATGTGGCTCTGGTTAAAGTTCAGGTTACCGTCTGCAGGGCTGCTGCTCATTCAGCGGACACCTCCAAATGTCAGCCATCAGGGATTTATCAAAAGCCTTGAAAATCGAGAACGAGACTGCACTTTAGAAAGACCTTTTTACCTAATGAGACTTGGACTAAAGACCTTTTGGTGTCAGATTCAGTGTCTCCATCTCTGTCTCAATACCAAGAGGATAACTTTATAAGCAGTAAATATGTACAGAGTTTTGCAGTCAATCTCAGTTTGAAATGCCTGATGAGGCCAAAGCAGGTCATGTTTTGTGGTTAATGCTTTGGATGAGTAAGCCATCAAATTTAGCCTAATGTTTAAAAGCTAGCATGGTGCTTGTAACATATGTATGTGTTTATCTATTAAATGCTCTTGAAAAAGGATCTCTGGTCATGATTAAATGAGGTAGCAATCTCACCCTGACCTTCAGTGTGCAAATGTTGAGTAGATGCTGAGGGTGCCTCTCAATTCCCTGTTGGATGATTGCTGTTTCCCTTAGTTGATTGCTTTTTAGACTGGCCAACAACGTGCAAGGCTGGATATTGAATAATATGCTGTGATTGCTAGATGTATCAAGGACTTTTCAGAAGTAATATTGGCTGATCTTCTGTCAGTAGAAGCCAAGTGTACCGGGCAATAATGTGAAAAGTTACACTGGAAGGATTTACTTTGTTACTGACGTGTCCCCCAAGGTTCTGCAGCACCCTTGTTATTGATTTTCACTGTCTGGTTTGGTTGAATTCATTCACTGCCTCTGTGCGATTTTAGACCTTGTCATACCATTTTGTTGTTGCTATAAAAAAAGACATAATGTGCCCAGATGAGTTTAGTTTGTCCTGGAAACTCCAGGAAAGGAAGTCAAGTTTGTATTTGCACACTGCTTCATTTTTAGACATAAACATTCTGAGGCATGTAATGCTAATGATATACACTGATGTAACTGTTGTTTCAGCCTATTACCCACGCATGAGTGCTGGGATACCAGCAGTGTTACAGTGAAGGAGCACCCCCCCCCCCCCCCCCCGCCCTCTCTCCTTGCCTGTGGCCAGAGTTGGGTTCACTCGACTCACAGATCCAGTGCCCTCTGCTCCTGCAATGCATGAGGACCAGACAGCAAGGGAGAGGAGAACAGAACAGAGCGACCAGAGGGGGGCTTAGTGTCTCCGCTTGGTCAGGGTGATATCATCAACCTTCAAGGACAAACCTTCTCCTCTCCATGACGCGCCGCATGATTATCATGACCCAGTTCTCTTCCGGCCGCTATCTCCCGACCTGTCCCTGTGATCGCTGCTCTGCTTTCAGACCTTTATGTGGCACTGGGGGCAAAGCCATGCTAATTCATATTAGATATAATTAGATGTCAAGTATGTCTCTTCCTATTATCAAGACACCGTTGCGGTCATAAATTGTGCCGCGCTGTGCCAGGAGATGACTTCAGTGGCTGACCTCGGGAGCTTGGCTGTGTTTTTTTTTTTTTTTTTTTCATTCACCAGAGAAGAAATTGATTTTGGAACAATGATAACCTGTGATACTGAAGCCGAGCTTCCCTGATTCTGCTGAGGACACTGTTTTCCAAAAAGCACCCTGGCCTTCCAAGATCATTGATACCCCCGGGAGAATGGATAGCCCAAGTGGCACAGCTCTTCATCATTTGACTGCGGTCGTTGCATCACAATGCCTACGAAGATGGGTCCCTGGTGGATTTAGATAGATTCCTCCCATTAGGTCCCTAGTTATTGTCTCTTCCTCTCCTTCTGATGTGAGGGAGCCCCCACCCCACCCCCCACCCCTATTGGATAAAACTAGTTCACGATGAAGGACCATGCAGGGTGTATTGATTGGCCCGGCTCGTATAGCTGATGTGTCCCACATGCCCGCTGTGGCTGACCTAGGAGAGCACTGAGTTGGAAAATAAAAAAGTGGGAGTGTGCGTAGAGATTATATAGCTCATGCATTTTAACTCTTAATCAAAACGTTTTGTTTACCGTCCTTGAAAGATGAAGTGTTGGGCAGCCCAATCAGCTCCAGTCCAATCAATGGTGTGTCCCATCCAAATCCATTAGGGAGCTTGACTGTTTCAATCATAGCTCCAAAAAAAAGGGAACATTGAGTTAAAGAATGGGATGATCATAATGATATCTGAGGACAACATTTAACGAAAGCCACCCTTCCCCCACATTGAAACACACACACACACACACACACACACACACACACACACACACACACACACACACACACACACACACACACACACACACACACACACACACACACACACACACACACACACACACACACACACACACACACACACACACACACACAGAGACAGTGACAAACATACTCTAGCCTTTCTGTATATATATCTATATCTGTCTGAATGACAGAGAACATGGGCTTTTGTGGCGGTAAGAAAATGTATTTAGTTTGCACGTCAGACACCCATTCTATCCATTGTGAGATATAATTAAGAAGTAAAGAAATCCAACAAACTTCCCCATTCAAATGTGCCCTACACAGTGCCTACCATGCAGAGGTTGATCACATAGGGTTGCCTTGATGTGTTGACAGCTGAATGGCAGAGTGTAGACTCGAAGGGTATAAAGAAACTTTCAGGATTCCACACCGGATCCCTGGCAATCTCTCCTTCCTCAAATAAACTTCTCAATGATCATTCATGACATAATGAACTCTGAAATTTTGGGCATTTGTTCCCAGTGACACTAGTGTGGCTTGTGGGGGCTAAATATTTTGTACCCGTTCAGTTGATTCACTCCATAAAACACAAATAGTATGAGATATCACGCCCCCGTATCTCTGTCTAAAGACACTCACTATCTCTGTCTAAAAACACCTCAACCTTGCCTCGCCTGTATGGTTTACCAGCTGGTTTTAGGTGTAGCAAGTTAGCAATTACTCTGGAAGCAGTTAAACTGCTCCAAACAAGATTTGTTTAACATCCTATATTGGTGTGTCGACTTGACGACGGTTGTCTTGCATGAGCTCGCTGACAACTTTGACCGCAGCTAAACCACGAGAAGGACTTTTGCCCTGGAATTGTCTACGCTAAGAGGTTTGGCGCAGCCTGATGCATGTGCATTTTGTCATCAGCTCAATGTGAAATGTGTAAAAAAAAAAAAGAATCCATGGTTAAGCTGCCACTGAACACAACCCTCTTCTTTCTAAATCTGCCGAACCATCTCAGACTAGGGGTGGGGGAAAAAATCGATTATTCGATTTTAATCGATTCTCTCTAAAACGATTCTGTCTCGATTCAGAAAAGTTCATAATCGATTTTGTAATTTAAAAAAAAAAAAAAAATATATATTATTTTTTTTTTTTTTTTTTTTTACACATCCATTTTATGTTGAAATGCAAGCTGCATCGATTATTGGATTGTTCATAGAAAGTCAAAATTGTGACAAGGAAAAGCTTTTTCTCATAAAAAATAGAGAAGGTAATTCATGTGTTGATTTTCTTTAATTATCAAACACAAAGTAGGAAGTGTAGCAAAGACTCTAAGTAGCAAACTCAAATGTTTTAAAAGTCGAAATGGATTGATAATCGTTTTATCGGTTTAAAATTGATAATCGTTTTTTTTACACATCCATTTCATGTTGAAATGCAATTATCGATTGATTATCGAATATCAATTCGAAACCGATAAAACGATTATCGATGCATTTTGACTATTGAATCATTTGAGTTTGCAACTCAGAGTCTAAATTGAAGAAAATCAACAGATGAATTACCTTCGCTATTTGCTTTATTAGAGTAAAAGCTTTTAATGGTCACAATTTTGACTTTCTATGAGCAATGCAATAGTCGATGCAGCTTGCATTTCAACATAAAATGGATGTGTAAAAAAAAAAAAAAAAAAAAAAAAAAAATTAAAATTACAAAATCGATTTTAAATCGATAATCGATAATCGATTTTAAATCGAATCGTTGACCTCTGAATCGATTTCGAATCGAATCGTGAGGTGCCAAGAGATTCCCACCCCTATCTCAGACTGACTCTGAGGGCGAGGTGGAGCCAGCTCCAGCTACCAACAGGACGCTGAGGGAGATGGATAATTCCTTCTTCGCTCTCTACTGTTGTGCATCTCAGAAGCTGGATGTGGAGTGGCCCTCCCCCCTCCAACCCAGAGACCCAACAGGTTCCCCAGATTCACCCTGTGCCCAAACTTCTATGACAGTGAAACAGTGTCTGCCACTTATTACAGATTTCGCGACAGGTCTTAAGCCCCATTGTCATTTACCAAGTGTCTGCGGCAACTCCTGTTCCTCTGTCACCTCAGAGCATATAATGACTCGCTTATTTAGACAATCTGGCAATCATTCCTCATTCAGGGGAAGAAACAGAATTGAACGTTGCCATGGTGCTGTCACATATTCAGACGTTGGGCTTTTCAGTGAATACCGTTAACAGTTCTCTGAATCCTCATCAACGAATAGTGTTGACTGGCTCAGAGTGGATGCCCTGGCACAAAGATGGCCAAAGTGTTTTCTGTGCACATTCCCTCCGGTGGAACTGATTCTACCCAGGCTGGAGTGATGCATCAGGAGGGCCTCTCTTTGATTCCGGTGGTCCCCTGTTGGCCAGTCATGATATGCAGAGATAATAAGTCTCCTGGTTGACGAGCCTTGGTGTCTCCCACTTCGCAGGGACCTCTTGTCTCAGGCGGGGGGCAGATCATTCATCCCCACCCAGAGCTGTGGCGCCTGCAGGCCTACCTGCTGAGCAGTCAGGTGTAGTGGCTAAAGGATTGCCTCTTTTCGAAGTGATAGAGCCACTTCTACTAGACAGATATTCTTTAAGTGGTGTGCATTTGAGCACTGGTGTCAGACCAGGAGTCTTGTTTCTTTTCAGTGGTGCATTGTTGATGTTTTGACATTCTTACAAGAACTATTGGACTATAAGAGCTGGGCCACTCTTTTTCAACATTAGAGGTATGCCTAGAGGCTATTTCAGCAAGGGCGTAGGTTTGCATAGGGTCCAAAGGGACTAGTCACGACCAAAGTTTGGGGAAGACACAATTGTCCCCACCAATATTTTGTTAATTGTAATTGCCTGTTAGAAAAAAATATATACTGTATGCAAACTATATATTTGCACACTCATTCGCATTATTATCTATACTATATTCGTCACCCATAAGAGTGAATATTAAATGTCCAAGTTTTTCAATGCGCCATCGAGCCTGCGAGACAAGATGCTGTCAATTCATTGGCTGAAGAGGCTACCTTTCTCAGCACTACTAAAAGGCCTGCCTTTGCCTAAGGGTGTGCGTGCTCATTCCACGAGTGGGCTGGAGGCATCTTGGACATAGTTCTAGGCCGTATCAATAGAGGAGGTTCACTCTGCAGGGTTTTGGACGTCCTTCCATACCTTTGTACGCTCGTACCTCTATATACCGAGTATTAATGTTCTGTTCGACCCTCAGGGCGTGATTTAAGGTCCCATACTATCTGTGTTGTACCAAGTGAATTGGAGGCAAGGGGAAGGGAACGTTCCGATGAAGGAGGGGAACGAGTTACCCACACAGAAGCCAGTGTTCGGTGAAGAGCACTGGGTTGATTTGAGGAGAAGACGCCTTTTAGGCGTGAATAAAGCTGTCTTCAGGTGGGATATCCCATATTATCTGTGTTGGACCTAGTTCCTGTCCTTCAGGGAACAGTTTACCACAACACATACAATGACCACCTTGTGCAGAAGGGAGGGCAAGGCTCCAGCTCATCTTGATGAAAAATGATGCGCTAACATATTGGTTCTGTGACCTTCATAGTCCCAGTGTCTGCCCATGTTCAGGTCATTGGCCAAGCCTCCTGTGCAGGGGTCAGACTAATTGGATGCTGATGAACATGCTTTGGAAGCCCATAAATGTCACCTTGGCTCTGGCTGGATATTCCTCATGATAGAGGAGCATTAATGTGATATAGCTTTCTCGAGTTGATGACATTATAACATTCAAACCATGATGTGTTCTTTGACTCTAATGCAACATTTTTTAATATATATATATAGGGTGGGGTTTCTGATTCTAAACTGTCTCTGCTAATGTTTCATAAAATGGGTTTCAAACCCTTCTCATAAAGTATGAAGCTCTAAGATAAATTATTTGGATGCTAAAATTAAGTTTGCCGTTGACGGATTTTTCTAGGTTACTGCTTTTCAAACTTGATTATTTTTGTATCTGTGTCATTATTTGTCCCTTCAGCAGGATAGATCAAGTCAATGTTAGCTTAATCTTACATGTAGTGTGTGAAATGAATAGAATTGAATTTAAATGAATGCAGTTTTGTGAATGACACTCTTATTAATACATTTTTGGAGGTATATTTGCACGTCATTAGCACAATGTAAGACAGTGTGAAGAAAGATTAGTAGGACACCAATACAGTGAACATTATGACTGTGCCAGTAATTAATGAATCAGGAAATGTGTACATTTAAAACCATTTAAATCATGGTGGCCTAAATGGCTTAATCTGACAGCCATTTTCTACATTTTTTGAATATCCCCGGGCCACCCTGCCAAGGGGTTTATTCATATGAATATGCAGCTATGAGTGCATTGCATGAGCCATGTGTTTAGTGTGCATTCAGTCCATTCCTGAACATATTGAACAGGTTAGTTACTGACTAAAATCATGATGACAGGAGAGACATGGGCTGGTGAGGCAGCCAACCAAAATAGCTAGAGGTTCATCTTCTCCCCCCTACTGAGCTGAATTTCTCTCGAGATTCCAGCATGACTCAACGTTATAGCGTTATCTGGACACTTTGGCATGTTCTCATCAAAACAAGGAAAAAAACTCTCTCTAAGGCTTATTATAGTCCACAGTGCAGCATCCCGCCATATTCAATAATAGTATGAATATTCAATATGAATGAATGATGACAGGGTCCCATTCATTTCTCATGAATAGTTTCCATCTCCAGAAGGTTTGCAATCCATCAGTGTTGCATACAGTAAATGAGAATTTAAACATATATTGAGTGTCTTCAGTCAGTATAATCAATATTGGTTTATGCTTTTTACCTTTTAACACGCTTCTCTAAAGACTTGAGTCTCGGGTTGCAAATGTGTTTCTGATTGAACTTCACTGAGGCCAGTGAAGTTAGACACTTCTGAACAAATTGCATGATGAAATTGCTAATGGGCAAAACAAAAGGCGTCTGAGGCAATGGGGAATTAAAATGAGGTATATTGTGAGGGGATTCTAAAAAGAAGGAAAGATTTTTAATAGTCCTTGAGCGTGGCGGTGCTTGATTTATTTCATTATTTATTGAAAACTGAGGATTAATATGAACACCTGCATTCCCAGCAGAGGTAATGTGTGCATGCACTGCATGTTTAAAGAGGCCAAGTAAGACAGTGTGTTTGAATTGCTTTAGTAAATGGTTTCTTATAATGGTTTGATTGTCAGCTTACATCTGTACATGCTGTACATCTGTACATGCTTTGAGATCACTACTTTGAAATGAATCACTTTTAGATCACTTCTTTTAAAAGAATGACCCTCGAAATAGACAGAGACACTGAGGAATCACATCTGCTCATAATTGAGGATTTAGGATACAGTTTTACTGTCATTTAATTTATAGGTTTGCAATGGTGTATTGCATACAGTCATCTATACCTTGGCCTACCTGCCACCTTATGACCGTGTCACTGAGTAATATGCTCTTCCAGCTGTGAGTATGCTTGTTCATATTTGTAGTTGGGTTGTATAGCACTTAAAATAAAAGGTATTTTCAGGTAGCCTAAGAGCTCCCAAAAGCCCACTAAGACTTGCCACGCAAGAGCAGCTTCCCTGCTTGAGGGAGTATTGCTTGCCTGTGGGTGACAGCATCTCCATCTCTGGCTACTCAAAGTCCGGTTGTAATACTCAGGGAGCAGCACATTAAGTCTGGAAGTGCGACTAAAACTGGGGCAGATTCTGTTATGTATGAATAGTGTGACATTCTGTTTATTAATGGATCATTAATGGATCTCAACAGAATTCTTATACTCTTTCTGTGTCCCTGCAAAAAAACAGTACTTTATGTACAAATATTAGCAAAAGTAGGCTACTAATAATTTGCTTATAACCTAAATATATCTATATTATTTTATGTAATACTATTTGTATTCTGTCCTGAAGCCAACAAACCATGCATAAGTGTTCTAGTTTGTTCTTTTGACACCACATACGGTGATGTCTTTTTTAGTGCTGTGCTATAAGAAGATACAATGAGGTGAACAGAATGGAATGGGCCCATTAACAGTTCTACAGTACCAGTTCCTCTGCCGTGCATGGGTGTACATGGATTTAGTTTTGGTTGGTTTTTAAGGGGGAGCTGTGAGCCACTCGCTGCCGTGGCCCAGTTTTTGTGACAACACTCTGTCAAGTGTCCGTGGATGCGTGTCTCTATTGTCTACTGATCTGCCGGCTGCATAGTACAGGGGTTCCTGCCAAGGCGCTGCTGGCCCGTATCTGAGATCCTACTCAGCGGCACATCACGCTATGCTGTCTGTGTGTGTGTTTGTCTGTGTGTGTGTGTGTGTCTGCCTGAGCCCGAGGAGAGGCATTGAACGGCTTTTCAAAAGCGAGACATACCGTATGATCACATGTTTCAGGGCTGATGCCAGCAACGCTCTGCAGGATGTGTCTTTGAGTTTGTATTCTTTTTTCTTTAGCTATTGAAACAATCTGTGACACTGCAGTGTTTCTCATGCAGTGATTCTGTCTATTTGTGCCCAGATGCAGCAGCAGGGGTTGTGACATGATTTTGTATTTTTCCAGGACATTGAAAAAAAATCTGTGCAAATAGGTGCACAGACTTTGTGGCAGCCATTTTGGCTTCGGGAGGCTGACGTATCACTCCTTGTCAGTCTCTTGTCACTTTTTTCAGTCTCGTTCCCCCACTCCGTGCCATTACTAATCACTCTATCCACCCTCTGTCCAGATTCTTCTTGTCACATGAATTAAATCATCCCTAAATTTCAAACTAGCCTCCGTTTTTTTCCATTAGACAGTGCAACCTGTCCTTTTCAAGCATTTCGGAGATACTTCATGAAAAAAGTGGTTGGCGGTGTAGTCATGCATTAAATTGCAATTGACAATGCCCTAGAAGAACAAGTGAACAACAACCGGCAGCGAGGCACAGCCTCCCGGGCTTTCATTGTACTAAGACTGTGACATGTATTTATCGTAGCATGTTTACTTTACACTTACGTGCCTTTTAAAGTGAAGGCTGTCAAAAGATTAGGCTTTGTTTTGTTTTCAAATGCCATTGCTCCATTAAATTCATAAATTGTGTATTCCACCTTAGGAAAAAAATGATTAAACTTATTTAGATATGGCCTTTTTGTAGTTTAGTCAGGACAAGCATACTTGCAAACTGATTTACATTTTGAGCACATTCAATTCCCCAGAACAGATGGAATGTGTATTGTTTAGTTTTTTTTTCTTAAAACACTGCTCATCTTCTCTGCATCATCTGTTATATAGGTTTTCAATCCATTTTCTAGCCTCATTTTAACCTAGTCTGGTAATCAATTCACTACTACCTGCATACAGAGTGCAATGTTCGCAGTATCCACCCTACCTCACATGTGCATACTAGCTTCATTTTAACAGCACACAGTTCTTATGTACATTCGTTCGAACACATTCTGTCTTGGCTTTTCTATGGACATTTTTGTGTTATTAAAAGGACTGTACCGTTTGACTGTGGCACTTCCAAAGAATTCACAGCATGAAGGTGCACAGCCTATGTCACACCAATTAGTGCCTTGCCTATAATAGGCTCTGCATTCTAATTCCATACTTGACTAATATTTTATAAACATGCTGCATCATAGGAAAATCACATACAGTATGCATATATATATATATTATATATAATGTATATATACATATATGCACACTGTATGTGATTTTCCTATGGTATGTGATATGATATGATATGAGTGTATATCTGGTTTGATGTCACACTCCTTATAGCCGAGGTGTATAGCAGCAATACGATTTCATTGGTTTTCACCAAGACTCTTCCCAGAACTGTATTCCCAGCCAAATCCAGTAATGCAGTGAACATGGAGGGAACCAAGAACCCAGTGGCAATTCTCCAGTGGCTACTCTCTAGATCAGGAACGATGGTAGGACCTTCTGGAAGTACCGCCATCTTATTAAGGAGTTATATCACTAACTGTACGCCTTTATGTTTAAGAGACTAGAAGGAAGGGCATTCCTGATAGAGGTATACAACAGACTGCCTGGAGTTTACTAGGTGGTACGGTACAAACTCTGACATGAGGACAAATATTCTCCTGTTTTGTAAGACACAAATTCAATCCTTAGAGCAGAACTTTGAGTATTGTGTTTGCTTAAACCCAGGCAGTGCTTATCACTTAACTCGCCATCTCTACGGAAAGGTACGGTGATGAAAGAGTCAAGCTCTGGTCGTGCATCATAGCATCAGGAGAGGGGAGAGTGGTCAGAATTGCTAAGTGGATGGATGATTGTGGGCAAAAGTGGAGGAGTCTTCAGGTTGGCCTGTAGGTTATAGTTAGCTTCAAAATTATCTAGCGGGCAGCCAAGACAAATCTCCTTTGGCTTCAGTGATAGTCTCTGAATGTACTTGAGTGGTCTGACACAAACACACCTGAACCCCATTGAAAATCCAAATGTAAGGTTCTAAATACTTGCTAATGTACTTTGCATTTAGCATATTTTGCCATGTATGCCATGCCATTATGGGCTGTTGCCTTTAGGAACGATGGCCAAAAATTAATTGACTGTGACACATCAAAGTGAAGCAGTCTGAATATGTATATCTGCATGTAAGTGTCCTGTTTTGTGACATTGTAATGAGTCTCAACATTTATTCTTTATTTTGGCTTCAGTTTGGCTTTGAAGTTGCCACAGACTAGCCCCTGCATGTTGGGAGATCAAAGCATACATTTGCTCTTTCATTCCCACATTACGGAATATCACAGTCTTACAGAAATGGTGAGGTGTGAAGCTGAATCCGCTGTAAATAGCAGACCCCTTATCCCCTAATGTGACAGCTAGCCTTTTGCCCCAACACTTCATCTGACCTCTCCTCGGGCAGAACAAGCTTGACATAATAAGTGACATCAGACCTCTTTGGGGACTGGGGGTGGAGTGGGGGCTGTAGTTCAAAAACACTCACCCCATGCTGAGGACCTTACCACAAGTACATACAAGAGTCCTCTCTTTGAAATGGAGAGTGCTGTTATGTTTGCTATGTGTGGAGATAGGGTTGGGCAATTGGGATATGTTTTTGACTTTGTGAGCAGCCAAAGGGGCCATTATCTCTGGCCGATTGGGTGACATGCCTGCAGTCCTAAATGGATTTTTCCTCAATTCCAGTCCTTAGCTCTCATGCCATTCGGAGCCCTCATGCCAAGGCTATCATTTGGTGTAAGTTCTGTCAAAAACTGACCACAAAAGCCTCTGGATCTAATCTATTAGCAGCACACAAACACACACACACACACTCTCTCTCTCTCTCTCTCTCTCTCTCTCTCTCTCTCTCTCTCTCTCTCTCTCTCTCTCTCTCTCTCTCTCTCTCTCTCTCTCTCTCTCTCTCTCTCTCTCTCTCTCTCTCTCTCTCTCACACACACACACACATCCTCCAATCCAAAAACAAAATCACTTCTCTTTCCCAACAAGGGACCATCTCCCCCCTGTGGCATTTCTGGCTCTACCCTGAGGGATGTATCATTACTGATGACATCCTTGTCAGGACTGCCTTTTATACAGACATTTCCCCATCTCAAAAGTATTCCCCAGGTCCCCTCCACATTTCGCTCCTGAGAATGTATGCGTTAGCCTGTAAGGCTCCTACCTCCATCTGTGATCGCTCTGACTGATAGTTTGATAGTTTGACTGTATACTCCTGTCTGCCTACTCTCGGCTCTGTAAAGGCATCAGGTCTATTTCAGTGGACCGATGATCTGCACATGAAAGAGCACCCTGTTCAGACGTGTTACAGTTGAATGCACCATTAGTGGTTTCATATGATCACATTCACATTGCCAGGGGCCCAGTTCGTTACCTCAGAGGGCCTAGTTAGGCTAGTGCCAAAAATATTTACACTGAAAGCCCCATTTAACATTGTGCCACCATACATGGAAAGCCAGCCCTTGGCATATAAACCTCCCTATAGAGTTATTTTTAATTAATTTTTACATTTGACAACTCTTTGTCTGTCTATCTGTGTTGTGTACTTCTATAGTCAAGCTTTAATTACCAAAAAAAGTCTGGTCAAGTGGATGAGCGCAAGGGGGGTAAAATAAACCTTAAAACTCACTCTTGATTAAGGGGTTCATTTCCTTTCAGTTGTTTCTGTAACCCCAGTGGCACTGGGGGCTAATAGACTTTTGCTCTGCATTTTTCACATCGTTGGCCTGAGAGCCCAGCGATGCAGCTCCAAAATGGGATCCCTAGACACACACACAGATTTCGTTGAAACAATCTCCATGTTTAATCGGACTATACTTGTTTGCTTCTCATTTTTGTTGGCAACCTGGTTACTGCCCCACCAAATGTGTCCATGTGTCACCATCATGGTGCAGTGAATGTTGCCAGAGAAGTGGAGAGAAATAAATCGTTTCTTCCCTGAAGAGGAATTAAAAGGTTTTCAAATGAAATCACAGTACAATCTCTTTGCCTATCTCTCTCTCTCTCTCTCTCTCTCGCTCTCTCTCTCTTTCTCTCTCCTATCTTCTATTCCTCTCTCTCTTTCCGCCTTTCCTCCTTTTTCATTAGGAAACACAATCCTGCACACCCACTGTCAAATGGCATGATTTGATAGAAACTGAACAGAGAATCAATTCTCTCTCTCTAAGATTGCCCCTTCTGTCAAAGCAGAGGAATCAATGGCTTTGTGATGTGCAGTCTATTAACAACATCAGGAACACTAGTTGAGGGAGAAGTATCAGAGGTGTATTGGTTATCTGGGACTATCCTCTTTGTGTTCGCTTTCATTAGTTTAGTAAGTGTCGTTGTCGTGCACTACTTTACGGTAAGGAAACAGTCTTATTGGAAACAGATGTGCCAGAAACAGATGTACAGCTTTAGTCCATGCCAACCCATATCCATTCTCACAGCCTAAAGTTTACCTTTTAAAATGGGTTTTTCCACATTTCACCATTAAATATAGATCACGTGTCTGAAACAGTAGACAATCTACTGATCTTGAGATCTTCTAAATAGCCGTTTATCATGTAGAATGTTGTGATTTTCTAGAAGGCCAAGGACACATTTTTTTTTAATTTATAAATATATTGTTTTTTCAGGCTTAATTTCAGGTAGTAAATGACATCCAGAATGAAGTTGAACCTTATCTGTTCAGCATTTTAACACGTTATGGTTTTGTCTTTCCAGATAGGGTTGACATTCTATTGTGTCTTGAGCCACCTTTGTCTCCCAGCATCATTTTTGGGTTTTGTCCAAAATGGTGAAGATGGTCAAGAAAGAATCTCAGGATTGTCAGGATATAAAACCACAATTTGATAGCCCTAAACTTTATGTTATAGATTATGGAGAGGGTGTGTAGGATTAAACAACATTGCAACTGTGCTAAAAAATATCCTGAGGCATTCATCATTTCTACAAACAAGAGGTTTCTAACAAAAGCCATTTAATAAACTAACTTTAATTTGCATTAAGGGTTTGATTTATAAAGAGTCTTGTCTTCCTCTCAGTTTTTTTACCAAATTCTGATCTAATAGAACTGCTTGGCAGGCTATGGCTAACTGAAATTATGTCATGTCGACCTCTCATAAAACAAGTGCAGAGATGTGATCTGTGCTGTCCTTTTCAAATCTAATGATTTCTCTCTATCTCTCTTTTCAGAGCCGAAAACATGCGAATAAAGTCCGACTGTACTACATGTTGCACCCAGTGGATGGAGGTTGCCCAGCTAAGAAGCTCAGAACAGACAACGTGAGTACAGAATAGTCTTATTCCCTCCGAATTATATGTCTCAAAAGGGCAGTATACAAAAAAAAGAAGTGTACATCCCAACGCTACGTTTGCACGTTTAGACCGCATTGCAATCACCAGAGCTGTTAGAAATTGCATAGCCAGTTGTGTATAGTCGATCTGAAGTGGGGACCGGGAAACCTTTGCTCTTAATGGACTCCACAGCTATTGATTTTCCTCGACCCTGCTCGCTTCCGTCTTGGCACGGCGAGCTGTTAAATAGTGCTCCATTTATGGGCAAGAATGAACCCAGAGCCCTAGGATGTCACAGTAGATGTTCATCAAGCCAAAGCGAGGGAGCGAAAGAGAGAATTGTGGACAAATATGAAGTTGAAGCATGGCACAATGAAAATTTGACAGCTTCCATTATCCGCTCCTGTCAGCATGCTTACAATAAGCCATGAAAACACATGGGGCGTCTTTGAGTGATGGAGGAACTGAAAGGTGCCGATGACGGTTGTGGTGTGGTGTGGTGCTAACACCCGCACGCCACGGCTCAATAAAGGGGGTTTTTGGAAGGCAGAGATGTACGAGGGTGACTCACAGAGGCAGTCTTTTCTGGGCCCTTTTGTTGGAAACTGCCAGTGGATTTGTTGCCTGCCTGCTTGCCCGGCTCTGGTCCTCGCCTTCCTGCGGTTTGAGCAGATGCTTCATTTCTGTCACAGTGTTCATAAATAGACATACAAAAAACACACTGTAGGAGGCAAAATCTCCACTAATTGCTTGTTGGTAATCAAAGCCAGACATCATTGCTGACTTACAGCGTGGGGGCTGTGAAACAGCTGACCTTGACTTTCTGTTTTTTGATTCATCATGTTCGCAAAATGTGTATAAAACCCACACACCGAGAAACGCTTGGTATAATTTTTTGTTTTCCTTTCTGCACTCTTGCTGTCAAAATGAACAGTTATTGTCTTCATAGAGTTTATGTCAGTGCCACGGGGCATTGTAAAAGTGTGCGGGTGATTGAAACAGCCCTGTGTCAGGTTGTGTAAACCCGATGCGTGTCCGAAAGGGGCCCCTGCCGTAATTATTCCGCAGCCTGCCATCTATCAGTCACCGGCAGTCCCCCTTACCCAAAAAAGCCATACGTAGCATGGCATGATGCACACTGAGCAAGAGAGAAAAAGAAGTGAGCTTCCTCTCTTCCTCTCTACCTCCCTCGCTCGCTCAGCCTGTCCCTGCTCCCTGCTCATTCTTGCTGCAGGCCTGTGATTAGCATCCATCACCCGCAAATGTGACAGGGGCCCATGTCCGGAGATAAGATAGGGTTACGGGTCTGATTGGACACAGGTAGCTATGTTTCACCAAGGCGCCTTCCAAGCACTGGAAAGGCAGCAGGAAAAAAAGGAGATCCATCATCCTGATGGCCGTATACAATTAATTTGAGCTATTTCCGAGTTCTGATGTGAGCTTCTTGGGGTTATTTTGAGCAGCGTGTTGCTAGGTAGCTGGACACATCTTGTGCAGGTCAGGAGACCTATTCCTCCAGTCTCATAGCAAGATACACTGCACAGGAAAAAATATATTTGTTTTGTCATTTAATTCTGCCAGGTCTGTAATTCTACATTTTCCAATTAATACAAAAAGTGTTTAGTCGTGCTATGTGTGGACAGTTTATTAAGACTCAAAATATGCTATTTTATGATAACCAGCAATTATAGAATTAATGCGGGGTTCTATGTTCTCCTGTGGCTGACAGGCCTAAATTAGCACCTGTATCAATAAAAACTCTTGAACAAATGTGCGGGGGTGGTAGCTCAGTTTCTGCTATGTTCATTTTTTCAAGCAGCTTAGCAAAGACACTGTTGCACAGGTCTCTCGTAGGGAATATTGGTTCTTAGCATGCAGATCTGAATGTATGCTTGTGGGTTTGCCTGTCATGTTGGGAGGCGGGGCCCACCCGCCCATGTTAATCAATCATTTTACTGGGAAGCTGAGTTGAGGTACATTCACTTTGCTCCATGTACCTGCCTATGCCAAAAACAAAACAAAACCAGACAAAGCAGAAGTTGAAATTCTTCGCACATCTGAATTTTTGATTGCCTCTGCAAATGTTTACCTCTTACCTTACACTCTGAGTATTCTTACCCCACCCAGCACATTAGAACACCTTTGATCAGCACTGCCTCGATGCCTTACTCTCTGCCGTGTGAGCATTAAAGTAGCTCAGAGCAGCTGTTGTTTTCCTAGGTGTCGTTCTCTCTCTCTTTCTTTGTGCAATCATGAGGGATAAGGCACCCATGGTGAAGGACTGCAGCAGACCGGCAGTCTGCACCAGTCAGCCTCTCACTCCTCGAGTCATGTGAGGTGAATCTGACGAAATCGGTCAGTGTCACAAAGAAAAGGCGTTTGCGGTTATGGCTGCTTGTAAAAGTGCAATTGAGCAAGATCACAACACTGTGTTATAGCAGGGATTTTTTTCACCATTATTTAGTGCCACTCTTAATCATAGAGTCGTACAATAAAATGAGACTAGTGTGGTGCTGGTGGCATTATGAAACTGAAGGTGAGCTGTGTGGACAGTCAGGCTGAGTGATTGCTGATGAATTTAATATTTTCATCCAGCTGTATTGATTCAGTAACAAAGACCAGTTTAATCTAGATTTCTAGGACATTCATATGTCTTCAGAAGTACTCTTTGTAGTGAAAACTTCTCAACTGAATGTACACACGCTCGTATACTCCAACTATAGGCCATTTATTACTGCTGAAATGAAAATATTTAGTCTGAAATTAGCTTCAGTTTACGTTAGCTTTATAATAACATCATATCATTGATCATTTCTATGATATAATGACTGCTTTTTTGTTGTGATTGTATTATTATAGAGACATCCTTTTCACTAGTAATAAAGAGGAGTGTAACTGTATATTGTGACAGTGTGGCCTTGGCCATCTGTTTAGCTCAAATCAGCCATCTGCATCAGTATCTAGTAGGTACATGGTCCCTCAAGAACTCTTTGAAATTTGTCTCCCTTGCTGGATCAGTAATTCAATACCAATTAGTGGCTGGGGACATATTTTGGGCTGATTGAATTTCCCTGTGCCCAACTTAATTATCAGTGTTTAATTCAACTCAGACTCTCGTCTTTCCGGTGGAGAAACCAGCGCTGCTATCAGTAGCAAGAATGTCCCAGCTCACACGCGAAAGCTCAAGCATCCTTAAGTCCCACGTAGCTATTCTGTCTCTTAGTGCCCATTTTACTGTAAAGCCTGGCATCATTTTGTCACAGAATGCCGGGTAATTTAAGGTCTGGGGAGTCAGAAAGCTCTGCCTTGTTTTTTACTGCCACGAGCCAGCGTAAATCACCTTAGTTCCACCTCCTGCTCTTAAAAACCATGTTACTTCATACAGTAAATCCACACAGTCGACTCAGGAGGATTTCTACTCTGGGTTTTGGTCAGGATGATGTACACAGAGAAGCTGAAGAGACTCTTACATTCCAGGCTGACTTCCCATTAAGCTCATTTATGTTCCTGGCATATTGGCCAGGTCTGTCTATCTTAATGTGGGTGCAATCTGAGTGATGGACAGCCATGCCACCATCCCAATCTCACATCGTATATCCCCTCCTCTAATAACGCATTGAGCCATTTTATTTGCTGCCCAAGAGGAGTGGCTTCGGCTATCAATATTCCGCTTTCCTCCTCTCTTTTTTACGTCTTCTCCTCTCTGCACTGTCATATTGGGCCAGTGATGCATGGTCTGACACAGCCTGTTCTCACAGAGAGAAAGAGAGAAAGAGAGAGTGAGTGCAGAGCGTGTGGCTAGCTCCCGGTCAAGCAAAGGGGACGCAACCAGCCAGAGCCTTCTGGCAGCATTGTGGCCTTAAGGTGCAAGCGTCTAAAATTGCAAGAGGAGGTCTGAGGGGGCTTTTAGGGGAGGACATGGCGTGCGTGTGTCAGGGGCCCCGGCTGAGCCGATGCAACCTGACAGCTGTGACGGGCTAATCTGTCCACGGCCGGCATGGCAACGTTGAGCGGCACCACGGTGCACAATGCGGAGGATCGCTCGTGCCCAGGCTGTCCATCCTGTGTAAACAACAGCGGGTTGTTGTGGGTGTCGGCAAATGTCCTTGGTAGTCATTATCACCCAGTTGTGACTTGTGTTATGCTTTCATCACAATTTAATGCTGTTGGAAGCACAGAGTCAGAATGTACCATCTGTGCAAACACTGCAGTAGTGATGTCGAGTCTCCATGGACCATCTCGCTGCACCTGTACTGCTTATTGTTGCTGGAGAGCTCTGAGTCAGGATGAAGACTTTTGAGTGGGTTTCAAACCTGTCAAATAGCGGGCCTTGAAATGAATCTGGAGTAAACAAAGGCTTTGGCCTCAGAGGGGGAAAAATGTCTAATATGATGGAGTTTTTGAAAACCAATCAATACGGAGAACACTGTGCCAACCCTGAACTTCATACAGTACTGTAAGTAAACATCTTCCAACTCCTCTCTGTGGGGTTATGGGATTTCATCCCCGGCATAAGAGAGGAGAGACGCTCTTACATCTCAGCCCGGGCTTCACCATCTCCCGCTTGATGCATCGGTCTTGTTTCAGCCCAGATGAGATTGCACCCGATCGACTGTCTCACGTTTTTAAGAAAGAACGTCATATTTTCTCCGACATGCCAAGTGAGGCTCAATAATGAGCATCAGTTTGTCTCTCTGTGGTCATTACCACGCGCACCCGCATCCTCAGCCCGGGCGCTGTAATCTCTGCGATTTTTCGTGCTGTTGCCCGTTATCTCTCTCGTTCTGACATCAGCAGTAAATTACAGCTTCATCGCTGTCCCATGCTCCCACGGGGCCGTTCTGCACTGCTAATCAGATGGTTATCGCAGGGGCTGATTGCTCCGACAAGGGGCCCTCTGATTCTCTCTGTCAGCTACTTTAGGAGCTGTGAGGCATAAAATAGTTTCTTTTTTTTTTTGATTTATCCTTTTCATCGAAGTGACAGTGTATGTCTTCATTCTTTTTCTCGCCCCCATCCTCCCAGAGTATCTGAAAGATACAACTTAATTGTTGGCTGAAAAAAAAAACTACATGGAAGACAACAGGATGGGAGCCGGATAAGTCAGTTAAATCAAAGAAAGAAAATGATGAGCAACATTGTTTTTCAGCTCATAAAGAACCAAGAGCGTGTATGTGTAAAAACATGAGAGAAAGTGCCAGGAGATTTTGTCTTTATTTGTCTTTAACACCTCCAGCCAGGGGCCACATACACAAGGCTGTCATGCTCATGTGGACCAGCACTATAATGCACAGCCCTGATTGAACTGCTGCTACAGGCATCTCAGTTCCCTTTATTCCTCCCCAGTAAAACACAGCAAGTGGACAGGCATTGTGCACCTCCAATCAATGGACACTGCAATGAAACCACGGCGAGATTGATTTGGCACCCACATACAAGGAAGATGGAAGGGCAGCGGGCTATGCCTTGCAGAGACCAATAACAGTGTTTCTGGCCAGAGGACATAACACTGCTCTGCAAGGGACCTAAGACAATTCTGAATGTTGAATCTGTACAATGACTAAGATCTGTTGCCATAGCCACATGATTATGCTTGCATGTACTAGCCTCGCATATTTGAAAATCCGCTCCCATGACCCATTAAGTAATATATACTCGTTTAAAGAGATTTTAAGGGCTCCTCGTAAGATATGGCCATAATAGTCATGATCGAATGGCTTCTCAGAAATGATAGTCACAATAAAGTCAGCATGTACTGTAAATGGTCCTCCATAAGTACGTGGTCATTACGGGGGCTTATTGGTGTTGCGGGTCAGTAAGCATGACCTGAAGGGTTTACCTGTTTACACACAAACACAGTTCTCTCGGGCAACGATTTATTAGCCTAACCATGACTAGAGGGAGGCATGGACACTGGAGAGATGACTATATCCTGTTTGTGCTCAAACCTTAAGTGTAGAACCCGTTGGATTTTTCCTTAGCTCCTGCACTGGAATAGGTGTTCATTGGCTTCTTTCTGAATGCCCAGTAGGGAGCCTTGAAAAGGAAGGCACAGTCCTATTTCCTCTAAAGGTGTGAAGAATATTACGGTGCGGTCTTGTCACCTATTAAGAAGTGCACATTGGCTGGCCCTCTTCTGGCCTCCAGCTCTGGATTACAGGGGCGGAGCAGAATGGAGTGTTCTCATTTCTCAGGGAGCCATCTTTTCATGGCTGAGTGATGCAGCCACCACAGTGGCTCTCTGTCAGTGAGGACTGTTCCTCCGTGCATCCACACAGTGCACCAACCTGCATATTTGTTTGCCTTGTGACCTTGAGAAATGGAAGACAGGACTGTGCTGTTTTTTTTGTGTGTGTTATTTTGGGCTGATTTGTTGTACAGAGAAGTTATTCATCCACATACCGTAAATACAAAGTCAGATATTCTTGCTGCAAAAAACCTATAACCATTGCCATAAAAGGCATAATGGTTATCATTAGGTACATATATATATATATATATATATATATATATATATACACTATATATACATGTAAGAGTGGGTACACATGCCTAATGGATCATGGATAATTATACTATGAATCTTAACATTACATAGCATATTAAAAGCTACAGTCATCACTTTTACATTTTAGTTTTGAGGCGGGTCTGTAAGTGTGAGTCTGAGGAGACAACTTGCTCAGGCCCAAGATTTCCCCTGCTGACATTTAACAAACATAATCGTAGCTAACACTGATTTTACACAGAAAAAATTAAATCTGACTTTAAGAACTGCACAGTTGTAAACCCGCACTTCAGTAAAGACAACGGGTAAATATCCCTCTATGTTGTGTCATATCGTGTCCTTAGTGTACTTACATAAATAATAAATGATGCCATGTGTTTCTCATGTAGGTATGTATTACTACATGTTACTGATTAACACTCAACCTTACCCTGAACCCTACCCCATCTTGTAAGAAGGATAAAGGGAATTCTTATTTTGAAATGCATTGTAGTTAACAATTAAGTACTAAGTGTGTAGTGCCCATGCGCAGGGTGCGATTTGCCGGGGGGGATGGTGGGGATTTACCCCCCCTCTGGTTTTTACATCCCCACCTCAGCTGGATGAATTTCATACATGGGGGGGATAACCCTCAATTATTAAAAAAACTATGAAAAAACAGACAGGTTGTGACAGTGTCTTACTTGCTCATACATCGCTGGCACTAATGTTCACCTTACCCGAAATGTCGGCATTCTCAGAATTCGTGAACGTCCCCATGCACATAAACACATTGAATACATTGTAACAATAACATTACATACACGGAATTTAGCAAAGCCAGCTAATTAGGCTACTGTACAATGAAACGAGTTTAGAGTAGCATATCGTCCTTTTTAACAGGACCCGCGCAAAACAAAATCTCTAACCTCTACACAACTTAAGGCAGTCAGTGGAAGAAGTTGAAGGGAATGACCTACCCCAGGAGAAGTCCGGTGATTTTATATACTGTTCAAAATGTAACCTAATAGTGTCTATTGTTAATTTGAAGAGAATTAGGCCTATGTAGCCTATTGCTTTTTTTTTTTAGATACAAAAAAAAAAAAAAACATCCCCCCCTCTGGTTTTTGGACAAATCGCACCCTGCCCATGCGGACTTAACATAAAGTGCGGCCACTATTCTTAGGGCTCAGATACACATACGCGTTTTTGTAAAAACGGGACGCAAGCAAGTGCATTGATTCCTATGGTACGGCGCGTTTAAAGCGTGCATCACTTCTCCACCAGGCGTTGCGTCTTTGAAGCGTTTTTTAGGTGCGCTTAAAAGTTGAACTATTCTCAACTTTCCAGCACAAGGCAGGGAAGCGCACCGCTTCTGTTTTGGCCGCCGCACTTTGCCAAGGCGTTACTGAAGCGTTTCTGCCTGAAAAAAGACGCGTATGTGTATCTGAGCCCTGAATGTGCTGATTCAGTTCTTTGCTAATCTCACTCATAGCCTCACTTGTTTCAAATGTCCCAACAGCGCTTGCAAGGAATAGTAGGAGGGAGTTTACTGTAAAGGTGCAACATGTAGGTTTTCTTCTGCTGACAAAATAAAAAATGCTTTTGGATTGCCTTTATAATTGCATCCGTATTGTAGAAATGAAAGCATTTTTCTTCTTTGACAACGGAAGCTATGGTACATATTGCACCTTTAAGAGCAGGAAGATGATCTTTACATCAGTCCTCAAGTTTGTAAGTTCACTTCATACATTTTCAATGAAATGTGCAATATTGTAGTTATTTCTGCAACTGCATATCAGAGGTTTTGCTCCAGTTTACAGAAGTAATTTGATATGATCAGACCTGCCATGAAGGGAAACATTAACTGAGAGAATTTAACAAATTGAAGTGAAGATGAGCTCTATTAGTTTCGGGTTTCCTGCTGTAGTTCTGGAATGTTCTCTAAAAATCCTCCCGACTGCTCTCCGGCAGCGATGCTCTATGTACTGTGGTTTAGGTCTTATTGCATGCGCCCTTCCTCTGTATCCTAATGAACCTCCGCTCATTCACAACAGGGGCCCTGGCAGTGATGATTATCACATCTGCACTGTTGGTGTTGACTTGTCCCCACCCAGGCCCTGTCCCCACGACAACAGTAGACCTCTGTGTTCCGGGCTATATCTGGAACCTCGTTTTTAAATATGCATTTATTTTTGTTATTATTTTATAATATTATACTCAGTGTGGTTCCTGCGCTGTGCTTGGCTGTCCTAGTTCTTGGGACAGAGAAAAAAAAGAGATCAGCCAGAGCAGTGCTCCCACTGTGGCTGGGGGCATTATCCCCACCATCATATCACTGCCTCACAGGCTGAGGAACTCCAGGAACTCAGAGCGCTAGACTAGTGGGGGGGTGGGGTGGGGTGGGGGATTGGGGGGTGTTGGAGAGGAGAGTGTTGGGTTAAGTAAGCCAAGAGACTGAGGCTTAAATGCTTCTGAATGTTGCTATTGGAGAGAAACAGAACCGTACACACATAAAAGAGGGAAAAATTCACCCCAGCTATGTGCATCAAAGCATTGTGCAAATGTGCAGTGAGGACATCAGCAACTGTGCAACTGTAAAACTGTGGGTTTGGCAGTCCTGCTGGATTTGCTTCTTGCAAATCAAATAAGGATGATTTTTTTTTGTATTGTGTCTCACATGAATGGGTCAAAGAAGGGTTTTCTGGAGAAGCGTTGCGTAGCACGTTCATACAGACGCTGTGTAGCTGTATATTTCGGTGGCAGACGAGAGTGATTATTTTCTCTGTAGCTTGAGATTACAGCAACTGAGTCATATATGTCTGCTGAAATATGGTGATGCGAAGCATAATACTGGATCTGTTCTAGATGAGTCAGGGGTTTTTCTGGCCTTGAAAAAAAAGTTCCAGAATTCATCTGGAATGCCTTCATGCCATTTAATCAAATAAGGCAAATATCAAAGTCAGTGTTTCTGCTTTACATTTGGGTTTTGCTTTATTAAATTCAAACTCCAGTCTCTCAAAAAGCACTGAACGTATTAAAAACTCAGAACACCCATCCACTACAGTACAGAGGACAAATTGAAAAATAGATTTTTCTTTTTACCCAGTAGTGAGGCCTGAATGTGCATCACTCTGTCCCTCTTTGCCAGACTTTAACATCTGAACAGTCAGAGGCAACCTGACACAGTAATTAAACGCTGTCCCCTCGGCGGAAATCAGCAATTATTCACCCCCATTCCACCATCATTAATTAACATCAACGCAGATGCACAAATCCCATGGTTTTTCTTTTCAACGTTAGAGCTCACCCACTTAGTCCCTCTCAGTCTCACTTTGCCATAATTACACAATTTTAAAAAATTGCGACGCTTCATTAATTCAGTCTTGACAGACGACTTCAAAGAGCAGGCTACGTGTGTGAATGTTGTCAGTGCGTTGCAGAGTGACAGCAGGTGAGGGTATGACAAAGCCGCACGTGTGTTTGACTGTGTGTGTGTGTGTGTGTGTGTGTGTGTGTGTGTGTGTGTGTGTGTGTGTGTGTGTTTGTGTGTGTGTGTGTGTGTTTGTAGGCTTTGAAGGACAGCACAAGGTCAGGGAGGAGGGATGCTGTTTGTGTTGGTGAGTGGCTCACTGCGCAGTAGGCAGCAGCTTGCATTCAGCTTCTGTTATCAGTCCTCTCATGGCATGAGGTGCTAACACGGCGTGCACTGGCTGCAGGTTCAGACATCCACCCCCCCCAAACACACACATACACACACACACACACACACACACACTCATGGTTTCCTCAGTGTGGACCTTCCTCTTCTTCCCCCTTCCTGCAACCGTGTGTTGTGCTGGCGTCCGTGCCAGCGTTGAGAATGGCATCGGTTCTCCCCTGTAGAGAGAGGAGTGGTGGGGAGATTATGTTCCCCTTGCCACATGGGAGGAGATATGTTTGTGTGTTGTTTTATGTGTGACAGAGCCTGGAAGCACAGCCCCCTTGTCAAAGCACATGTGTCATATCTGCTCCTCTGACACGGCCCTGCAAGGCAGCGCCGCGTCTCAATGAAGAATGAAAGAATGAAAGAAAGAAAGAAAGATAAAGACAGGAAAAAATGCATGCAAACAAGCCTCTTGTGTAATTTAAAAAAGAATGTGTGCAATGCAGCGGCTGTTGCTTTTGATAATTTCCAGTAAAGTGTTTCTGGTGGGGCCGGGGGGGGGGGGGGGTCTTCTTCTAAATGCTGCTGTGTCTGAACTGATGGGAAATATCACGAGGGGGATACTCCAGATGAAATGGTGTGTGAGCAATCGGTCAAGGGATTACCGAGACAATGCGGCAATTGTTTTTACGTCAGAAACCCTGTTTTAGCTGCAGAACAACCTTTGCTGGCTCTGGCCAATGCTTTGGCGTTTTTTCCCGTTAAGTAGCGTCAGTGGCTCGGAGGGTTGGCACCATCATGCTTTGGCAGTGTCACATCTTCAGTGTTGCCTTGCAGCACCGGATGCATCCGTCTCTGAAGTCCCCAAGTTCCACTCTTTCTCTCTCTCTGTCTCTCTCTCTTTGTCTCTATCTCTCTTGCGGTTGTTCTCCAGAGCACCGCGCAATGCCTTACCTAAAAGCCAGCACAGATGGAGGCCCAGGGTGAGGCTCTGCATGCCCAGCCGGCAATTGCTCACTTTAAGCCCGTGCCCGTAACTGCCGAATTGCCTCCATTTGCATCCCAGCGGGAAACCAAATGAGAAAGGCCGACAAGCGGAGTCAATCGCTCCTGTCGTCTGGAACTGCGGCAAATGGGCCTGCTGATGCGCCCACAGTACATCTGCCCTTAAGTGCCGGGAAGTCTCTGACCTCGAGCGGTGGAAAGAAACACTGCCAGCTTGGGAAACGGCACTCTGTGGGTCGCATGCCCCCCAAAAAAAGAAGAGTTCTGAGCCTCTTCAACTTCCTCCCTCTAATCTCGACTGTTTTTATTTCCCCCTTTTGAAAGAGCAGACCTCCACCAAATATAGCTTTGTCCATTCCCAGCCTGTCTGCATAGTTCTTGTCCGTTCATGCCATGGCTCACTTAACGTCTTATCTGACCTGCTTGTGTCTCTCTTCCTCCCTTTCTCTCTTTTTTTCTCTCTCTCTTTCTCTTTTTCAGGGAAGCGAGGATGGCGACGTTGACAAGAACAAGTGTTGCACTCTGTGCAACATGTCCTTCACCTCGGCCGTAGTAGCACAGTCCCATTACCAGGGAAAGATCCACGCCAAGAGACTAAAACTGCTACTGGGGGAGCAGCCTGCCATCACAGCCAAAGGTAAAGGGGGCCACACGTTGCCACCATTGGGGTTTCAACTAAGTGTGGGGCACTTATGGGATTTGTGGTGAAAGGATGATCGGCGATGCCGGGAAAAGGAGAGTGCTTGTCAGAAAGCTGGCGTGCCCTGTGTCAGAGCACCAAGGGGCTTTAATGTGGTGAGTGGGGGTCTTTGGCCTTCATGTGGACGCACTCAGCGTGTATGTGCATGTAGTATGCGGTACTGTGTGTACAGCCTCGTCGACCAAGGCTTCATAATCTCTCATGTAGCAACCTCACATGACGAGGAAGGGATGCTGATGAATGAGTTAATTAGTCCGCTATTTAAGGACTCGACTCTTTAATAGGGTTAATGTCACTGTGTAGTGTTGGCTTTCATTTAGACAGCTCTTTTATGTCCTGTCCTTCCACCCATGATATCCATAATCTTCCTTTTCATTGCATGCAGTCCCTATGAGTGAAGGATCTGTTTCCACTCTGCAGGTCTTTTAACTGCGTTTGTTCATGCTCACTTCACTCCTCATACCGAGTAAATCACTTCTCTTCCACATCCGAGTATGCTGTATGCTTCAATTCATCCAGCTATGCCCAACAAATGTGCTTTATATGCCGAGGATTTATTCTTCCTTTGTCAAAATCCAGCATCCTTGTTGAGATGTGAGGCACTTTTCACATTGTTAAAGTCAGTAAGCCAGACGATGAACTAAAATCGCGGTTTTGACGGCTTTGCCGTTTCACGCGCAGTCTTCAGTGGCGCCGGTGACAGCAGTACCATAAAATGGATCACGCCGCCGCTGCCTTTTTTGACAAGGTTGCGTCTGCAGAGATGCACAGGCTTTCCCGCACAGTGTCATGACTGAGGAGAACATCTGGCTGTTATTTTTTCCCGTCCTGGAATGTGCCTAGGCACCCAGCAGAAAAAGGCGGATGGTAGAGGCAAACCACCTGGTGTTTGCAGACGTGGCGATTTTTCAGCACCTGCCGAGTGCCCACTGCAGCCTCGACGTCTGCCACCCTGCATGCATGTGTGTGTGTGTGTGTGTGTGTGTGTGTGTGTGTGTGTGTGTGTGTGTGTGTGGACTGGCAAGACTGGCCCCTTCTGACGCGATGCATTGTTTAAATGTAATTACAACTCCCCGCACCTCCGGGTAGAGAGAAAGACGAGCAGCTTTCTAGGACGCAATGTGTGGCAGCTGCTCCTCTTAAATCTGTTTACAAATTGGTGGTGGGGAGAATAATGAACGCCAGCCGAGAGGGAAGAAGGAGGCTAAGGCTGACGCTGCTGCCGCGCAGCGGAGACAGGGAAATTGGATCACTCCCTAATTCAACACCTGGGACCCGTGCGAGTCGTGGCTCTCCTCCATGAGAGAGGAGGCCTTTGCAGGTGTGGTGCCCGCAGTTGTCACCATTATGATAAATAAGTTCCTGGCAGGTTTTTTAATGTATTTTTGTCCTTGTTAATTATGCGTTGAATTAAAGCTGTAGAGAGACTTGTGAGTTCGCCTGCTCCAAAAACAAGTGCAACAGTTGATTCTCTGTATTGTTGTTTTACCAGTTTGTACCAGTTCATCCTTGTTTCTCTGTGTTTGTGTGTGTGTGTGTGTGTGTGTGTGTGTGTGTGTGTGTGTGCCTGTCTATCTGGCTCTGTGTCTGTGTGTGTTTCAACTTCAATACCACACCCCACGAATCCGTCTTTGTAAATGCAGAATCTGTAATGGCAACATTGTGTATAGCTTCACAGGAGTGTCAAGAGAAGCATTGTGTAATGTGCTTTGTCAGCACAATGAAGTTAGGTGGCTATAAAAAGCTAGCTGGGTGCAGCGTATATCTTTCAGGCTCAGTTTTCACAGTAAAAAACATAGTCTGAAAATCCTTAGCTGAAACTCGTTTGGTCCAGTAGATTTTCTAGCATGCCAGCGAGTAAACTTTAAGGTTGTTGTTCATTGATGATTGAACAGAAAAGGAAAACAAGTGGGACAACTTGGCTTTGCTTGAGGAGGCGTAGATCGATGTCACAACTGGATCCGTTTTATTGGAACTTACACAGATAAATTAGCAGCAGAGTGGAAAGGTGCTCTGCGGAACGCTTATCGCAGACGAAGGCACTATACATTTTGCATCCCCGCCGAATTCTAAAGTGTTTGATTAACTGCACAGTTCAGCTTACACATGCCAGCATAACTTACAGCTTACACTGCCAGCATAAATCTCACATGCTCAGTTTTTTCTTTTCACAGAGAGACCTTACGCCACAAGCTGTTCCACTCTCTTTCAAAGTATATATGGTCCATGTCATCAGTGACTCCGCTAACATAACTAAACCGCTATAAAAGGTTTCCAGACCACAGTTAGCACAGTGAAACTTTGAAAGGGCAGTGGCAGGTTAATTAAAAAAATGGGCAAATGCAGAAATGGCAGAGGTATACCTCTTTCCACCCAGAGGCCATGCCAAGCACACCAGCCTTATGTTCACCTTGGCAGCCGTGCATAGCAAGAGCTGCCAGAATGAAAACTTCACCACAGCCAGGGCCAACCCTAGCACATTTGGCGCTCTAGGCAAGCCAACCCCCCCCCCAAAAAAAAAAAAAAAAACGTTTACACACTTTTCTTTTTCCAACCTTTTTCCGCAAAAAAAAAGATGGTATTTTGCCCTCTTAGGTTTAATTACTTTGAAATAAACACAGCAGCGATCACAACGCGGAACAAACATTAATTAAAGAACAAAATCACTGAGAAAATGTCACGTCTGTGCTGAACTCTGTTCCGGTCACGCCCCCCTGTTCAACGGTTGATGCACACACACTCCTCCGCGTTTTTAGTCTTCTGTTCTCTTGATTGCTGGCAAACAACAATCTTAGAAGTCTGGGTCACTTTTGGCACATTCTGTATTATTCACTCATTTTAAGCCATCAATCTACCTCAGGGCGAACAAAATTAGCCGAAACGGAATAAAACGGAATTCACCAAAATGTGAAAGGAAAATTATTTTTTTTTAAATGGAAAATCATTGATGTTTCGACTGAATGGCAATAACAAGGGACGTCACACGTCACTGGCTAGCTAGCGTTAGCTAACTAGCAAGATTTCATGCAATCCATTCGCTAAAGTTGACAATACAACACCAGTACCAGTCACCAGTATTACTCACTTGTTGACAAGTTGCCGTGTTTGTCTTTCTTAATGGGTGTGCTATGCAATGAGTAAGATATTTGTAGTGTTGTTGCACTAGCTATTGGCTTTATCTGTGCGCCCCTGGTGTAATTTATGAATGGCTGGCCCTCAATATTTTAATCATGTCTTTTTTGTATAATGTATAATAAATGGACATTTTTATATACCCACCTCTGTAAAATCCTTAAAGAACTATGTGACAGGGAGTAGGAAGGCTTTTAATGATAAGGTACATCTTCTCTTCTTAAGCGCCCGGGGCAATTCTGGCGTTCATGAAAGTTTTCTTATCTGGGATTCATTCTTGGCTAAGAATAGGATTGAAGGATTTACCTTTCTCCTTGGCACGTCTTCTTCTTCCTTTCTTTTCTTCTTAAATTAGAAATATATTATAGTAGTAGCCTACCCCTTCCTCTTTCGATTTTTGACTAGTATTTATTTATTTAATGACAAAATATTAGTTGGAGATATATAAGGGGGCGCAAAAATTTGTTCTTGGCGCCCCCCTCTGAGGGGCACCCTAGGCAACCGCCTATGTCGCCTGTAGGAAAGACAGGCCCTGACCACAGCCCACCAACTTTGCATCTGATGGAGAAGCAGATTTGCTTGCCCACCAAACAACAAGATGAGCAGCTCTCCTGCCATCACACATGTGGTGCTGGAGTCCATAAGATAAAGTGACTGTGTGTCATTCTTATACTAACCCTTAAGTTCCCATGAGCTCCTCAGAAATGTTTATTTGTTTCGGGATTTTAAAGCAAAGCCATTTGGATTTGAATTAGAGTAATGAGCAAAACAATTACCTTAACAGAAACTCTATTAACAGAAACACCTGCCCCCTTCCCATCACCTCCAAAGGCATAGCCTTGGGCATTCTTAGCAAAAGAAAAAGCATTTTAGGGTATTGAGTGCTCTAACAATTGGACATCATTCACTCAAAATCTTACTCAGTCAGATAATGAGCTCTCTTTCCAAAACTTTCTGGTGTTTTTGCTACTCTGCCTCATAGTGTTATGATCAGCTCCCCCAATGAAATTAATCTACCAATATATGGGAGCTTAATTAGAGGCAATGACCCATTTTGTCATCCAGCATATGGGAAACAATTAAACTCAGAATTTGCATTTAAACAGTGTGTCCCTGAGAAGCAGTAAACTTAATTGTTGCCGTAAGCCACAGCTTGAATTGCTTTTGCATGTAGGCCTCAGACATGATATTTCCCTGGAAATCTGTCAAATGCTACACAGACTGTGTGTCTATGAAGATACACAGGCTAGTCTCAATCTTGGGGAAGAAGACAGGGGAAATGTAAGCAAGTTATTTTGCGTAGAGCTACTTGGGACATACAGTCAGTTTCATGGGAGACTCATGGGAGACTGAGCAGCCCAAAGGTAAGGGGGACAATAGTGGGTATAATGCTACTCTGTCTGGTATGTATTTGTTTGATTGTTTGTTCATAATGTAATGTAATTTTCTGTTCTTTTTTTAATTTAATCATTTAGTTAAGTTTTTTTCTAAGCATTAATAATATAATAAGGCTATCATTACTTTGACTGATACCTGAGAAAACCTTACTCCATTGGGCTGAAAAGCTAAGTTAAACTTTGGCTAGGCTACCTATCTAACTGCTTTTCTGAAGATACTTCTGAAGATTCCCAATGAAGATTATTAAGAATGGCAAAAGCCAAACAGTTTGTTTCCATAGCTGTCCGTAAAATCACCTCAGGTACCTGGCGGCGTGAAGAAACCTCAACGATACAGGCCTGGTACTGTAGCGCTGGATAAGATCTGTCGCTACCAAAAGTCAACCGAGCTGCAAGCCGTAAGCTCTTCAGGAGGCCAGCAAGACTTACCTGGTTGGTCTGTTTGAGGACACCAATCTATGTGCCATACATGCGAATAGAGTCACAATTATGCCCAATGACATCCAGCGTGCTGGTGGCATCAATGGGTAGAGTGCTTAAATCCTCAAGATAACCCTTTACCCACTTAATCAGTTCCCCCTCACATCCGCACACTGGACTCCATTACACAGTTCAAAACTGCTGTTAAAACCCATCTTTTTTAAACTAACATACTCACTCTAACAGCATTGACTGCATTTCATTGCTGAGCTCATTGCTCTGCGACTAATTGTATATTTTATTGATCTTGATGTAAGGTGAGTAGCTATTAAATAAAATATATTATTACATTAAATTATTATTATTACTATTAATCACATAAATAAGAAATGAACCACAGACAACCATCAAATACATGAAGGCATAAACTGCATATTTTCATTATGAAATCCTAAACCTACAATACAGATTTAAGATAAATATGCCCTTGCTAGATAATTCCATTGCTAAAAAGGACTTTTGAGTGATTTCAAGTGACTGGGGTCTATTTCACCCCAAACATTATTGTTGTAGCTAAAATGCTAACACAATACGAGGGTTAAGGTGTCTGCATCTCAGGAAGGCTATCTCCCTCTTTCCAGCATTGCCGCTACAAGGTTATGCTATCAGAGTGAACCTATGCACAAGGCATGCTGTGTCACCCTTTCAACACACATCAGCATCCACTGCCAGCCTCCCTCCAGTGGTAATTGACCCAAAAAGAAGAGCTGAAAGCCCCCGCTGAAACTGTGCGTTCTGCGGTGGAACCAGCCACAAAGGATTATGAAAGGCACAGAGAGAGCAAGGGCACCCAAGTGGAAACCCTTGACGTCTGAGAACACTGTTGGATAGCTGAACACTCAGGATCAGTGCATGTGTTGTGTGTGTGTGTGTGTGTGTGTGTGTGTGTGTGTGTGTGTGTGTGTGTGTGTGTGGTTGTGGTTGTGTGTGTGTGGGTGTGTGTGTGTTTGTGTGGTTGTGGTTGTGCGTGTGTGTACATTTATGTTTTCGCAGAATGTATCATGCATTTGGTGCGTGCGATCATGTCTGCATGCTAATGTGTATGTGCATGTATGTATGCTTTTGTGTTCACATATCTGTTTGTGTGGAAAAGTGGAGAGCACACATCCGTGCCTCGATTCTCTCTCTCTCTCTCTCTTTCTACTCTTTCCCTCCATGCCTCCTCTCTATGCACCATGTGTGTGACATTAGGTCATCTTCCATACCATGAGAGGCCTGTCTAACACGCACATCTGCAGGGCTATGGCCTCATGTGGTGCAATTAGATGGCTCTGGGGGGGGGGGGGGGGGGGGGGGGGGCTCACTGGCATTGCATGTTATTAAAATCACCTTCCTGACTTCCTGGCCAGTTTCTTCTCAGTGCCCCTTCGTCCCCAACCGAACCCCCTCCATCCACACACACACACCAACACCTGCACTGTCTTGCCCTTTGCCCTTGTTCAGCAGTGGGCCCATTAAGCACCTTCCCTGTTCAGCTCCATCCCGGAACTAGCAATTAGTTTCTTATATCATCGGTCGTATGCTGTTTTAAAGTGCAATGAGCCCAATTTATGGTAATTGGACATGGAGTTCATACTGAGACAGAATGCTGTCAGACATAATGTAACAGGTAATTGTTGTCCCAGGGTGTATTACACGCATGATGGAGTGGAACAAACTTGAAGTCATTGCCAGATATAATACAGATTGACGGTAATATTGATGTGCATTCCATGGGTTATTGAACATTTCCGTAAACAATATGGCTGAGTGTGCTAGCCAATGCAGGTAGTATGTTCCTGGATTACACCAGCCAGTGGGAAGTTCTGGAACAGAATCCCAAACAGGAACTGACTGTGAGTCCGACACTGGCCCTGATAGGGTGTGGAAATGCTCCACGTGGAATAATATTACAGCATGTTTCTGCTCATTCTCTATGCTTTACTTCCTGCCACTGACAGATTTGGCCATTAGTGGTGCCATCTGTATCCAGTGGTTCGAGACTTGAGGAGTCAGGCCCCAGCAGAGGACTTGAAGGAGGCCTATCCATCCTTTTGACACCTGACACCAAAACCAAAAAGTTCCTTCGTCCAAACTTCACAGGGGATTAGAGGGGGGCGGGGACTTTTAAAGACTAGGTTTCACAACAGGGATTGAAATTAATCCTGCACTAAATTTGATCTGCAGTAGAGATACAGTATAGAATTCAAAATGTAATTTTTCTTCCGAAGGACCTGTTTGGGAAGCAAAAATTACCATTCCCGTGAGTAGAACAGGAGGATTTATAGTTGTAATAGAAGTTGAATGCAATTCTGCCAAGCCCTGTTTTTAATGCTAGTCAAGCCTTGATAATCATGATACCTTCTCCTCCCTCTCCACTTTGAATCAAGGAAACAGAGGGCACCTGGCCAGAGTATTGTTGCAGCTCTCCTTCTGACTGTACAGCAAGTGGCCTTCTGTGGGCTTCTAATGCAGCCTGTCAGGAAGATGAATCTGAGGCATCCCCGGGCTGCTGTTATTGATTTCTGCATAACGAACATTAGTGGGCCGGCAGAGTGCAGCCACTGATCCGTCCGTCTCCTGGGGAGAGCCCTCTGATTGAGCCTATCCGCCAAAAACACAGAGCCAACACACACACCCTCTCTCTCTCTCTCTCTCTCTCTCTCTCTCTCTCTCTCTCTCTCTCTCTCTCTCTCTCTCTCTCTCTCTGCCCTCTCTCTATCCTCTCTGCTCAGCCTCTCTCTCTTTTAGAATAGTGGCCAGGCATAAGGCTGGTCTGTGCCCCCTATTAAGTCATCGACCCGCGCTTTGTGTGAAGGGAGAGGCTCGTCACATTCTAAATGTGCGAAATGTACAAGACCAAATTAAAATGTGAAGCGATTATTCGAAAAAGCTTCTCAGAAAAAGCTGAACACGTGTTAATTTACTGTACGACTATCACGCCGACACCGTAGACACGCAAAGGGCAATTTCTCATCTGCCACTTAAGGTCTTATGCGCAGCTGTTATTTTAAAGCGCTGGCCAGACTCCAAGCTCCCGTCTCAGCGCTATATCTGTTAATGTCTCTGCCATTGTTAAGTGCGGGATTAAGCCCGAGAAGATTTGTCCTCGTTATATGTTCGGTGTCGTGTATGTTGCCCCCATATGAACAAAATGAATACTGCAGCTAATTATAATTGCAGAATGCATATGACGTTATTTAAGGGCCTCAATGTCTCAGTGACATTTTTTAAACTTCATGATTTTAAAAAGCAACTGTAAACCTCGCATAATGGCTATTCCGTCCCATTGAAGGAGCAAGACATGTGGAAATGAATGATGCGGATACAGAGCACATAAGCAGGAAATGTCTATGCAGTATTCAATACTTTTGTTTGTTCTATTTATTTTGTTGGACAGCTCAGGCGCTCGTCTCCGTGGTGATTTTTTCGCATTGAGGAAATATTTAGTTTTTGCCGCACAGAGGGGGATAAAGCAGAGGGAGGAAATGCAAAGCCCAAAAGGGAAAGCATTGTAGGAATAGATAAGTGCATGGGATTCAGAGAGCTTTGATCTTCCGCTTTTTGATCCAACAGCCCAATATCTCTCGCTGTGGTGTACACAGTGCCTTCTCTCGGGTTGGACAAGGCGGTACGCTCTGGTCTCCATACACATGCAGTTCTTCCTCTTACTGCGTGTTATAGGATCCATTTCATTTCTCTGCATAACGTACCTCTGGAGCTGAGCACCTGCATTCAAGTATGCTGCCCTGCTGGATATATGCTAAACTATTCCAGGAGGTCCCACATAGCCTACTACAGTAAAAATAGCGCTAAGCTCAGATGGGGTTTGCCATATGTTAGGTTTGCTGTGTGAATTTTATAGATGCGATGTTTTGTCTTATTATGATATTTAAAATTTTTACAGTGCGACAAGCATTTGGCCATAGCACATGCCCTTGTTTTTAGATATTAGTTTGCCAATGTGAAAAATAATCGCCAATACCTGAGCAGAAAACCATTACTGTCATGTTGCTTTGTTTATTAAATGCAATATTAAAAATTGCATCACATAATATACCTTGGATATTTCCAGTCATGAAATTAGGTTTGTGTGTTAGTCATGATTGGGAAGGAAAAGGCATGTCTGTGAGTACCGAGCTCCTCTCCGAAAAACCTCAGTGTTGACTGGGGCCAGATCCAGCCTCCATCTGTACCACAGGACTCTGCTGACTAAGAAGCCGGAACGCATTAGTGTGGCACTGATTCATTTCTTAGAGAACAAATTGGAAAGTTGACTGGCAGGGCCATTTCTCAAACAAACATAATGGGGAGCGGTTTTGTCTGGCTCATGTACATGTTATAAAAATACGGGCTCTTTCTGGAGTGTGCGCCTCAATACTTAATGTATTAATTTATGTTTAGCGGACTTATGCAAAGCTATGATTGCACTGGGTGCAGCTCTATTAATACATGAAGTTAATTTGTCAGTTTGCGTCCAGGGCAAGAGTGTTTAACCCAACAGTTGTTTATAATCATTGTGTTGAAGAGAAAGAAATGTTTCGCAGTATTCAGCACATCATCAGAATGCAAACTGATTTGTCCAAATTTGTGTAATACAATCTTTATTTCCTCTGTTATGCAGCACTTTCACTGTTAACAAAACTTGATTTGACAGTTACCACCTCAAAAACACTGTCATCAAGCGAAGAGAGTTTAGTTCAGACTTGGTTGTATCTTGTGTGGCCTATAAATAACTTGCCCCATCTCTAGGCGAGTAGGTCAGCGAGAGTTTTTTTCGCCACTAAGTGGCTTTTAGCCAGGCATTGATATGTTCACACACAGAGACCAGCTAAGAGAGACCTGACAGCAGAGGCTGCTCATTTCTTTGTGGGAGTACGGCGCATGAGTGTGCCTGACTCTCTCCTGGGCTGCAGAGGGGCTCAGTAGGGAGGAGTTGGTGAAGCGGCATATTGGTGATGATATACTGAAGTGGGGAGAGGAGACTTCCTGTTCTGCCGCGAACCTAGTGGACTGGAGAGAATATTTTAACTTAAGGGCATTTTAGGACTTTCCAAAACTGAAGAGAGATTCAGAAAAACAGAAGAGAAAGAAATGTTATAAGAAATTGAAGGAGAAAAGAAGAGGAAGGTAGAGAAAGGGAGGGAGGAAGGATGAGTGCAATCCATCTATGGTGTGCTCAGAAAAGGCCCTCCCCGGTGACCACAGAGACATTAGGTAAATCTATGAAAGCGGTAACAAATGCCTTTTCTTTTTACGGGGGCTCCAAAGTTAAGGCACAGAACTTAATTTGGGAGAAGCAGCAGGGCCATTAAGTCCTAGGTTGCTCTGCTATAATTACATTGGGCCAGACAGAACACCCCGCAGTCAAATTATATTGATGATGAATAATGGGCCATGGCGGAATTCAGGTTTCCTGTAGAGGAAGAGAGCTACTGCAGCGGCAGCGGTAGCAGGCACTAGCCCCCTCTGGGCTTTTTTCATGGTTGACGTGCGTGAAATCTGAAGTTTTAGAAAAATCAGTTTCAGGAAACATTGATTCCCCTCCATCTATAATTCTTTGTTCCATGCACATATCCTGTGGGAGATTTTATATTTTGGTATAAATTATGTATTTATAAGCTATTGTGTTTTTTCCCCCATTGGTAACACTTTATTTGAAGGAGTTTGCATAAGGCTGATATGACACAATCATAGCCATGACATTAAACCATTCATTCAAGTCATGAACATGTAGAAGTCAAGAATGAACTGTTGTCTGGAAGTGTGACTTGGTCAGTTATGTAATTTTGAATGCAAAGTTGATGTTGTTTTGGGATGTCTTCATATAGACAACTTGACATTTGCCACGACAACATAGCCTGTCAATGTGTTTGTTTATGACAACTTGACATTAACCAAGATAACATTAACATAACCTTTGACATAAAGGCAGGGGTGGCTATAGGGATCGAAAACATTTGGGGCTTAGCCCAGACCCTTTGGGGAGTCTGGGGGTATCCTCCCCCAAGAACTTTTTGTAAGTTCTCACAGCCTAATGCAGTATTTCCACACATTTTGGGGCGTGGCTGGGACTGGGCTATTAACCTAAAGCCCTGAATGTTTTCCTTTATGTACTTCATAAAGCTTGCTTCATTTCATTACCTTTTATCTTGCTCTTGCCCAAATAGTCAAGCATGCTGACAGTATGCTTAGTATGCTAGACAGCGGTGCTTACCACTGCGTTATGGCTCCACTGACCAACATGGGGAAGGTGACCCATCGGCCGGAAGGACCGGTTCAGGACCATTGGGGTTCAGCCCAATAGCCTGGTCGTAGTCTTGCCCAGTAAACATGTCATAGCAGGCCTAATTATGAAACTTAAAGAAACTATTTAGCTTTACGTGTTAACATTACATTAAACTGTCATATGTGGTTGGTTTTGGCATTGGCTGTCATGAGACCATTATAACTGTGTCATGAATATTTTCTTTAACGTGAACTACATTGACCAAACAACAATTTGGACCAGTCATTAAGAAGTCATGACATGTTAGTACACTGATAATCTCCTTGACCTCTAGTGGTATAATTTGGACACTTTTAAATGTAAATGTAAATGCAAAAGATTGTGTACATTTGTCCGCTGTCAAATACAGTTGAATTTACGGACCTAGACAAAACCGTTTTGAGCAGTTTTTGAGCAATAGTGGAACAACTGCAGCTCTAAAATCACCCTTCTTGTTGGGTCGAAAATGACATTCATGTGGGTCAAAACCAACATAGTGTTAAAATCATGTGAACTTCACACAATGGCAATATTTTACAGCATATCATAATTGTTTTTTATGTGTTATGTTGACATAGAATGCTGCTGAGCTATACCATACTTTAGTATATGCCTGTAATAATATCCTTTGCATGTATCTTATATGTATCTATATGGAAATGGCTATGGATGACTTTTCTTATAGAGAGAACAGCACGTCTTTGCATTTATATGTATAGCTTTATTAATTCTGACATCGGAGATGAACGCCAACAGAATAGCAAAAACATAATGACAATTTTTTGTTTTGCTGAAAAACTTGTTGTCGTGTTTTCACCCCATATACATTGTTTTCTAAGCGTTTGAATGTGGAGTATGTGTAATCTAATCAAATGTTGTTGGCGACATGCTTAATATACATTGGACAGTGTTTATTGAGAGCTAGCTGAGTTAGGTTTTTAAGGTTGCAAACTTCCAAGGCTTATTTGGCATGAAATTGGCAAAGACTGATCAAACCTTTAGGCATGAGATGAATTTGGATGCTAGCATGAGATGTGACTGAGGGGCAATGGACTTTGGCCATCTGGGATGACAGGGATGACACTTTCCTAACACAGCCAAACATCAAGCAAGCACAACACAAGACATAGCAAGACAGTTAATTACTGTGAGTTTAAATTATTAGGTTATTAGGTTATTACTTCCTCTGTTTCTTCGTCGCCTCTGCCGTGATGACGATCCAGAGAATACTGTGCTAGCTTCCCATTTCAGCTGGCAGAAGAGTCTAGTTGTTGTGAGAGGTGGTGCCATAAGACATTATGTCATTCTCGCAAGAGGTGTAGCAGTCGGTCCTCCAAAGTGACATAGACATAACACTGCTTATTTACAGTGTAGCTAAACTAAGGTATAAGGTGAAGTTTAAAAAACATGCCATTTAATTTCAGACCCATTTCAGAACTACAGTGTCCCAGAAGGGATATACAGCAAGAATTGCTGGATTCTCTGTGGAATTGACAGTGCAATGTATTCAAGCTCCTGCCTTGCATCTACCCATTCAAATAACCAGCCACATAGGACAGTTTAATGTAATGTTAAAACAGCTTAATAGTTTCTTTAAGTTTTATTTGATTAGGCCTACCATGGCATGTTTATGTTTCATTGGTTAATGCCAAGTTGTCCTAATAAATACATCCCAAACGATGTCTACTTGTATTAAAAATGACATAATTGAAGAAATGGTACATAATCACAAACAGCCATACAATCAAACAGTCATAAAGTTAATAAAGACTCCTTTCATAACAGGTGTCATGTCATGATTATGACGGTGTCATGTCTTATACACACCCCTTCAAATTAAGTGGGGGAAAAAATTGCTTATAGATATATAATTTCTACCAAAATATAAAAGCTCCCACAGGATGTGTGCATGTAACAAAGAATAGGAGATAGAGGGGAATCAATGTTTCCTAAAACAGATTTTTCACGCACGTCTTAACTTGAGGAAAAAGAAAAAGCTGCCGTGTCAGACTTCCTCAACAGATTTCAGAGCAGCTTGCAAAATACAGTAATTGTTCTCAGCATGAGATGTGCTCAGTTAACCAATTCCATCTAATACACCTATAAAGTTTAAGCCTCAGCTATTCAGCAATAGTACCACAGCATTTCCCATAGCATTTCAACCTAGAATTTCTGAATACATCCTATACAGACACCTTACAGGCAGCCTTGCAGACACACTGCATTCTAAAAAAAGAGGTACATACCGTGATCAGTCTTAAAGATTTGGACTTGAAACGCTTAAGGTATGTCCTTTGTTTTCATTTATTGCTTTTTTCTCTGTAGCAGGAACAGCACCACTAGCATCATATTTAAAGGAGATACAAAACCGTGTATTTGAATGTTTCGACACCTCCTGTCATTCTACCCTCAGGCGAGGTTTAAATTCTTAAAACACTTACTAAAGGCTAAATAAAGAACAACTGTCCCAGATAGAACACAACCAGAGGATGTGGTTTTGCTTTGACTTTCCTAGGAGTGACAGCCAGTTTTTTGTGATGGATGTTTTTCTATTAATCTCCAAACACCTGAATCAATACGGCCATATTTCACCGTTGGCTGGAGCTAATATCTATGCCACTTTAGAGGCAGGCAAGGCACTCGTGCCTCTGCAGACACACTTAAAAGAGTTCAATTTTTATAGCAGCTCTTGTTCCTAATACTCTTCATTTTCTCAGTGCTACGTGTTCTACCAGAGGTAAATTGAAGCGATACCCTAGACCCTACATGCATTGATGTAAAAACACTGCAGAAAACTGTACACAAAGCCCTAGAAAGAATCATACTGCACACTCATCAAGCAAACTGCACACACATCAGACAAATCATGTTTTGTGCTGCAGAGTGATTTAATAAATGTTTTCCTAATTCAGATTTAATTATACAAAACCTCCTTTGAAAACTGACCAAACACCAGCTGTCAACAGTCCTGTCCACCTGCACTCTTGTATGTGTCACACGCAAGGTTCACAAGCGCAACTTTCCTTTTGCCCCTTTTTCATTCCTTTGCACCACATCATCTGCAGCCATTATGAGATATAGGCTAGACATACAGTATCTCAGTCCCCCCTCCTTGTAGAGACGCTGTGTAAAAAAGTAATCACAGCTAAGAAGCAGCCTGGTGAGGATCAAACAGTGACCTTGGATAAAGTGGACTGAGAAATTGAAAGTCTGGGTGGGGAATTCTGGCTGAATGGCACGGCTAAATCCTGACTGTGGGGAAGGGAGGCTGAGCGAGATCTGATTCAGGGAAATGTAGTGAGCTCTAACACGGCACGTCCTTTGTCAAGGTCATTCAGACTACCTCTTCAAACAGTGAAGCAAATGCTGATCACAGAGTTTGGGAAGGGGGGAATGTAGATTTGTAATACCTTGCCACAACCTTTGAAAAGGCTCAGATGAATATTCTAGCAATTCTCTGTACCCATCTCCCCACCCACTGTGTCAGGACAGCTTTGACGTGATGAAATTGTTAGACTTGAATGATTCAGAGTTGGTAGAAAAAAGTTAAAGAAATCGTATTATGTTGGCTGAAAGGAATATATTGAAGTTATCTTTTCAAAGAAAAGTTTACTTTGTAGCCTGTGATTTTTTGCTCTTTTGTAAGTTTGTAAGTTCTTTAAAAGATTCTGTGATGCAGCATATCCACAGGCAGGGGCCTGCAGACACACATACACACATAAATGTACACACAAACACACCAGCAGAAAGTGCAAACAAGGCACATCACCTTGCGTGTTTGCTCATGGAAATTGCCATCGCATTAAGGATGTGACAACTGAAGCAAGACTCATTAATTTCATTGCTCCAACAGATATGATTCTGTGGGTTTATGTAGAGGCAGAGGGCCGCAATTAACAACAAAGACATGCATCAGTGTGCCTCAGTTTGAGATAAGAGAGAAATGAAAAGAATCCCCATTGAGGTGAAATTATCTCTTCTCATTTCTTCCTCAGTTCTATTGTCATCCTTTACTAAGGCTTTTCTGTCTCACACACACACACACACACACACAGACATACACTGAAGCAGTAACTCAGAACTTGTCGAGGCTAAACTCCTTTAGCAATATTTCATCTTCTCAGCTTTCAGCAGCTAATTGTTTGATATGGATGCTTTGGAAAATGTGGCATCTTTTTTTCCACACGTTTGGAGACAAAACCTATGCAACTATACGTTTTCTCTGTTCGCATCCCATTGTGCAAAACAATGGATCTTTTCTGCATTTCCATTGTCCTTCCTGCCCTAGTTTTGGTCTTGTTCACAGTGATATATTAAAATGTTAGCTACTGATACAGCAGCTTTTTTGTCATAGCAGGCGGATGACTATTTTTCTCTTTTGTCAGTAGTCTCTATACTGCACGATGAAATAAAATGCTGCCTTCTTGCAGCGGTCCAAAAAATGGTCATTGAATAAATGAAACAACAACACCATGGATAGGAATAGCTGTGTCCTAGATTAAGTATTTGTTCAGCAAAATCTCTTGTGAAGGCTGCAAAAACCTGATGGTTTTCGACACTGTCTCTGCAATCTTGCCCTGCTGACTCCAGATGTGATATGATGCCCCCTAAATGGGCCCCAATAAATGTTGTCTCAGGCATGACAGGGTGAGCGGTTGCGAGTGCTAAAACTGATTAGTGCAATGGGATGCGTTGGTATGGAAGCGCGCTGCTGTGTCTTGTCCTGTCGTTCTGTCCGTTACAGCCAGCAGTCATGCGTGAGGTCTCAAATTTTTTGTCTGCCTCGAATAGTTTTTTTTCCACATACTCCATACCCTGCACTCCACCATATATTATGTCATTTTACTATGACTAACTGCCAGTGCTTTTCTATACTTTTGACTGTCTTATGCTTTTTTACACAATGCCGCAATAAATAAGCTGGAATTCTAGAGGACGCTAAAGCATACAGTAGCCTTGCATGTCATTCACCTTCACACATGCTGACAGTCTACCTTCATTTGCCAGACTGTCTTTACATGCTGTCTCATCCTCCAATCTCTGTCCGCAGAGGTGCCACCGAGTCCTGTGAAGACCCCCTCGGAAGCCTCGCCAATGGCCTCGCCCCGGCAGCGCAGAGACTCGGACCGCTACTGCCAGCTATGCAACGCGTGGTTCAACAACCCTGGCATGGCCCAACAGCACTACGACGGCAAGAAGCACAAGAAGAACGCCGCCCGCGCTGACCTCCTGGAGCAGCTGGGCAAGACCCTGGACATGGGAGAGATGAAAGGTACGGAGCATTGGGGGACCATGAGGACCTGGGGGAGTGATGGGCAGCCTTGTTGTTGTGTGCTGTTTGTTTTTGTAACAATGCTGTGGTCCAGAGCCTCAATATAATTTTTTCTATAGACACATAACGAACAGCCCACAGCCCACAGTTCACACAAGCCACTCTGGGGATACAGCGAAGATATTTCACCTTTGGCCTCATCCCCACAGACAAAGGAACCTAAATATCAATACGCTTCCACTTTGAAAAAAGGCTTAGTTTACCTCGTTTTTTGCCTTCATATTTAAAGGCCAAAATGAAATTCCTCTACATCACCTCTGATGTCCTCACTCTTGTTATAGTTGTTATTGTGTAGCCTTCATTTACAATGGTAAACACCCAACATATGCTACAAAAAATTGTTATCACATTCTGAGCTGCTTATAGAAGTAGTTCAGAGGGAGTTCTCATCTGTGGCCACATTTTTATCAAATAATTAAAAATCGGCATGCCGTGCGGGATTGGCAGTAAACAGGGAGCACTCATCTTGTTTCGTCTCTGTGCCCCGCCGCTGCTCGCTTCACGAGGGCTGCTGCTGCTGCTCGCTTCACCAGGTTGGAAGAAACACATTCCCCCCATTATCTTCCCAGTCGCATTACCACATGTCAATAATAATTACCAAACATCGTCTCCCTGGTGTTCGGGGTGAAACGGTGGGTCTATTATCGCTCCACGTGATCACATAAACCAGGCTGGTTGAGGAGCCAGGTTGTTGGAATGATGAATTGCCAGCTTTTTTTTAAGACCATTAATTATCATTTCAAATACGGATGTTAAATGTGAGGCTATCACTCTCCTTCTTTAAGAGCACTTAGTTAATGCACAAGAATGGTATGGTCACATAATTTATAAAGTTTCTAATGGCCCAGACATAATAGAGGCTGCCATCTCGCTGAGGTATCTGCATGTGAGGTAATGAATCTGTGAGATACAGGATCATTTTGTGGGTTTCTATCTGGGTGTGCACAGTGTAGTCAGTGCAGTTCTCCGTGCGATAAAATGTTTCCTCAAACAACGTGTGAAAATTAACAAGTGTGCTGTGAGAGCATGAGATGCAGGATAATTGTGAGAATCACACTCAATTCATGAGCATTGGCAGCCCCTCTAGAGGTATTGTTTAGTTTAGCAATAACACTTCAGTTCAAGGATGACTCAGCTTCAACATTAAACAAAGGAACACGCATATTGTTTTTAGCAGTCTCAATAAGTGAGATGTTTGTGTTTTTTGGAGTTCAATCAATATGTAGTTTGCCAAACTTAGAAACTTTGATTACAAGACGATCCACTGCAATACCTTGAGAAACAACTGTGGGTGTTAATTATCTTTTTGAATAAGCCAACATCAGATGTAAACCTTTAATCCACCTCATAAGGTCAGAAGTGCTCCAGCAGAGCCATAGCATGAACTGAGGAGAGGGAGCGGCTCTGAGCCTAGAAACCATTAAGCACCGGCTATTTGTTCATCCCACTAAGTGGTAAGTTAGTTTCATGCTTACAAGCAAGCATACACACATAAATGTAAGGCAAGTCACTGTTAATAACATTCCCAATGTAAAACCTCATGCTGTCAAGCCACATGCAGTGTCTTCCCCACAAGACTTCTAGTTAGCTCCACATCTCTTAGCAGTTTTCACCTCTGATCATCGTGTTTGCATTAGAGTTGAGCAGAAGGTTTCTAGACTGTCACACAGCCATTATGGAGAGGAATGAGTGTCTGTGTGTGTGAGTGTGTGTGTGTGTGTGAGCTGGAGTGTCAGCATAGAGGGAGACGCAGCATTCGGCAGCCACCTAATGAGCGTTTCTCTCCGGCGATTATCAATTAATAATGATGTGGCAAATCACCCTAAGAGGCAGAAATAGCATTGTGCACCAGCGGAAAGGGGTGGAGGGTAGAGGGTGGTGTAGAGAGGGGCAAACGGAGCGCAGCGGGCAAGATTGTGCTGCCTAATTCATGGGGTTGCAGAGCGGGCGCTGGCAGCCCCATCCCTCACACAGAGCTATCTTACTACCTAGAGCACTTCTGCTAGTCACATCCCCCCCCCCCCCCCCCCCCCCCCATTTCCCTTTTTCCGTTTCACACCCAGGCGATTGAAATGGCTTTCCATTCCCCCATCCTCATTTTTCCTTGTCTTTTTTTAACACACTTGCCGTTGCCACTTCCTCCGCCACCATGAGTTTTTATGCATGTGTGTATGCTGCTGTTGGGAGGGCTGTCTCATATGCCAGAGCAGCTCGGGGAGGAGAATACCCGCAGTCGGACTTTGAAGATTGCCACGCGATGAAATATTTATTTTGTTGCGATCGAGTGCAAGTGCATCCACGAGCGACTACATTGCGCCTGGCGCGTTGAGCGGAAATGTGAGCATTTGCTTATTTACGCCTCGGGATAGGTACCCATTAGCCAAGTGTGCTCTGTAGACTCTAAGGGCCTGACCCTTCCATGGCGTACCTGCTCTGACATTAGCTCAGATATCTTCCACGCTATTTGCCTTTTATCATCCCATCCCACACCTATCATCCACCCCTTCCATTTCATCCTCTGCCTGCCACCCAGGCTCAACCCTTGTGACCTCATTTTATTATCCACGGGACTCGGTGTTGATGGTTCCTTATTTCCCCCCCTAACAAGGCCTAGTCATCTCCCGTGGCTGTAAAGCCTGATTCTATTACAGTGCATCTGGTTGAGGCTGTTTCATCCCACTCCTATCTGGCCACCCATTCCACTTGTGTTTTACATTTTAAACGGCACTCTCCAGATATGCTTTAGAGCGCCTGAGTGTGTTTCATCCATCTCCACCCGGCCAGGGAGAGCAATCTTCCATTTACCCTCCCCTGCACCAAAAGTATGGTCCAAGCGTGATACTGAAAAAACGTGTGAGCGGCTGATTTGGCTATTTTCCCCGCATTCGCTCATGGTGTCAGATAATGGGGGACGTTTCGGGGTTGTTAACATTCAGCGCCTGCGTCCTTGCTTTTTTTTCCGCTGCGGCATGCATATGATTGCTCGCTTTCATCTTCCAAAGCAATCTGTCTTAAGCCATACCAGTTATGTCAATGTGACGTGGCTGTGGCCCCTTTGAGCGTGCTCGGAACTATTTAACCAGTTCTGAGTCCTACTGCAGGATTGCCCCCCACACACCCCACTGTCACCCCCACGTAAATCCAACGGAAAGTGCTTACCATGAAAGTAAATGCCGCAGCCTTTGATTTGCTCTCTTTTTAACTATGCAATTTTACCAGGCAGCAGGGCGGACACCACTTGAGCCAGCAATTATTCACATACTGGTAGCGCCAGAGGGCTGTGTCCTTCAGCCACGCTGAAACGCTGCTCTCATGAGCACCAGACTGGCAGGCCAGCTGCCATTTTCGCACAACAGCCATGCCACTTTTTTTCCCCACTGCCCCCGCAGTGTACGGTGTTTATCAATCAATCTGTTTGGATTCCGCGTAACGGCACTGAGGAGTGATACAATGCGAGTTGATTTGACTGCATCCGTGATTAGGACTCTCTCCGCAGCGCTCCCATTTAGAGCATAGCTCAGGCCGTCATTCAAAAGAGCCCCTGTCCCCGCCATTAATTGGAGAGACGCGTCAGAAGATGTAATTTTGCATGTCCTCTCCCTGGCCTCCTCCCGGGACTCTACCATCACAGTTCTGGGGCAATTCATCCTGTCGGCATACTGTTTAATGCATCTCCCCTGACCCTGAAATAGATCTATTACTGTCTTAATGGCAGACTGCAAGACTAGAGAATCACAGGGCATATTGCAATTCTGTACAATGGGACAGGTTGCTCATTTGTCAAAATAGGCAGTTGAACGTTACATCACTGGCAGACCAAGCAAGTAATTTTCATATTGATTAACACAACTGAAAGCTAGTGTATAATGAAATATGACTTTTCTCTTTATTTGGTTGCCAAACACAGTATTTTAATGAAACGTGCAGCACTCCACGATATTGTCTTAAAGCTTCTTGTCTTTATTTCTCACCGTTGGTACTCTCTCTTTCCAAACAGGCATGTAAATAGATCTATGTGTAATGATTGGGATGTGCGTGATGCCATCTGCTCAGTATTAAAACAGATGCCAGCTTGTGATTTTTTAATCTTTGGTTCTGTCACACCTTTCAGCATAAGCCGCTGCCACACATCATAGGGTGTACAGTAATTGGTAAATTTTAATAAGATTTTCAAGGCCAGTGACAATGATGCAATATGACTCAAGATGAATTTACTCTTAAATGACTTTTACGGTACCATATCCAGTGACACCCGTGATTAAAGGGGTATAATAAAAGCAAAACAGGCGTGTGACGAAAGGTTCAGATTTCGGTTAACGAATCCCTTGAATCTGATGTCCCCCTTTCTGGCATTAAAATGAACTGCTCTTTGTGCCCTAAACTGTGTCCCATGCTATGTCCGTTTCTTAAAATGAACCATATGCTCTTTCAGCTTGGGTGCTCTACCATAGCTAGAATGGATCTGGGCATGAGGAGCACCATCTGAAGGAAACAGATGGCCAAAGGTAAATTTAGCTTGCACAGAGCGCACTATAACAACTACCTGAATATTCTTCCAAGTGCAGCAACCAGTGCTGAAATTTTACATATAAATAAATGATGAGTGAATATCTCCAACTACTACTCTCGTCGAACGTTGATCAATGAGCCGGCTACAGAAGAAGCTGTGGCTTAGTCAGGTGAATCTGTAGTTTAAGCTCAAAGCACTACTTGTAAATGTAAAACAGCGCTGATCATGACAGGCAAGACAAGGATATGTAGACGTCAACATTAATGACTTAACTATGTTTTACTGAGTGATACATCAGTAACAGTCCGGCAAATATGGCAAATTTCGAAATATGCACAAAAGTACAGGCTTTTTATGGGACGCATCACCAAAGAAGATGTCAGAGCTATAACAGGAGCCTTCTTTCTATATCATGATGTATGCTGGGGCACTAGTGGTGGAGGGGAAATAAATGGTGAGGTGACGCTGCATTTTATCTCAGTTCATTTATCCTACTACCTGTTACTCCATCCTCATTCAGAGGAGCCTAACCAATATAAATGTGCTCCTCTTGGGCAAGCGTTGAGGACCCCGAAAGAGGCAGGAAGTGAAGTGGAAGAAACCGACCATAGATCTCGAAGGGGGCATTGTGGTGTGGTGGGGCGGGGGTGGGTGATGCGCAGTGAGCAGAGTGTGTGCCGGTGGTTCATTGCCCATGCAGGGCACCTCCGCAGGAGGCACCTCGGGTGGCTGGCGGTGATGGATGCCAAGTCGGCGGTACATTATTTCACCTTTTCAGAATGCATTTGAGAAGCGGGCTGTCAAAAGGCCACCCCTGAGCACCCCGGAGCCTCTCTCTGCTCCCGCTGCCTCATTTTAATGTCAGCACGCGAGCGTGCGAGAGGCAGTGGCACAAAGCAAAATTGAAATTGCCACGGCCACGGAGGTTATCGCCTTGACACGGGGTCAGGAGTGATGAGATCCCTTATGATCCCACAGAGGCAGCTCAACACAGCCCCCTTCACACCTGTGTGATTTAAAAGCCAAAAACAGAAAATTCCTCATTCGTTTTTCACCATTTATTGTGATGGAATGTGATGGCAATCAGGAAGCAGAAAACATCTGCCCCAAGCTGAAGTTGTTCATTTTTGTATGATGACTTTTTCGAACATTTTTATTTTGTCGTGTTGTTTTTTGTAAAAAAAAAAAAACGCCTTTGACATCCCCAGGCTGTGCTCTACCTTTCAGGCTATTTGGGGCAATTATGAGAAATGACGGCATGGCTGCCAAGCGATGACACGTGTGGGGAAATGTGGAAATTGGACGAGCTGACGGAGAAGTGATGGATCATTCATTTTTGCCTTGCCCTTTCTCTCCAAACATTGCTTATAGGCTTAACTCAATTTGGAGAGCAGAGATTGCATTGGCCATTTTTCAAGCCGCAATATCATTAGTGCAACATGACAGCAATTACACGGGGCACTTAATCCTCAACACTCTAACACAAGGGCACTTGGGGGGGGGGGGGGGATATTGATGGTGGGGAGGGAAAATGTTGACCATTTAATCGCTTTAGTAGTGACTGGTTCTGAGTCCCCAAAGTCAACAGGAAGACAAGGTGCTTGAAGACACTCCAGTTCTAAAACTTTCCCCCATCAAACATTCTCTGTTAGTCCTAAATTCCCATATCTCCCCTTAAAAATTCATAAGGGCTTTGTACACTGAGGAAACAAAGTCTTCAAACACACCTACGTTGTCTGTTAACCTGCCATAAACTCGTTCCCTTTTCAAATCCTCTACCTATCCTTGCTCCACTCGACGCTCAGTAAACCTACAAGGCGCCTCAAAACGCTGCGCACTGCTGCAGTGTGTGATGTGTCTATATCCATGGCACTTTGATTGACCACGATGTCACGCGACTGGTAATCAGTCAAGTCAATCGGTCGAGGGGGTAAAGACCTGGCAACAGGCTAGAGTGCTGACCCGCTCCTAAACACAGCTGGGCGGGGGAGATAGGGGTTGCTCTTATCTCCCTCTTCTTCTCCAGTCTCTCATTTATTGTCCTGCCACGATAAGGGGGCCCCCATACTGCGCCTTCCTTACGATTGATCACTTAGGATGGTAAATGAACAGGGGTTGCGGTGCAGGGAGGGGAAAGGTTTGGCTCATCGAGTTGCATTCTAATCAGCCCCCTGTAGAACAGCAGTGCTTTTTTTTCTCTTCCTCAAATTAAAGAAACGTGGCTTTGAGTGAAATGGTGGCCACAGATACTACCACTTGCTAAACGGAGCTGGTATGGGATGGTGCTGACAGTGCACAGCATTCAGTTCTTAATGAATTTGAGTATAGAAAAATATAGATGAGCATATATCAATATTCTTTAGCTAAACTGCTTTGGACTAATATGATTTTATTGCTTTTGTCTGTTAGCTTGTTTGTTGCGTCAGCAGTGCACCTCACAGTTTTGCTTTGTCTGTCTCGGTGTGTGTGTGTGTGTTTGTGTGTGTGTGTGTGTGTGTGTGTGTGTGTGTGTGTGTGTGTGTGCATCTTGTTTTTCCAGGTCTCAAGCGCAGCTACACCTGTGATGTCTGCACCGTAACGCTCAACTCGGTGGCGCAGTACCACGCGCATCTGCAGGGCTCCAAGCACCAAAACAAGTGAGTAGCGCTTCATAAATCTTTCTATCCATCCACCCCCAACCAGCGCCAGTGCTCACCATCAAGACACCACGCTGAGCTCTCACCCCCCGACCCCCCCAGTGCGTGCTCAGCTCACAAGAAACCCTCTGGTTTTTACATCTGCTCCTCTGGCCCTCTGGTGGTGCCGCTGCTGCTGCTGTTGCTAAAGAAAGGTTGAAGACTGGGGCTGAACAAATATGCTGACAGTGTTTGAGACTTTAAAAAGAGGAAGAGAGAGAGAAAGAGGCTAGTTATGGAGAAAGGGAAAGAACATGGAGTACAGTAGAGATAGGGAGGGGTTGTTTTCTTAGCCTACTTCAGGCTTCGTTAGCTTAGCTTTTTTTCTTTTCTTATCCCATTAGTGACTTATTGGAAGCAATTACATCTTCAATTCATCCAACTGTGCCTCTTTTTTCCCAGTGATTGCGCACCAATGCTAATCGGTGGCCATGCTGCCTGGAGGAGCTAGCATTAGGTTTGACTAACAGGGAGCGCTTAGCAACTCTTAAGAGCTAAAAAAAATAAACTTGAGTGAGTCAACAAAGAGTCAGCGTTCAGCGCACGGTCACCGTAGACACCGCTGACTAACAAACAATCCCTATCCCTTCAAGGATCCCTTTGAATCACCTGCAACCGCGCGCAGTCTCGACAGATCTCTGTCACACAAACACTACGCCTGCTCATAGCCGCAAGATGTGACAAAGAGACATCAGCAGACCGTGAATGCGCTGAGTGCCAGAGCCCATCAAGTTCTTGAAGCAATTGCTTTGGAGCCCACTGAGGACTGACAGCTTCTAAAACAGGCGAGAGAGAGAGAGGAGAGCAGGGGGTCCATTGGGGAAAAGAGCTCCTAAGCTCACCCAGCAACTCCAGTGGAATCTGCATTGTGGAATTTCAACGCTGTCACAAGAAATGCATAGGAATTACTTGTATCCCGTGGGGCCTTTTCCGCTTTTCTTCACACACACACACACACACACACACACACACACACACACACACACACACACACACACACACACACACACACACATTCACACACACACACACACACACATACACACACGTATCCACAGGGATTTGGGCGCCAGGGAAAAGGGGGGGTGGGGGGGGGGGGGGGCAACGTGGCGTTCTGTGCCGCACTATGCCAGCAGCACCACTCTGTTCTCCAGTCACGCTCGCCTGAAACGCAGGAGGGGGGCCTCATCCCTGCACCTCCACTCACTCACCCAAGGGCTCGGCCCTGCTACCGGGGTCCCACACACACACACACACACACACACACACACACACACACACACACACACACACACACACACATACAGATTCGATTCAAGCTACTGTGCCTTGGTCCACCCTGCCTGGCTGGCCTCCCTCCCTACCCTCCTCACCCCAAACGCCAAACCCCCACACCCACTGCTCTTGTCCCTGATGCTTGGGACTTCCCCGTAGGGTGGATTAGCGCTCTACTCTCAAAAGACAGGATGCAGCGGAGCTGGACCTCCGCCCAGAATACCTCCACTTTAAAAAAACAAAAAAAAAACAAACACTGTTTCCCACCTCCCCCAACCTCCTAGTGTATCCAGGATGCATCCTCTGCCGGCTGTATTTAGGTCATTTCATGGCAGTTTATCCGAATATAATAAAGGAACGTCTCCCTGAGCTAGATCCAAGTAGAGCGCAGTAGAGTGCTATTCTTTCCTTTTTGTGAGTCTTTCAGACATCACAGATGGCTCTGAAAAGAGGATTTTTTTAATAGAAGGAAGGAAAGAAAGAAAGAAAAACTACTAGTCCTAGTTATAATCCTGTCTGCCGCTTTCCAGTTATTCTGATGTCGCAGTGGCAACGTTTCTGTTGTGGCAAATAAATACCAGTGGTCTCCCTTACCTGATACAACCTGATATGATCACAGTAGATGCATAACAAACAGAAACAGTGTGTTCAGTGTGTTAGTGTGTTTGTGTGTGTGTGTGTTTGTGTGTGTGTGTGTGTGTTATGTAGTGAGTCTGGAAACTCAATGAAGAAGTTCAATTTTGACCCTGCGAGGGAGGAAAAACAAATGACCCAGTCACGACGTGTTTACTGATGAGCTGTCTGATCAATACACCGCTAACAAGCTCGGCCACAGCGGCACACCATGCAATCCCTACCCGAGTGTATTAAATCAACTATTGTGCGGCAGGCAGATCTAAAGCACGCCATATTTCCATATTAAGAGCAATCCGTGATTGAGAAACCCAATTTCCCTCGCACATCCCTGTTTTAATTTGGGCATAACATTGCCTCTCATCTCGTCCTGGCATGAAAGCAGTTTGGCAATTGTGACAAATTGTGACTATAGAGGGGCGTTACAGGGCACGGGACAATGTGACAGAAATAGAGGTCTGCCAGGGTAATTTCCTTAGCTCAGGGAGAGTGAGGGACTGGTTTTTGCTGACTGCAGCAGAATGCACTTGGGCCTCTAAATGACTAGCCAGACAGTGTTCAAATACAGGATGTAAATGAAAAGGTCAGATTATTATGAACATGAACCTGGGGGAACTTTTTCTGTTAATTACAGTGGAGTACAAAAGAATAACCAGCCGCTCTCTGGAGATGATTAAGGAGATGTTTTTTAGGAACCCACGTTTTCCTTGTACTGTGCAGACTTGCCTATTACACATCCCGCGAAGATCTTGTGGGATCTGAAGGACCTGAAGGACTAAAATAGACTGGGCTCCTTTTTTTGAGACCTGAGATGAATGCCAAGTTATTTGAAGAACACGCCAGATTAAATAATCAGAACCTGTTTAATAAAAAATGAACATGATCTGTGACAAAATCGTCTATCTTTGATATATAAAAGCAGTTAGCTATAATTTACTCGTTCCATAATGGCTAGGTTTTCCTTCCTGCAGGAAGACATCTCTTAGCTTGCAGGCATGAGTGACTGCAGGACTACTGCTGCGGGAGATGGCATGCCTGCCCATGTTATTACAGGCTTGTGGCGCTGAACCTAGTGCCAGTGCAGAAAAACCCAATCCTAAACTCTCATCCTCCATTTGGGATGGGTCAAGCCATAATGACAAAATGATTACCATGCCATCACTTGTCTACAATCATGCCTATCTGCCCCCCACACACACACACACACACACACACATATACACACACACACTTCCTCACACACACACCCTGTGCCTCTGGTGCATACGTGCTGGTGCAGTGCAGTGATACATTAGAAGTGTGCACACAAGCCGATTAAAGTGTCTGGGGTCTAGTGACAGGCACAGTGACACAGTGATTTGTTACCACTGCTCTCTGTGTCCCTTCCATCCCAGCATGTCCACTGGCCTCCGGAACCGGCTTTGCGGTGAAGGTTATTTGTCATTCGGCGTTGGCAAAGGGATCGTTTCATGTATAAAAAAAATAGATGTCACATTATGCAGCTACATTGCAAACTACACACAGTGTTTAACAGAGCTGTGGGCGACACATTTTCTGTTTTTAACTGCTGCTGTTTGCATTGAGTGGCTTTATTTTCGTGACCTTCAAACACTGGTGCTATTTCATTGTGGCTATGTGAAGATTTAGAACAATGCATTCAGTTCCCACATGGTCCTTTGCTGTCTTTTGGCAAAAAAATTCCCTCATTCAAAATTGCTTGCATGCTTGCAAGCGTTTCAATTTTCCACCTCCACAGACGCAGTGTTTCCATTATTCGAGGCAGAAATATTGCTTAGATTTCCAATTTGACCACTGAGCATGTGAGTCGAGTGTGGCCAGCTTTGTTTTTTATTAATGAAAATGCATAATATGTCAACTGTACCATAAAATATATAAAACGCTCTGGACTCAACCAGTAAAACTGTCAGTAAGACAGATGCTGACTGATTCATTCTGTATACAAGCATGCTACTGATGGCTGATGGCACCCAGGCTACCCAGGCTCAGACTTGAAACAGAATGCTAGATCTGGTGTTTCTAGAAGGTTCTTTCCTTCCCCCACCCCCCCCCCCCCCCCCGTCCTCCATCCTCCATCACCTGTTTCCCCTATGGCCACACTTTGCCTCGCAACTGTCCCTGTGGTCACCCAGTGAGGCGGCAACAGCCCCTTTCATCCTCAAGCTTGCCTGACCACCTGCTGTGTGTGCCGGATGTGTGTGCCCCCCATTGCAAAGCAAAACAGATGTGCTTTGCGCCATAGGTTCCCCTGCCTCCTCCTTTGATATCTCTCTCCAGCCTGCCCACCCCAAAAGCCCATTTGCCTTCAATCTCGACCTGCCCCTATTTCTAAATGCAATCATCACAGACTTCCATTGTCTGGTTGAGCTGAGGGAATGAGTGTTTTTTCCTCCTCCCCTCCCTAGAGTAATTTGAGGTGTTTTCTGAAAAATAAACACATTTACGCTCTATAAATCGCACTGAAACCTGTCTTATTGACTTTCGCCATCTGAATAAACAGACCACGACCAAGCTCCTCTCTGTAATATTTGCTGCTGCCTCACATTTCAACTTAAATGTGGCAAAGGCTGCCAGAGATTTTTTTCCCCCCCGGTCGATATTGAATCAATAACAAAGTTTATAATCATCATTATCATTATCATCCTCATCATCATGATCATTGTCATCTTCATTATAATCATACTCAGGAAGAACTGACATTGTATAGTTTTGAGTCTTTAATTAGTGTGAAATCAGTAGTTTGGGAGTCATAACACTAAATGCCCTGAAACCCAATGAGGACAGTCTGAAATGGGGCACCACAAATAGACCAGTATAACTGGTCCTAAGGGTTTTACTGTGAGGCAAGACTCTGGGTGGCATTGAGGCTTGTAAGGCGAGGTATGTGTTGAGCACAGTAGGAGCCAGGTAACCAGTGCATATTGTAGAAATGATAAATGTAATGGAGGCTGAAATTGTTGCTACTGACTTTTGCATATGCTGTGGTTTTGTGTGGATTTCAGCAGGATCAGGGAGACTTGAATGATTATGAGAACTACTGAGGGTTTTGACTATTTTTCATATTTTCAGGTTAAGGAAGAGGTGAATGCCAATCAATATTACACAGAAAAATATAAAATGCAAAGGGGACTGCTTGACTGGACTGTTGGCTTGTAAGTCATAGTGTACAGGTCAAATTAGTGGGTCTGACCCCATGTCTGGTCAAAGTCACTATTGAAAGAATGGAGTAAATAACCTAGCATTGTAGCCATTGTAATACTCCCATAATCCACAATGAGTCATAGAGGGAAGGCTAAAACACTGATGTTGTCATGGACTTCAGGCGACACACAAGATATTGAAGGTTAATTATGAGAGCCAAAGCCAAGGGAACAGGGAAATAACTGTGACAAAATAACGAAAATGGGATTCTAAAGAACCAAAGATCAATAGTCCAAACGGGAAAGCACAGAAGATAAGAATTAGCCAAAATGATCAAAACACAGAGGTCAAACACTATAACTGTGCAAAGCAAAAACCACGTGAGGCAGGAGCACTGCACGGAAGTATAGGGTGCAGGGGCGCGAGAGGGAACGGAAGAACAGAACAACCTGGAAGTAGCTGAATGGTGGTTTGGTCGATATGGGAATCCACCGGTCTGAGGCTGGAGTTATCAGGGTTGTAGTGCTTCAAGAAACTAGGTCAAACCGGGAAGTGAGGTGTATAGGTAGTGTGAGTGACAGGTGCTGGTGATCGAGCAATCAGAAGATTGGGAAGGTGACAGGTGAGCATGATCAGTATTCAGGTGATTGTGAATGTAGCGGAGGTGCAAGAGCTAAAGTCGAAGGGGGCGTGGCTGGGTTCAACGATGGCGTGACAGATGTCTAGTACAGCAAGGGCATTCTGCACCACACAGGGATAGGGGGATAGTGAGGGTTGTACAGGATGTATAATGGTGAGGGTTGTACAGGGTGTATAATGCAGGATGTAAAATACTAAAGGTTTAGAAGTAACCTGTGGAATCATATGAAGAAAATTGTAGCACAATCCTATTGGCAAGGAAGACATCTCTGCAAAATGTGGTGTACTAGTTCCTCTAGCTATCAGTGTAACACTTTTATCTAAGTGTGACCATAGCGAATGCACATGCCCTGCGCTTATGCAAATGCTACAGGCACAAGAACACCTGCAACAGCCAGCTACAGTGTACATTATGTTCTTTAACTGAACACTTTGGATCATATTATGATTATACTTTAAATAACACTAACATCATCAAGAAGATCAAGGCCCTGAAGATAACACACTTCAGAACAGTAACATTTTCTACAAAAATAGTTATTTGGGGTCAAAGCTCTATGGACCAATTTTCATGTCCTTTACTGAAGTGCTACTTGCAGCAGTAGAAACATGCCGACCATGTAACTGATTTCACTGTTGAAGGAGCTCTGAGCAACTGCTGTACACAACATACGCTGTATTTTCTTTGCTTTGACATCTACTGTCCACACGATACCCTTGAAGTTCTTGAGTCGACCCTGTTTTCCCTGTGAAGCGTTTGGAGAGATCCGCGGGATAACATGCACTGGAAGTAGTTCACTGACTTGAATTCTACAGTCACAGAGCCTCTTAGCATACAAACATAATTGAGTCGAGGATGGCGCATGCATACCTACAATCGGTGCATATGTCCTCAAAAGAAAGGCTGATCCTAAATCAGTTCTGACACTTCATCTCATTGCAATGCGAAACTGCATGCATGCAAATCTTTCTCTAGCCTAAAGTGTCCTAGGACTCGTCGATGAGTCGCCCCACTTGAAGCAGGCAATGCAGCAACCGAGCCTTATGAGTATGAAGGCACTCTGCTTTAAGAAGGGGGGGGGGGGGGGGGGGGGGGGGGGAATGCATGCAGTGTTTGTTTGGGTCAAGGCAGATAACCGACCCTGTCTCAAAAGCAGTATGAGTGAACATATGGAGAATCCTGGAGAGAGTTCCATTTCTTACTAGCATAAATCTGGCAGCTCAGAGCCTGAGCGCCGATTCAAAAATACAGTGCCAGGGGGTGGGACAGGGGAGAAGAAGCTATAGAAATGGATTCCGCTAGCACTCTCAAAACTATTAAATCATGAGCGTCTGGTGTGGCTTCAGGCACAATTTCCTCTGAAAGGTACTTAGATTTTAAATTATTGACCAAAAAGTGTACCATTTTTATTTTTTTCTTGGAAGCACAAGAAACCATTGAGATAGAGTGGAAGGATAGGGGATGGTGAGTGATCTGCTTCTGTATGATGGCTTGGCTATTACTCACAGCGGGGGTCTCTGTCTGAAGTGTCTATTTTACTGCTCGGTGGAGTGTGTCTAGAGAAACAATCGGACGACTTTGTGTAAGTTAATCTCCTGTGGAATGTCTAGAAGGCGAAAACACATCAGAACTATTAAGGGATAAACTGGAAGAGACACAATAGAAACCCAAGCCAAATGGACAGTGTTTGTTGAACTAGGCTTTCTTTGTTCTGTAACGTCATTCATCCGTGCGTTTGTTGTGTTTCCGAGCCTCTGGGTTTCTGATTTGGCAACAGATTAAATCTTTGTCAGTTGCTTACGAAATTGGTCTGTGTCACCAGCTAAATCAGCACTCGTGCTATTTTTCCCCCACCTTTCACATTTTCAATAAACACACCGGAGGTCCTAATGGAAATATCTGCCATATGTCGAGTGGAACCAAGTGAAGTAAATGGCTCTCTACGGCAGGCCTCTCCGCCATATATCCACAGGGCAAGGGAAAAAATAAAGGAGCGTTTGGTACAGTTTTCTGTCCCAGTGGGTCGTGCAGTAAAGTATGGCTCATTAGCACGATTAAAATTAACATAAATAACCTGCCCAGTTATGGAAACAGGCTTTGGAGCGGGAGGAAAACACAGGCACACGAACACTAACTCACTAGCTGGTTTCCTTTTGTCCGCGGTCGATTTGATAATTAATTAAACTGATACAAATTATCGTTACCCCAGAAGCATGGTGTTTACAACACGATTTACGTGCATTTGAGCGAGCACTATTCATCTTCATTTCAACCTCCGAATAACACTGGCTTACCAGGAGTCAAGCAATATCACAGCTGTATGACATTCTGCCGCATAAATGTATAAAATCCAGCACTGGGCTCTCAGGTAGTGTCGTCGTTTCCTCTCCAGCTGCACCCACTGAGGCCATGTAACTCACACCCACTTCGCGATACATTAATTATGAGACAGTTTGCCTCAAGAGGCAAAAGGAAAAAAGCCTTGATGTTGGTCGCACAAAAATTACACTTTTCTTCTGACTTGGCTGACTGAGATGGAGGAGTTAGAGTGAGTGAGTGTGTGTGTGTGTGTGTGTGTGTGTGTGTGTGTGTGTGTGTGTGTGTGTGTGTGTGTGTGTGTGTGTGTGTGTGTGTGTGTGTGTGTGTGTGTGTGCGGGTTTGTGTGTGTGTGTGTGTGTGTGTGCAGGTTTGTGTGTGTGTGTGTGTGTGTGTGTGTGTGTGTGTGTGAGAGAGAGGGGGGGTTGGGGGGCTGGTGGAGCTGGAAGCACTCTGAAGGGCCATCCTCCTGCTCTCTCCCCTCTGAAGCAGGGGGCCCTTTGAGGACTGGCATTTTGAAGTGTGGGGAAACAGCAGGGGGCCCGAATGCAAATCGTGCTTTTATGGAGCATCAGGTGACAGGCATGGATGAGTTTTGTCACAGCCATTGTGATTAATGTTCCTTTTTTTCCCCTTCTTCTTCCACATCTCCTCAGTTTTCTTCTTCCCCCTCCTCTTCTTCTTTTTCTTCTGCCTCTTCTTCTTCAATTCACTCCCCTTTCACACACTAGGATAATATGTGCTTAACACTGCTGGCATACAGATCTTGTCACCTTCTTGTCCAAACTATGAAATACAGTATATTGCCAATGGAAATGATAGCCAAACAGAAGTGGCCATGCATTAAATCTAAAGGTTATCATGTGCATTTGCAGTGTGAGTTTAATTACCACTGTAAATCTGGGTCTGGATTTTCTGTGTGCGTGTGTGTGTGTGTGTGTGTGTGTGTGTGTGTGTGTGTGTGTGTGTGTGTGTGTGTGTGTGTGTGTGTGTGTGTGTGTGTGTGTGTGTGTGTGTGTGTGTGTGTGTGTGTGTGTGTGTGTGTGTGTGTGTGACCTATACAAATCAGCCAAATTGCCCACTCTGCTGTTAGAGCCCACAGCCTTTGCAGTTGGATGTACTGCTTCCTACAGCATCTGCTCCGCCAAGGAAGCTTCATCACTTCATCAGCTCCAGCATCATAGCTGCTTTGTATTTACTTTGAGGGGTAGCTCAGTACTCTTAAATCATGCAAACCAGGTTTCAAGGATATTCGTGTTCTTTCTCTCTCTGTCTCTCTCTGTCTGTCTGTCTCTCTCTCTCTCTCTCTCTCTCCCCCCCCCCCCCCCCTCTCTCATCTTCAGTGTGTTCCCTTGAGTATCATGACCCTCTGAAGTTGGTGAGATGAGATTAGTGATTGTTTTGTAATGAGTTTGGAGATAAGCAGTCCAAGGCCAGCACACTGGCGGTGCTTTCCTCTTCACCCACATTGGTATCTTAAGGTGGATTAGGCGCCAGTCCCATCACTCCACTTCAAGTTTTCACAGTGAACAAAATGAAATGCTGGTTGTCTTTAAACAAGACAAAGGCAGCCTTGGAGTGGTGCTGTAATGAAAGCAAAATTTCCCTATTTTGTGGCGATAATGGTGTAGCCAAAAATAATTTCACGCCCAGAAACATCATTTGAGGGAATTTCAAACAGGCTCAAGCTATTCCAATTTGTTTGTGTTTGGATGAGACAAAGAAACTCTTTTAAATAGTTTTGAGATTACTGACTGTGTAGGCAGCTGTGGTCATTTGGCAGCTAGCCCGTTTAGCCACGGAGCAACATCAGCTGGCAGAACTAGAAGGGCTTGAGTCTCTGACAGGGGCCTTGGTACATGACTGCTACGCTGGGACTGCGCTAACATCCTCATGCTGACCTCGAAAAAGTTGAGGGAAAGTGGAGTGAATTGCCTTAAATATAGCAACCTGAATACTCATTATGTGAAGCAGTCTCTACATTTCTGCAATGTTTTCGGTCCTAACCAGGAAGACTAAAGCACAAGACATTATTTCAAATGGGTTGAGTGCAGTGGGGTAGCCAGGTTAGGTGGTACGTGAGCAGCATACCAATTTCCTTTCTGCTTATTTGTTGCTGGACAGAGAAAGAATAAAATTGCTTCATACTCTGAATACATTTTGACTCAAGCTCAGCTTGAGCTGAACAGGCACTGGGTAACCAGCAGCAGCAGCAGCATCAGCACCACAAACACACATCCTACCAGATCGTTCTTACTGATAATATGAGTTAGTCATTGTTATTTACATATGAAGAGAAAAGCATAGCTTCTTTGCTCTGATTGTGGTGACAATGATTAAGTAAAATAAATGCTTGTACAATGAAGTTGTTAAGACTGAATATGTGAATTTATTCTCTCTCTCTCTTTCTGACTCCCTCTTTCAGCCTAAAGAATCAGTTGTGTGTCCAGTGAATCTAGACAAGAACCCACGATTGGATTGATGTCAGACAAGCTGTGGTCGGCTTGCCCCGCTGTTCCTGCCTCTTCCTATATCTCTGATATTCTTTTCATCTTTTCATTCTCTCTGTCTCTGTCTCTATCTTTCAACATCTCTCTCTCGCTCACTAACTACAGACACATGTACACATCTCTTTCCATTATATATTTGTCTATTTATGATCATACGAGTGCAGAGACTGGAAGGATTCTGATTTCCATTTAATCAGCTCTCTTCTTTCACTGCAGTCTCCCCTCGGTTCCTCAGATGCAGTCCAGATACTCAGCAATATATTCATTGCCCTGCATTCTAGAGAGAAAAGGGCATGCAAGACTACCTAAATGTCACTGTAAGGGTGAATTGATAAATTGTATGGTACCTCCATTCCAATCTATCACCACACAATTGCCATTTTCCATACTTATTATTTCTGCACTGTAATGGGTAACGTGTACGCATTTCGTATTTCACATTTTTTTCAGGTTTCAGTTTGTATTTCTTTGTACTGTGTTTGACTGAAATATGGGAGGATCAACACAAACAGTACATCAACATGCACAACACATAGCCACCATCTTAACCACACAAATATACAGTAGCATTTCAGCCACCACCTCCAACCTTGAGTTATTTGAATATTAGGAGGGAATCTGTTTAATTTGAGCTGCTAAATGTTTGCTCAAAGATGTGCTACAGGGTTTTGCAGATTGCACTGTAGAGACAGATACGAATTACTGCACTCAATGGCCATAATTAGTATTTGGGCTGTAATAATTGATTTCTGATTTCTGCTCAATTCAGCAGTAAGAAGAGTGTGACAAAACTGCAAATTACCAGGCACTCTGAAATGCAATATGATAGAACTGAGAGATGAGGAGATGAAAGCAGTTTGACTGTGGGGAGGGTTCCTTTTTTCTTTTCTTTTTGGGGGTTTTGCAATACATCTAAAGGGATCTTGTTTTCCTGCTCCTTGATCTTGGACCAACAGACCACCAAAATCTACAGTGACTAATGACTTTAGGTTATGCTCGCCATCCGCTGTTTGTCTCAGGGAGGTTCCTTTGGTTAACAAGGACATTTTCTGTGCCGATTCGAAATACACATGCACTGCTTGTGTGACTTCTAAAGACCAGTCATATTCGTGCAACGCATTGTGGAAAAAGAAAGCGTTCCAATTTGTTTTTCAATGCCTCTGGAAGTGTTATACCTGTACAAAAAGAGAGTTAGTGGAAATGCATTTGTCAAACACATAGTCTTTAAAGCCACCACTGTAAAAACAACATCTTTTACTACAAAGTCAAGGCACACGGAGCAAAAAGTGAAACTATTAATCGTTGTATTAATAGGCATTTGTATGTGAAGAGAATTATCAGAGTATTTATGTTTGCAAATGAAGATATATACTGTACTTAGAAGAGACATTTATTTATTTTGCTGGATTCACAAAAAAGTTACAGGTAGCAACTGCCTTTTCATGTGTACTATATTTGAAATATGGTGTGATTTTAATTCTGATTTATTTATTTGTTTCTATGTTTGGGGAGATATCACACACACACTATTGAGAAGGGCATTGTCTTTTTTCCATTTTCTCTTCCCTAGCTTTAAAGGACTAATTTTCTTTAGCATCAACCTGACGTGTTTATAGGGAACAGAGAGTGAGATTCACCTACAGTTTATAGGCAACATTCATCTACGTTTCATCTACAGCCATCCATTCCAATCGGTGATCCACTGAAAACCATCTGAACAACCCAGAGACAGGGACCTTTTCTGATGGCCTCAGTCAAAAACTCAATGTATATACTGTTTTTAAAAGTACTCGAAGTGCACGAATCAGTTTGTTGATGTACTGCAACTGTCAAATGACTTTTACTACCTGAAGGGCCAAATTCTAAGAGGTGGATTCTCACACAAATGTATATGTACTGGCCAGGCAAAACACAGAAAGAAAGAAAAAAAAGATGAATTCACATGTGTCTCACATTTCTAGTGACCTTATTTCATGTTGTGGAGCGATTTTGCTGTGGCTTGGCCAGGATTTTTTTTTTTTGTTTGTCTTGGCATCGCATTAGAACTAGCGACTTTCTCCATTGACACAGAGGAAGACCATCCCTCCTGCCACCCTCCCCTCTTCTTTGTGCTCTGGGTTATGTCTAATGTGTCCTCTGGAAAAATAAAAGACATTTGCAACCCGCCTTTTTGCACTTGCAGTGTTTTTCTCTTGTGCTGACAGAACCTGCTGCCTTCCAAAACTACTAAATTACATGTCCTTTCAGAGTCTGTTTTAATGCCTCTCGATCACTACTGAATGTTAAGCTAGTCAAACTCTGGCCTTAGTCCTGAACGGTTACATCCCAAAGGCAACATCAGTGTCCTGCTCGATTAAAACACTTTAACCCCCCCTCACTGACAAAAAGAGGGCAGGGATCCCATCCTGGTCTTGCGGTAGAAGGCTAAAGTACACGCCAGAGCAGCACCACTTAAAAAGCGCACCTCCCACGGTCCCCCCAGACGTCAAAGAGCTATTTATTTGATAATGAACTTCTCTAATGAAATTTTCTAGCACCGCACGGCTCTCTGCATTCTGACCCATCGAGATAGATTGTTCTAATTAACTGATCTCGACGACGGCACTTCGTCGGGAGGGCAAAGTCATTAATTCACTCGTCTCAAATATAAATAATGGAAGTGGGCAATGGGCGTTCAAATGGGATTTCTCAAGTGTGGGAGTGGACGTGTGATGGAGCGCATGTGTGCATTGCGTGAGCCTTGATTGATCTTAAAGTGGTCATTGAAGAGTAATAAGAGGTTTTTTTCCCTTTAAGTACACTCATGGGCCGATATATAATGCAGATCAAACTCATCAATTATTGTTCAATTTTCAGCCAGTGACATGTCCACGAACTAAAATAATAAACACAAGATGTAGAATTCCGATAACAATATGGCCCCTCTGTTGGTGCAAAAAAGCCATCCATGTTTCTCACCCCTCACTGAGAGAAGGAAAGGGGGTTTCAGTAAAGGTGCGTCTGGTTGCACCATCTGACTCAAAGCCCTACTTTAGCTGATGCCTTCGTTTCTCTGCTTTTACACACATTTCTTATGCATGGATTTCATCATTATCTAGATCTTGCTTGGATGGTCTGTTGCAATCAAATTAAGTTATCTGATTGAAATATTTAATAGCGGCTCACAAATGACTGCTGTTAAAGCGCCTCCTTATCCAAGATGGCGGTTAGAAAGCAAAACTAATTTTAACTTGTTTTGTAATATTTTACACACGTAGCAGTAGTGCCTCAATACAATAGTGCCTCAAATGCTGTATACTTTTCAACATGGGACTTCTGACTACTGATTTAGATATGCTAAAACATATTGTTACAACATGTATGTACGGTTTGTCAGCAGGGCCATATCTGGTTGGATTTGTGCTTGTAAGCAGCCCTGAAGATAAATGGGGTAACCTTTTAACCTAACTTCTACACAGAAAGTTCATATATATTTACGAGAAGCTGAGGAGAAACCGCAGCATAATGAGAGAAGTGTGCCCATGACGATCAACTCCGACCTTGAGATGATAACCGAGTGGGTGAACGGCGCGCTAGAATGATTAAACGCAAGGCAGACACGCCACGGGCAAATGGCTCCTCCAACCACACAGCTCAGTATCTCACTGTTTCTGGAGCTGTTTGTTTTGCCAAGATGGTGCAGCGGGAGGATCGCCTTGCACGTTTCCCCCTCCTTTTGTGAACAAACACTCCATGAAGACAAAGGCTGTAGGCTGGAAGTGTGAACATCAGAGACGTTTGGGGGGGGGGGGAGGTTCTGGCCTATGCAGAGCCCTCTCTGGGACAATGAAACAGTAATCAGTTATCTGAGGGTCTGTTTTTCTTTTGGGGGGGGGATCTCACCGCACGCCTCCTCATGCAGCTTTGAATCTCTCTCGCCAGGAGATGAAAGGGGATAGAGGACAATTTTGTTGACTGAGGAGGAGAAAATGTATACACTAGAAGGGGGAAAGTCCAGTACCTTTATCTGGAATTCCTGGAAGTGTTCAGAAGTGCATAGTAAATCCAACTGAAGCCCATAAAGATGCTGTCATCCATAACCTTTAAGTAAGAGGTATAATTAAGGCTTTGTTTCCAAGACAGGAGGAATTAGAGAGCAGATTTGAAAAAGCCAGGCAGAGCTGCCTGATGAAAGCCAATTTCTCTAATCCTACAGTTCCAACATTATTTTCCATTTTGGTTGGGATGTTGTAACGCGAAATACATAATAAAGGCACTCTGGAAAACACTGAATAAATGAAATATTCATCATCCCTGTGTGATTCAAGAGGGGTACTCGGACTTCTGGCTTTGAACAGACGAAAGGGATGAATGATAATTTATTCGGGTAAGAGAGCGTTCTCCATCAAAACATGTGCTGTCGTATCCGCTTTTTGAAGATGTGTTTTTTTACTTTCTGCTGAACTTAGAGTCACCCCTGCAGTTGCTGCAGGGTCATGCTACACTGTGAACAGGCTTATTTAAGGGTGTTACTGTAAGTGCATTCAAATCTTCCGAGTGTCAAGGTGCTCTCTTTGAATGGGCAGTCTTACACAAAGCCAATACCGCTTTGGGAGTTTTTGCAGGCGAGGCACAGAAAAGAAAGTCAAGATGAACTTAAACTAGCATAAAATATAACAAAATCACGAACAGAAAGAGAGAAGTGTGCCCACGCCAGAGGTCAAGAAAGTTCCAATGTATCAAAAGTTTTCTTCCATCCTTTCATAAATGCATAAACTGAAATAATGCATATACATTATGTATCTAACATACAGAGTAGATTTTTTTCCCATAGCAACAGACATGTGGCATAGATGCTAATTGGTGTCGAACCAAACTAGTGGCATGTGCAGTGGCAGACGCTCTGTGCCATAAGGGTTAGTTAAATTGCCAAAGGGAGCACACATGGACAGGGTTGAGGACAAACATACACTCTAGAGCGGGGTGCCATCATAAAAACAGTGAATATGCTGAATATGAGCTCTTATAGCAAGTTAATGAACCATGGAGCTTAACACCAAAGGCTAAACCCCAAGAGACCAATACTGAAGAAAATCCATGTCTTCAAAGTTGCTTTTGTCAAAGTGAATATATGGTGAGATGAGCTAAAGAAGGCAAGGATATGCTAAAGAATGCAGAAAGGATTGATCGATCGCAGTGAATAATACTGTAGGTCTCTACTGTAGGTCAATGGATCGGTCTCAGTTGCCAGCTATAGGCATTACATGCACCTGATTATGCACATTGCAAAATAAATGGCATGGAGGTCAGTCAGTTAGATTCACATGTTACTTTATTTATCTTTAACTGTGCCAGAGAAAAAGAGCTCAGCTTGGGGAAACATTTTGTATAAAAATATGACAGTTAGTGATATACTGTATGCACATGAATACATGGGCTCCTGACCAGATATTCTTTTTTTTAAACATTCTATTGCATTATCTGTTACTCACCTTCCTTGTGAAATGCATCAACTGGGGAAAAGAGATCTACTGTTTTCGGTGCGTGTGAAATGTGGAACTCATGGCTAGATGTTTAATGTTCAACACACCTACAAATACAGGTTACATGAGATGCTGAAACACAATTTAGCTACATGTAAAGGCACCTCTCATTTAGTGGCACAATGCTAGCAATAAAACACAGGTGTGATCAGTTTTATATACCATGTTGCTGCTGACAGGCAAATAATGGCTAGACTCAGATGCACAAGGGGTCAGTCAGTCCTTGGTGGTGTTACCCAAGTAGCAGAGAGCACAAGAATGACATATTTAATGAGAGGTTGTGGTGTTCTTTTCCTTTTTAGGAGATGATTTCCCCAGTAGTCCCTTTCAGGTAGAGGCTGTTTACAAAGTGAGTTTGTTTAATGGTGAGAGAAGTGGAGAAAGTGTTTACCAGAAGAACCTTGGCAGCTACTCGTCATGTCAAATCTTAATGGATTGAAAACATAACAGGGGATGAAGTCTTCTGTAAGTGGAGGTGAAGTCTTACTCACTGAAAATATCGAGTTAGAATCCATTTTCATGGCGCATCAATTAGAGACTTTTGCTTCCAAATCTCCTTAGGCGCATATGTGGTGTAAATTTCTCCAAGTCAATGTCTAGCTTTGGTCTCATTATTCAGGAGTATTCCACAGATTACACAGAGGTAGAATTATGGAGCTGTGTATAAACACTCACACACGCACACACACACACACTCGTTCATGTATAGTAAACATAAAAATAGACTCACAAAATCTTCACTAGATATGCTAAACATTTGGCAGAGGAGAAAGCTGCCTACTGGGATATTCTTTATTCAGAGCCTCCTCGTGCACCACAGTTAGTTGAATTCTGTTCTCCCAACCGCTCCTAATGTGGCACAAGATTCCTGATGAGATCCGCGCAAATACATCCTATGACAGACTGCAGAACTTACCCTGTAGCGGCAGGGTTCAAAAGCATATGTTTTTAGCATGCAACACGCGTGCACATTAAGGCAGCCTGCGATCAAAATGTCAAGTGTGCGAGCTGAAGCTCTTCTCCAGCTCTTTCACCTTGGAATACCAGAGAGTGTGTGTATGTGTGTGTGTGTGTGTGTGTGTGTGTGTGTGTGTGTGTGTATGCGTACCCCAGTACCACGGTATCCTGTTTACCAAAAACACTATGAGACAAGCACAAAGCCTTCTCTTCCTTTCCCTTTCCTCCCGTGAGTCATGCTCAACCCCTGGAGTGACGAGAGAGGAGAATAGATTAGTGCCTGTCCTTTTCACTTTGCTCATGCACGGTTTGATGGCCGGATTTTGCCCTGGTAGGCATTAGGGTTGTCAAGGTGTATCTATCTAGACATCGAAGTGTGAGGGTTGTTATATATATATAAATATATATATTGAGAATATATATATACACATATTCTCAAAATATATAATATATTTGGTCCTCTAAACAAGTACTTCCTTGTCTTTGGCCTGTGCTGTGCTAGTATGCCTGGTTGTCACTACTGATTAGAGCAGTAATGGGAAAGCCCGCAAGTCAGAGGCTAAACTGGAGCAATGCTTCTGTGGCTGGCGTGCCACTCAACATCACACACACTGCACCAGGGCCAGGCCTGCTGACCCATGGCCTGGGGGTCACTATTCCTGGAAAGGGTTCTAAATTTAAGCCCCGGCCCCCCTGAAGGCCTTCTGACAAAATGCTGCACACTTCCTTCATTAACACCAGCGCTGTGTGGAATGGGAATATTTAATTGGTCAGAACCAATCAGATAATGACTTTCGGTGATATTTAAACAAGCGTCATTAGTTTTATTGAACTGCCTAATGCTTTTGTTTTGGCAGTTTTGCCATTATAAATGAATTGCAGAGGGCATGGTTAGTCTAACTCTGTATACATAATGTGGTTGCTTGAGCCAGTCTAGATTAATCAGCTGGTATTTTCAGTTTAAAGGTTTATTACTTTAATAAATGTCCAACCAATATGGAATATGCTTAAGACAAATATAGCAGTTCTAACAATAACTTCACCCATCAATTAATTTAATACTTTCAATTGTACTTTTTCATGTGCTGGAAAATAAATGTTGGTCTTTCCCTTCCAACTTCACTATTAAGTCCTTTAATCCCTAATCGTTAGGCCCGGTTTGTTTAGAGCTCTCAGTAAAACACCTACATCAATAGCCATTGACATTTCTCTAATCGTTCAAAGACTGGTTTCCCCTCACCAATAAACAACAAGTTCTTACCTGCAACAAATGGCACCCATTTATAATTCATAAGACTAAAGGCCACTGTGAAGCCAGCCCCTCCCCCACCACCATCCCTCCTGTGAGCCGACCCAAGCCCAGGGGACGGTGACAAGCAGAGCTCCTCCATCATAGCACAGGTACCGTATATAGGTCATCAGCATTCACACTGTGATTGGTGGGGAGACAGAGACAGAGAGAGAGAGAGAGGTAATGAGAGGTACTTGATGATCATCAGTTCACATTGCCATGACAGCGGTACGATAATGAAGGAGCAGCAGGATCGCATGGAGAGGGCTGGAAATGTTACCCCTCTTAATCAGACACTGCACAGTCCGACTGTCAGAGGGGTTCCATCTACCCGGGTTGCTAAGGAGCACATCCGTTTGTGCTCAAGGATCCTCTGGCTAAATATAGTGATCAGGAAGGCCCCATTTGTCATCTGTGAGGGGGGGGGGGGGGGGGGGGGGGGTTGCTCTGTTTTCAAGTTCTTCATTGCGAACTCGTTTCGAACCATCTTAAATGTTGAACTGAAAGGAGCTATCATGCGAGAACAACTACCTAGATATGTATCTAAACTCATAACATCGTTACTTATTCATTAGTGAATTGAGTTTGGCAGCATCAATCTGACTTTAAAACTCCATCTGAAATATCAAATGCATGTATGTATGCTACAGTTGTTTTTTACAGTGCTTTAAGAACAGGACAGAATTTGAAACGCACAGTATGTTTAATACAAAAAACAACAGATGTTTTCAACATGAACTGCACTAGTTATAGCAGGTTTTAAAATGTTAAAGGTGTTAAGAACAACCAGATAAGTTTAAGTGCAAAACTGAAGCTGCTATTCCTAAAACTGCAATGCTGTCAGATCTGCAGGCAGTATTCTTTGCGAGCATTGAAAACTATAGTGCTGTATTGGCTATTTACTTTGCTATTGGCAACAGATATCCACTCATTAATGTGCCAAGAACAGAATTAGTTATTTTAGCGTTCCCCATTTTTTTATTTAAAAAAATATTATTATAGTAAAACACACAATATGTAATCTAACTAGATGTTCCCAGCAAATGATCTACAAGGGAGTGTGTGCGCACCGGAAAGAATGTGAGTGTATGTTTCTTTGTTCGGTCTTGTAGTTCTGCATGCATGTGTGCGCACAGTTTTGATGTATCAGACAAAGGGTCAGCCTATGAGAAGTACGAAGTTTGAATCTTGTCGCTGTGTGTGTGGCTATTTTGAAAGGCCAACGTATGTGTAATCTCTGTGATTACGGCGCCAAGTTAGAGGAGGGAAATGGTTAGTAATGCATGCAAGACCGCATGTCTATGGGGAGCACAAGTAAGGGATAATGTATAGTCCGGTGGTCATTATCGGAAATATCCAGACGGAAGAATAGGACCCCGCCGCGGAGGGGTCTTGTTTCGTCCGGAAGGGATTTTTTCTTTATAATAAGACCGCCAGACTACACATTATCCCGCTTATTATACGATTACTTGCCAAAACGATAGGAGACATTCCTCCAAAATACCCTTTAATAAATATATTTTGAATGATGTTGTTGCTATTTCGTAATGTCCGCTAAGAAACAATAGTTCTTCACGCAAATAGAATTTTAAAGTTACATGTGTTGTGTAGCAACCCATTATTCGCCAAATTCAAGTCACAACGACTTTCCGTTACGGTAAATGACCGGACTACCTGTGGGATGATATGAAAGATGTGAAATTGAAGCAATAAACCCGTTGCCAATGACAGCGATCATTCATTTTTTTGCAGCGGTCAATATATAGAAATATCAGACCTCTGAATGCTGGGTTGGCACATTGAAATCAATGGAATTTCTTTTGCAGCATTCCAGGGAGCCGTTTAATAACGAATTTCAACTCTTATATGATGTGGTGAAGCCTACTACTTAATAACCATGAAAAGATATCACAACAATAAAGTAGTCAATGATTATTGCAATAACAAAAGTTAAACGGTCAGTTGCTTAGCTATGCACACAACAACACTAGGTTAGCTAAATGTATGCCCAGGTATTATATTGAAGTTACCAGTCCTTGGAAGAAAGGGTTTTCTGATGTTTGTTGAGCTAGGCTGAAAAGAGTTCGGGGTACCAGATGCTGCTTTTGCTAAACTTGCAGAGTTTGCAGGTTTTCACGTTAACTTACTTTGCTCACTCAGCTAGCATACTTTCTGTTGCAGCTGCTTGTGCTAAACTTGTTTACTTTCTGGCTAACCAGAAATCTTAGGCAGTCGCTGCCATAATTAAAAAGGGTTTGTTCTGAGAGAGCATGGAGGAAGAGAAAGTTGAAGTTCCCTGGGAAAGTGAATGAGAAATAAAATGAGAATGAGCTTTAGGTGACTTGGGGTCTTGTTCACCAGGTCAGGGGGCATAGTTCATCAGACTATAGTAACAGTGATTGATTGGAGAAGAGGTGGTGACTGTTTATGGAAGATTTTGATTAAACCTCACTTAAGTTCCTGATTAAATTAACAATTACACAATGAACACATTCCAGGTGTACCAACAATACACACGTCATGATACATTCATTATGAGAGAACAAACAGGACTGAATAATACAGAAGCTGTGTGAAGGGGGTTATTCATTGCCATTTATGTTCACCTCAACAGAGGAAAGGTCACCTGTGAAGAATTGATTTCATGTTAATTCGACACAGAACCCATCCTGAATCGGGTTGTCATCTCTGCATTATGTCAACACTTCATCCTCACCACTGAGGACCAAGAAAATGATATCAAATCTGCACCAGAGTTAACAAGTCAAGGGTCTTTGAAGTATGTTTGAAAGCTCTTTGTGTAGCCCCTCTTAAGCGTCGTGCACACTAAGGCGTTGTGCACACGAAGTCTAGTTTGTTTGCATCCGATCTGTTCATAATACCGATAGCCCTATCATACATACGAACACTCTCTATCCGCACCCTGTTTCCGCAACGATCGCAGTCCGGGGTAGAAAGTGAGTAGATTTGAATCGGTACGCGGCTGGTGTTTGTCTGCACGGTTTCACGCAACCTGATGACGTCACTGCCCCACGTGATCTTTTCGCCATCTCCAACCACTATATATATAACTTGTTCTCCCTCAAAATCTCACTCGTGGTGGGCCTCGAATTCACTAACATTAACCCAGTCTTCTGATTTTTGATTAGCCCCCTATCTTGATCTAATTCTTCTTATTCAGACGTAACATAACTTTCATGACCACAAATATAAATTGGCCAGCGATTTAATTTGCTTTTTTATTCATAAATGTATGTAAAATGCTCGGAGCAATGCATCATGGGAAATGGGATGACAGACATGTCATGTTACTGTTCCAAACTCTTTATTATCAATAGAAAAAATAATTCATTTTCGCATATCCTTTAGTCTGACCACTGATATCAACTATCATAATGTAATGTTGTTAATTGGAGCTTGAATGTCTTGTGTAATGTGTTTATCCTCGTGCTGTGAAGTCCCTTCTTCTAGGTTTTTCACGTTTTTTCAGTTGTGTAAATAAAGCGCTAAAGCGCCACCCACCGGCGTGAGGTATGTACTACAGTCGGTTCACCACAATCTGTTGCCTCCGTGTTTACGCAAATCTCTCGTTGCCAGCCTCCGTATTTACGAAATTAAAAGATTCGATTGGTGTGAAAAGTAAATCCGATTCGGAGGCCCTAGACTTCGTGTGCATAGCACCTAAGTCTAGTTTGTTTGCATCCAATCTGTTCATAATACCGATAGCCCTATCATAAAGACGAACACTCTCTATCCGCACACGGTTTCCGCAACGATCGAAGTCTGGGGTAGAAAGTCAGTAGATTTGAATCGGTACGGGGCTAGTGTTCGTCTGCACGGTTTCACGTAACCGGATGACGTCATTGCCCAACGTGATCTTTTCATGATCTCCAACCACTATATATACAACTTGTTCTCCCTCAAAATCTCACTCGTGGTGGGCCTCGAATTCACTAACATTAACCCAGTCTTCTGATTTTTGGTTAGCCTCCTATCTTTATCTAATTCTTCTTATTCAGACGTAACATAACTTTCATGACCACAAATATAAATTGGCCAGCGATTTAATTTGCTTTTTTATTCATAAATGTATGTAAAATGGACGGAGCAAAGCATCATGGGAAATGGGATGACAGACATGTCATGTTGTACTGTTCCAAACTCTTTATTATCAAAAGAAAAAATAATTCATTTTCGCATATCCTTTAGTCTAACCACTGATTTTATTAACCATCATAATGTAATGTTGTTAATTGGAGCTTGAATGTCTTGTGTAATGTGTTTATCCTCGTGCTTTTTAGAATCTTCTTCTAGGTTTTTCACGTTTTTTCAGTTGTGTAAAGCGCCACCCACAGGCGTGAGGTATGTACTACAGCCCGTTCAACACAATCTGGTGGCTCCGTTTTTACGCAAACCTCTCGTTGCCAGCCTCCGTATTTACGAAATTAAAAGATTTGATTGGTGTGAAAAGTAAATCCGATTCGGAGGCCCTAGACTTCGTGTGCATATGACCTTAGAAGCTAAGGGATCTTCAGTTGGAAACAGGTTCTGTGTAGTATTTGTATGTTAAATTATGCATTTCAAGCAGGGGATTAATCAAGAACCAGTCATTATACGAATCGATTCCTGACAAGTGTTTCAAGGTTTCTTTGTTAGAAAACTGAGAGCCAAAGCAAACCTTCTTTAGAGTATTGCAGGTAGAACCTTCAAGACCCACCTTTCTGCGATCATGCATATTCATTCTGGCACCATCAACTACTGCCTGGTTATTGCTGTGAAAGGATTGGAAAGACACATAAAATCATTTAACCCTAAAAGGCCAAAAAGCTATTGGTATATAATTGTAACATACCTAAAAGCACATGCAGATTTATACTTCTTGATCCGTATTAGTACCAATCTAGCGTATGTACACAAATACTGATAATTTCATCAACATTCATACTGACGACTCTAATTAAATTTATAATGGTCCTATGGCATTATTTTTTAAATCAGATGCAAGAAAAAGAAATCCTGACTGACAAGGTCTTTGTTGATTTATGATGGATGTGCCTGAGTGCCTCTACTAAGAATGAGTTAGATTGACAGCTATTGTAATTACATGGCACACCATGTGCGGCCGTTGAGTGTCATTCATATCTTAAGGGTGCATGGCCCATAGCATGTCACACAGCAGCCATTCTAGATGGGAGGGGCCATGTATTTTTGATCAGCATTCCTCCTTATCCGCCCTCAGATTCTACTTTTCTTTAATATTTCAATCCCACTACCCCTACCAGTGGCGTCAATGTGCAGCCCTGTGTGAAGTATTGATTATTTAGGAGTTGCAGCATGGAGAAGTGTACATTAAACCTAATCATTTATTTTCAAGACGCTTTCATGCAAGTGTTGTTTGGGGAGTTAGACATGCAGTGAGAAGCACACACCACCGGTGCATACTTAACCATCGAAATCAAATATTTAGCCATCCCACTCCGTACAAATACATGTTCACTGAATCTTTTTGCGTCGTTACGTCTTGATAGGTAACCTCCCTATGGATGTAAACAAACGTGGCATGTTATGACCACATACATGAAGTCACTTCACCTCTCGCCCAGAAAAGGCAAACTAGAGTCCCAAGATCCCAGGTTTGTGCTATGCAAATGAGGGACTCCTAACAAGAGTTTTATAAGGTGCTGTTCAGTACATTTCAGTCTGACGTACACCAGACACAACAGGAACGAGGTCAGGAGGAGCAATTTTATTGATTAGCAGACCATAATAAAAAAAAAAGTAAATAAATGAACCAAATGGGGATATGAAACGGATTCTTTGGGATCAGCTCCAGCTGCATCTGTTGACATACGTTTGCTTCTGTCCAATCCCAGGGGTCTTGGACATCATTCCAGCGTAATGACTACTGTGAGATTCACTGTTAGATTTATGCAGCATGTTATCTTCATTTGATTTGGCTTTCAGTCAAATGCAGAGGGAGCGTGAGAGAGCAGGAATTCCAATTTGCATTTTAAGCTGGCAGAGAGCAGAGAGAGCCTACAGTATGTGCAGGGTACAGTGAAATAGTATTTGCATTCACTTGTTTATTCTCACTTTGTTCAAATAAATTGGAATAAATTTGCCTCTGAGAGCATCTCCTCGCTGCCCCCTTTGCATTCCTTTGCATCTATATAATGTGTATTAAATGTCTTGTTAGTCGTCCTGTAAATTTAAATTCATCTAATTGAATATGACCCACATAAAAGTCCATCATTATCTAATGACTTCATTTATATGTAATATTAATGGGAAGCTTGGGACATTTCAATTACCAACAAGGCCTCGCATTTCATCCTGAAGATGTTAAAGTAGGTCATAACCTCTTATAAGTTACCTAGTGAGTTGTCACTAACTATTCAGTCAGCTGATTCTATATGCAGTACTAAGGCGCTGATGGATTTCTAAGACATTGCACTGTGGCTAGAAAGGAGGCAACATCAACTCTTAGAATAGTATGCTTCACCAAATACATTTAGTACTCAAACAGCTTTCCTGTAGGTGCTCTTTTAATGTTTTATTATATTATATTATTGATATTCAAACAACAAAGCATTCCAAGGTTGGTGACTATGAGTGTGTGTGTGTGTGTGTGTGTGGTTGTCTGAAAACAACAGTGATTATTACCAGCAATAACTAATAAATAGAGCCACACAAAGAACTGGACATGGCAATATCACAGCACCACCTTTGACTGTTTGCAGTCATGCAGAACTAATTATTTCATCCTATTATGAAACTAATCAACACAAAGGACAACAACCCTCTGTCCCACAAGGTAAGCACAAAAATGGAAACAGCAAAGACATTAAAACATGTACATTAAAAAAGTTATTAGCAATGTATTGAGATTGTCTTTTGTTCGATTTCCGTGTGCATAAACTTTTGTGTGTTAGAATTTTGAGCTGAGGCACATAGAGTTGCTCATGTACACTTACAGTGTAATTGACTTACTGGCCTATGATAAATGATTTGCTGCAGTCAGTTACATAGCATAATATTTGATGTGCAAATTCCTGTAAAGAGTCTCCCAAATATCTTTTCTACAAACGTTTTCTAAATCCTTCATCGTGTATAAGTGTATTTGTGTGCATGGGTGTGTGTGTGTGTGTGTGTGTGTGTGTGTGTGTGTGTGTGTGTTCGTGTGTGCCCGTGTGCGTGTGTGTTCGTGGGGGAAGCTTTTGGCAAAGTTGTGACACTGGTGTCCAGTATATCTTCTCAACTCAGGACTCAGTGTTTGCAGGGTGCAAGAGGGGCAATTACTGTATATTCTCCCTCTCAGCATCGTTACTGGGAGTCCTTCAAATAATGAGAAACTCTTGCAGGGACAGAGTTTGAGACACCTTCATTAGACAAGACATATTTTTTTGTTGTGCCCTGATAATGAGGCAGGATAGAACCCTTAAAGCCATGGTAATGGACTCAATCAAATAAAATGGGGCCAGGACCTCCACAGGCCATAACAACAGAGGAGCAGAGAAAATGAAAAGCTTCCAACAGGAGGTCACGATGCCATTACCGACATTTTATAGCATTTGGACCAGACTGTTTAGCACTGCATCACCCAGGACAGGAGTGAATACTTACATTTTTTGGGAAATCATTCATTTCTTTTCTAGGTCAAACTTCAGAGACAATGTCTACGCAGACATGCTCAGTTGGTCTTGCAGAAACAGTTCTCAACATTGTGTTATTATTCTGTATAGGACTTTTTCTGAGATATTGATGACAAAATTGATGTAGAATGCATGCCTGGGGACTAGAGTATTGGTTGATCATCTCAGTAAGATTCAAATGTTCGTTTTAAGGACAGTAGCTGCAAGCAGTTTTTCTGTTGAAAGTCTTCTGCTTTTATTATTCAATATGTTGTCCTGTTAACATGATATTCATTAATATTTATTAGGAACTGAAAACATCTAAGATCTCTGTGTTAAAATGTGATGGGAAGAGTTTTGCTTTCTCCTGAGGCAAACCTTTTTTGTGAGGCAGAAAATCGTAAAGGCTTTCTTTAAGTTGTCTTTCTCCCAGAAAACATACACACACACACACACACGCACGCACACGCACACACACACACACACACACACACACACACACACACACACACACACACACACACACACACACACACACACACACACACACACACACACACACACACACACACACACAGTCACACACTGTATTTTTAAATACAGCTTTTTTTCTTAAATGTTCTAGTTACAAATGATTCTACCCGGAGAGGAAGTTTTTCTTCAGTGAAATTCCACCTTTGGATTTGCAGGCTAGAAGCTGCATCAGTGGGTTTTACCCTGGTACTCAGGCAATCCCTCTCCCCTCATCCCAATCCATTATTCATGCTTAAATCCATCCAGGCCCTTTGATCATCAAAATATTTCACCAAATACAGTAAACACATATGGTGAGACCTGCAGTAAATTATTAAGCTGTCAGAATGGAGTGCCTGGATGATTAGTAATTCTGAAATTATAAGAATGATATATTATGCTGTATTATGCAGCTTGCACATCTCTCTGCTAAAGGCTACATAGAGATTAATAGAGAGCTTTCATACCCTGTTATTAAATCCATAATGTTTTTGAACGTGGATGCATACACAAACCATAAAACACTCTCAAGTCCACCCTCTCTCTCTCTCCTTCTCTCTCTCTCTCTCTCGCTCTCTCTTGCACACTCACCTGCTATTTATCTATATCTATAAATACAAACAACACATTAGTTTAAAAAGCAACCGTGGTCACTGACATAGAAATACAGATAAAGAGATTTCTGTCTGTTAATAGGTGTTTGGCTTCTATGTATCACGTGCAAATGAGTACGTCGCACAAACATGTTTTCATGACACCTCACTAACAGTCCTTCACCGGCAGGTCATTAAGGACATTTTTACTTACACATTCTATTCCCCAAAGATTCTCCTACCCAATGTCCCCCTTACCAGTCTTTTATTAAGAGATGTTACTAAAATACACCGTTCTGATTAAATGTGTGCCTGTGGCTATAATGTCATGGGTCAACGAGCTAAAACTTGAAGCCTGAAACTGCCTGGAGCCTCAGTGCTCCACCAGAAAACTGGAACCAGAATAATTACCTGCAGTGAACCTCTCTGCTCCCTTAGTGACATTTGGCAGATTGAAATTCTTCTGTTGGGACTGTTTTTTGTTTTTTTTACTGAAATGATAGCCACAGTATTTCTCATAAAGTAGAGGAGGTTATTGTACAAGTAAGGCCTCAAACTGAGTGAGTCTGAGCAGGCCTGCTAATGTCACTTGTGTAAGATTTATTGTGTCACTCACTGGGTGTAAGGCATACTACTTAAGAGAAAATAGTTGTGTTTGAATTGTGTGCCATTTGTCAATTCATAACTGTTTTTCAAAAAACTATTTTTTTAACTGAATACACTATAAGAATATCTGTTAGAGTACCTAGTTTGTTTTCTCAAGTTGCATGGTTTGTAATAAGCTATTCCTTAACTCATCATTTTCTGAGTGAAATGGCTCGTAGTCCATTACATGCTGTGTAATAGTATAAAACTGCACATATATTATTAATAAAGTAGGGAGGATATTGCACTGAATCCAGATGCATCTTTAGTTTTTAATCTTCTCCCACCTGTCATAAAACCTCAGGATGAGGGTTTTATCCAGCGGCTATGTGAGCTCTCTGACCCCCCCACCGCTTGCAAGCAAACACCTCCGAGCGACAGCCAACACACAAGCGGTCAATCAGCACACAAAACCGAGAGATAATGCGGACAGATTTAATACAAATTGAGCATTTGAGTGCCCTGCCTGGCTTTTCATTACTCCTTAAGCCCTTGATTCCACTCATGCTGAGCAAATGAGTGATTGGGGCTGAACCCAGTTCACCCCTCACAAGGCTCTAAACCTGGGAGGGGAAAAAACAGATGTCTTCTGAATATTTAAAAAGCTCTATATTCACCATGCATGTATGGGTTAAAGGCAGCAGGAATCCGCATGCAATATATATCTTCTTTTTTTTCCAATGTTGACACGCCATTTGGATGGTGGTTTAGATGTCTGTGACACCGTCTTCATACCCCTCCAGTATTCCTGTGAGACAATGGGCTTATCAGGGCCTACCACTAGTGCAGGGTTACCCAACCAAGGGTCTCCAGCGACGTGGTGAATGGGTTGTGTCAGCGGCGTCTCCCCTGGCTGGCTTTGGCACCCTGTGCCTGGGTGAGATGATAGCACCTATCACCCCCCACCAGGAGTGGACTCATAGCATATCAAGTGGTCCTCGTGCGCTTATGTGTGTGTGTGTGTGTGTGAGAGAGAGAGAGTGTGAGCCTCTGAGCTCTCAAGAGCTGCCCTACTTTAACCTTTCCCTGGCTTCCGCCCAGCTTGGACACAGGCCCGATGTTTGGCATCACCTTACAGTTCAAACTGAATGTCTGCTGCTTTATTTGTGGCTCCTCTTGAGAAACCAGTTGTTTCTGGTTGCATAACATATCTAATGACACTGAAAAAATATAATCCATATAATTTATGTATGAGTCTATTAATGCAACATAGTTACATCTGGAGAATATGATATGAAAAACATCGAGTTTGGAATCTATATGACAGTCTGCATAGACAAGTTTCAGCTGTGTCACTGAAAGTAATTTGCTCGCTGGTGATTTTGTTCCCATCGATGTTGCTGAAACATCCGGAACAGAAGTAACATGAGAAAATGGCCGAAACCAAGGTGGAATAATCAATGGCTGAATGTTTCCTGTCAACACAGAGGAATCTGTGGTGCCACATGAGCCATTCCATTTGTGTGTGTGTGTGTGTGTGTGTGTGTGTGTGTGTGTGTGTGTGTGTGTCTGTGTGTGTCTGTGTGTGTACGTGCGTCATCAAAGTTTCTACAGGGATAAAATATCACCATTGTCCTCCAATTCATTCAAATCACATAAAATCACTATTGATTCCCCTGAAATGAATTTTGCGAATTTAGAGTGAGAGTTGACAGACTAGAGCCAGATCATGGTCAGCCTGATGAAATATGTTCCTCCTGTGGGCCCCAGCTGTAATCTACATTTATGAATTGCTAAGGGATTATGTTCGCTCAGCAGAAACATTGCAGAAAGCTGTGTTCCACGACCAGCTTGATAAATTCCTTTACCATAAAAACACACATATTTCTTTCTTTTTTTACTGCAGTCTTTGCCTGAGAGCATCATTTCCTTTTCCCTTCCCCTCTGTGACCAAAAATGATTCAACATCTTGACTTTGAGAGGACAGGAGCAAATTTGCCACAGTGACAGGGTGCAGTTTCTCCGTCAGACGAAAAGTTGAAAACTGAATTTAAGACTCCCAAGACATGGCCTATCTGTACCGCAAGGCGATTTAAGGAGTTGTTTCCATCTTCAGAAACAGGGGACGTTGCCATTTAAAGGTCAGACGATTGTTTTGAAAGGCCAGTGACTTTAGACAAAGCAAAAGGCCAGGTGAGCTTTTTTTCTCACAGAAACCCTCCAGTAAATTCTCTGTCACTCCAGCATCCCAGTGCTGAAACTGGGTGACAGTAGCTTGCTGTAGACGTCTGAATGACTTTCGTTAAGCATTCTGTCATATTACTTAAAGCACGTGCAGAAAAGCTTTCCAATTCTCACATGTAGCCAGCAGGACTCCTCTTGCAAAGTGACATAATTGGGTTCAACAAACCTCTCTGATACAGACTTTTCTGTCCAAACGAGATGATAGTCTCTCTACTGTGTTTCATGTGCCAGCAAACATGCAAGTTCTGTTTTGAAGAATCTGATAGAGCTAGAAGTTCATTCACTTCCCTGGGGTTAATTATGATTCCCTATGAAGGTGGTAGATAAAACCTACAGATGTTGTTACTTCTTTGACTAAATGTACAATGTAACATAGGAATTGAAAGCTAGATTAGGTTTTTGTATTGAACATCTATATTGTTTCATATTTCACCTTTGACATTGCAGGGATTTCACTGAGTAGATTTAATAGTGTTTGTTTTATAACAGTCTTGTTCTGACCTTGCTGTAATGGTATTCATTCATATTCATGTCATATATGAGTGCCCAAAAACACAGCATTAAACAAACAACATTTATTTTCTTGATAGAAATGTATCAATGTTTTTGATAAATGGCCATTGATGTCAGACAACTTTTAAGTTTATATAAAAATCTACCTTTGAATCATCCTGATCATTTTCATATTCCTGGTGAATTATTTTGCAATATGAAAAACATTTCATGACCACTGCTGTATTTGTACTTTTTTCTATTACTCAAGTGGTGGAGGAGGTGCTTGACTCCAAATCTTTTAGCAGACATCTGACCATGGAAATGTTCCATTAGTCGATACGGCAAAGCTTTTTCCTCTCTGTCGCATCCGCACAAAATCAAAACCATCTACATCACTTATCCGTAATGCTCTTCATGTCACTTGGCCTTGAAGTCTCCCAACCGAGTGCTCTTTGCATGCACCCTGACAGAGTGCTATTGATTCCTTTAATGAGGGGGTCGTCTGCTGTGAATGTACTGCTATTATGACTTTGCTTCTTCAAAGCTCCGACAGTTGTTTTCTTCCCCCAAACTCCTTGTCTCCTGTCCAATCTTGCCCTCGACAGGTCACTAAGCTATCGAAGAAGATGAAGAAGAGAAAAGTATGTGTGTGTTTGTGTGTGTGTTTATGTGTGTGTGTGTTTGTGTGTGGGGGGGATGTGGTGTGGTGCTGAGCAGAGGCAGTGACTTAAATGAACAAACTCGCTCATAATCTTGTCATCATTCACATTGCATTAAGCTGGACTGGGTCCCTCCTTAAACAGCGGCTGAGTTATCATCCCGGAGGATTCTTGACAAGCAGTACCATGGGTCCAGGAGGGGTGACGGCCCGACGGAGGGGGGTAATGAATGAAACGGGCCTGAAGTGGCACTTTATTTAGAGGCAGACGATTCCATTACTCATATCTGAGATAAATCAGCGCACTGGGCACGGGCCCATCTCAAACAGCAGAGGAATCATTAATCGCTTAGCCCGGGATAAATTACATTTTAAGCGCATTATGCAGACAAATTGGATGTCGCTTATCTCGCCCCAGCATCACTGGACCAGGCTGGCAAAGCCCTGGCACTGGCTGATTCAGAACAGGTGGGAGTGTCTCACTCAATAAAAGGAGAAATGTGTGCTACAAAATGCATTTTGATCTTCCCTTTGAAGTGGATGTGAAACACGTTATACATTGGTTTGGTTTTACTCTCAGTTAAGCAGTCTTCCTGTTGAGAGCTCTCGCCGTGCCGCAGTCAATGTCAGCAGCCCAGAAAGGGTGTTTTTCCTGTGGATCTGCAGACGTGGGTTATTTTATTGTCAGTCTGCCCTATAATCCTCTTTCATGCTGGGCTGGGGTTTAGTGATGCCAGTGACCGGTCTCACACACACACACACACACACACACACACACACATCATTGTGTGGTAAAAACCCAACCAGAGCAGGTCTGCAAAGACACCGCTCCCCATTCTCCAGATCACAGCTCTCATTTCTGCAGGTTGCTTCAGATGATCCCAAATGATGAAGCATCAGTGGTCCCCATTAGAGGCATGCAGCAGATGCTTGCACTGATTTGCATTTCATGTTCTAAGGCAACCTGTATCCCTTCCTCACAACTTCTATACCGAGTCGGTCTTCTTTTGCAAACCTTAACTACAGAGGAACTGTGGCAAAAAAAAAACACGTATATTTTGAGCTCACAGAGGGGCCTATGAACCTGCATCTGTTGCACTGCCTTTGTCGATTCTGGTAAAGGCTTTCGCCAAAGTGCTGCAGCCTGTTCAAAGCCCTAAAAGCCTTTCCCCCTGCAGCTCCCCTCTGTGGGCTCCGCAGCCGGCACTGCACCAGTTGGCATTTAGTCTTCCAACCATCCCTGCACGTTTCCCTCCTGTCGATCCGATAATTGCATTAAATATTAATGATGAGCCATGCGTGGAATATTTCTGAAGGGCATGATTGGTGTGGTGCTCTACTGCGAGGCCTGCGCTGAACTGCATAATGCATGCACGGGTGAGTAGCGTGTGGTGCCGATTGCAGAGCGAGTGGCTGCGTCGTGCCAAGGGCGAAAAGAAAAGAGATTTATGTATTGTTTGTTTCACTTGTGCCCGTGCTAGGGACCCTGCCGCGCCTGCCTGCACGTCTTTGAAGCTCTGTGGCACAGCACTGCATTGTGAGGGCACCAGGCGAAGAAAGACGGTCTGCAACCAAACAAGGACAGAAATACATACAGAGTCCAAGAACTTTTGTCTACCAAAGAAACTTTTTTGATGTTTTTGTGTCCTCAATCGCAGCCCTTACCCCCCCGCCCCTCACTCTATTCTTAGCAGAGGTGGGCAATACTATGTGTTAATGGTTTTGTCAGAGTAAATGCGCTAAACGAGGCACTGTCAATTCCAATTCATTTCTAGATTTACCGCGAGTCTTTGTCAGTCAAAAGGAGGGGGAAAAAGCATTTCCTGCCAGTAGCATGGCTGCCAGATTAATATGCATGCGGGCACATGCAGCTAGCATGCTTGGGATTTATTCTTTGCTGCTGAGCATGAAAGCAACTCACTCTCCCCTCATAATTAAGCAGGAGGGACAAAATGGCTTCTCTGTTATCGGAGGGTCGTGGTGGTGGTGTGTGTGGGGGGGGGGGGGGGGGGGTGGGTAAGCACAGAGGGGGCATCCTTTCACCACCGGGCCCTGTGTGTGTGCGCACTGCCAAACATGGCGCTCATACAGCCGGGAATGAGATTCGCTTGGCGCAAGGCTGGGAAACAGTAATTACTCCTTTTGAATTACTTTTGTGGGATCATATTGATTTTTCTTCTATTTTCTCCTTTTTTTACTGACAAAAGAGGCGACCTCCCTGTGTTTCAGAGCCATTTTCTGCAGGAATGGCAGACAATACAACCCCAAGAGATAGCGGCAGAATGGGGCAGTAAACAGGTCACGTGATAACTATTTCCATCCACCCAAGTTTTCAGTCAAAAGTGTGATGCTAAAAAACGAGCTATGACATATGCTGATGGATTGTAAATAAAGTTCCCCGTACAATTTTCATTTCTCTGGCTCATTGTCCAAAGCAATCAATTAAGCAGGATTGCCGTGGTGGGCAATTTTCTGTTTGTAGATTAGCTAATTGCTAAAAAGGTCCTTCTGGCTCCATCCAATCCGAAAGCAGCCTCAGATAAGCTTCAGCTTATCATTCAAGGCCTTCAGCAGTCATTCAAATCCTTGCGTGTGGAAAAATTATTCCATTCCTACTGTAGGTGTATTTTGAGATAAGCATTGCTTCATACAGAGCTGCTCTTGCTGAACTATGTTAGCATTCTGATAATATCTTGCTTTTTAGCATTTTTCTCAGCATGAACTGTGAGCTTTTTATGTTGCTGTAAGAGTTTCAGCCCTTAACCCAGAGCAGTGATAAAGGTGAGTACATTCTCCAGCTCTCTTGGGCTTTGACCTGCATTTCAATACTTTGCTCATGACACTTTCAAGGAGAGATAATTCATTAATGAATTATTCAATGCAAGAATGAATCATAGAACAGAATCGGTAATTGCCATTTCATTACAACGGTATTCGGCAGCTTCAGGAGACACACCCGTGTGTATGGGTGGAAGCTGAAAAGTTTCCAAATGCCATGACTGCGTCAAAGTACTGGCAACTTACTCTATGAGATCAAAGTCTTAAACTTTTCCTGAACTTTATGAAATTAAAAATGCCTTTGACTTTTTACATTAAAGCCAAGAACAAAGGACAACTTGATATAAGATGTATACCTCTGGGAGGGTACATGCAGCTTAAGCTGACCTTTACAGCAAGTCTCAGCTCAGCAAATCCTATTAGAACTCCACGGGTGTCAACCTCTAATTTCCTGATAGAGACTGTGTCCATTGGTTTTTGTTTGTTTGTTTTATTAAGACCATTCTGTAATTACATGGACAAACTTATAGTATTTTCATCAACTTTTTCTTTTACATCAAACGTCAAAACCACATTAAACCCCTGGGCTACATTAAACCTCTACAGCTCTTAAGGTTGGCAGCCTAGCTTTTATCCTACTTGCAGTGGTTTAAAAAATGAGTTAATTCATTGTCACTCTATTCATGATAGCAGTCCTTTGTGTTTTGCCAATATAACAGGTTATGTGTCTCTGAATCCAAAGCGGTCAAATCAGGTTTTTCATTATCGCAGGCTTGGTTTCTGCTTTGACATGCTGGGAAAAGGCTCAAGAAATTTAAATATGCCTGAGTGCATACCCATATATCAGTGCTCTGACTTCAAAGTTTCCCATTTAAAACTCCTCCCACTGATTTTGCTTCAGCACAACTGAAATACAATGGTGCACGCTCAGGGGAAACAGAGGGAATAAAGAGGCAGCGCTGAAATTCATTCTCTGAAGACAACGCAGGATTTGAGAGGCCAAGCCTTTTCACACAAAGTGACACCAGATAAGGGCCATTTCAAAGACTTGCTCGCCTGTTAATCAGACTGAATCGTGTTTGTACTCACTGCTGTGTGAGGATGGCGTGCAGTGGGAAGGACTGCTGATCATTCCTGGCTCCAGGATAGAGGTCCCGCAGATATGGATCATGCTATTGTTGATTGAAAAGTCTGGGGCCACGGGCGACAGATGTCATTTGTGGGAGGCATGGCTGTCACTGACCTAATTAACAGCCGTCACTCCCTCCCTTCTGCATCAGGAGCACTGTGAAGTGAACTACATCTGCCCTGTTGTAAGAGATAATTATCCTCTAATGAGTGGATGCATCACGACTAGCACATTTAAGCACTGGCCATGATTTTCTTTGTTTTCCTGTTCATAAAGATGGGATTGGCATATACATTCACATCATGTTTTTTTGGCAGTTATTTAAAACCCTAAAACGTACAGTGCTCATTCAAAGTGCTACAAAATAGCTCACAAGAGCACACACAATACAAATGGTATACTGGTTAATATCCAAAGTGTTTGAACAATGCCCACTTATCTAATACTGATGCAATTTTCCCATATTTTCTCTTTTCCTCCTGCATATCTCCTGAACGCACACAAAAACAGTTGCTCAGCAGCTTTGGAGCATGTTAAATTCCCCTTATCTTCACAGGCTTGAAAGACACAGTGAGTTTAATTAGCGCAAAGGAAAGCGCTAAGATTGAGATGCAGGTCAGCACTGGGGTAGCGCATTGCTCGCCATGTGTGGATTAATCAAGCTTTGTGGACTCAGCATAATCTGAGGCACGGGAAGGAAATGAGAGGGAAAGCCAATAAGAAATGGAAGTGTTGACATTTGCTCTCTTCCCCTCGGCTGCTTTGATGAGAGGGAGTAGAACACGAGCTCCGGCTTCCGCTGGTGCTAATGCAGGGTTGTTAGGCAGACTCACCTTTTTAGTCTTCAAAACCATGGCTTCGAGAGGAGACGCCGCTGATTGACAATTGGTTGTGTTGTTTCAAACATGAGATGAGAGCTCTTGAAAGCCGAGATTACGATTGTTGGTTCTGTCGAAGATGAAATTCAATTTCAATCATTCCATTTTATTGATTTATAAAGCGCCATTAATAATAGATATTGTCTCAAGGTGCTTCACAGAGCTCGAGACATGATACCCCTAGAGCAAGCACAAGGTGACGGTGGCAGGTAACAGTAAGAAACTCAAACATCTGCTCGAGTCCAGCCCAGTAAAGGGATAGAAAGAGGGGAGTGGGAAAAGAAGAGGCATTGTTAGGTGGGAATGGGCAATATGAAGTGGGATACTTTTTTGTGTGTGTGTGTGTGTGTGTCGTTGTGTCTTTGTATGGTTTATTGTAGGTAGTGTGTAGTAGAACATTCGCTTGAATAGTTGGGTAGGAATGGGTAGCAGGAAGTTGGAAGTGGACAGGTTGCAGCAACACCTTGCGGTGGAGTGTCTTAAAAAAAAGAGAAGCAATGAGAGAATGGAAGGAAGTTTTCTAATCGGTTGATTTGTGTATGTATCTGTAACACATAAGTTATAATGGTGGAGAAAAATAGTAATAGCAATGGTCCTACTATAAGGAGAGAGAAGAGAGACAAGTTAGTAAACAGATTTAAAAACATCAGACAGGAGCCGGACATCAGAGAGATGGCAGAGGAAAGAGGAAGGAGAAGATGTATGGCATGACACATGAGAGGTCCTTGGCAGCCTAGGCCTATGGCAGCATAACTAAGGGATGGTGCATACTGGAGCTGACTTTACCAACTATGACTGGCCGGCCAGTCGCAGAGAGGCAGCCCTTTCAACCAGAGGCTCTGCAATGAGTGCTGGACATCTGACTGCACACCATTCCTAACTATAGGGAGTAGTGAAGAGGAAGGTTTTAAGTCTGGTAGAAGTAGAGAAGGTGTCCACTATAAATGTCCCATACCCTTGAGTTCTAAAGCTGCTTCTGACTTCGTAGTGACAGGCGGTGAATATTTCAACCGTGTTCTGTCATATTTGGCCTGATTTAAAGCTGCTAAAACTCCACCTCAGGAGTTTTATGTCCCCTTTCACTCATGGTATTGGCTCTCACCCCCCACCTTCCCTTTCTCACACGGTGCCCATTGATCTGTGTGTTTTTTCAAATTTAAATAATAGATGGGTCTGGAAGTCAATAGTGAACAGCCATTAATCTTGATTTATGTGTCTTACTCAAACATCTGGCTGGCAAACAGATTACTCTTTGTAAAATTCAATGAACAGGACGTTATATGCCGACTCAAAAAGCGTCAGACGGGGAGTTTTATAACGGCGATCGCAGCGCTCCATCTTTTAGATTGATGGCGGGGCCCGTTCGCCTTAAAAGTGCTCAAATTTATAGAGTCCTTTCAAGTGATTACTCTGTGCAGCCGCGGTGTAAAATTCAGCAGTTTGTCAATGGTTGATATATGGCATGTTATCAGAATTAGTATTGTAGTGATCTCAAAGAGTCAGGCGTATCTTTGACGTTCTTGCCACATGCTAAGGTGGATATTAACATAGAGGAGCATTCGGACACCGATACAAAATAGCAAACGGGACCGAGTTCTCTCATGCTGACACACTTTACAGACTCAGGAACGTCAAAGTCACTCAACACAGGGAAAACTACACTACCACATTTACATATTATACTGACTACGTTACAAATCTTAAGACTAATACATTCTACGCTATGAACACTGGGACGCATCACGTGACTGAAACTTTATGGAAATACACCCACAAAACACACACTCCTGCTGCATGCCACATAGTGCCCACCAGGTTGGTCACATGCCCCCATCGACCCATGCCTGCAACACAAAGTCTCTGAGGTGTGCCCAAAGTTGACGCTGCCACTGTGAGCGAGCCAGGATGTGGCACTGAGCCCCAGGAGGGTCAGCGTCAACACAGCAGCCCGTTCTGCCTGAAAAGGTCGCTGTGGATGGCGAGCTTTGGTCTCAGGGCCTGGACCCGGGTGGGGACAGGATCTTGAGCGGCTCAGATCCAATGACCTCCCATTTGCTCGACTCGCTGGCGGCTGCTGAAGACTGGGGATCGTGGAATGCACCAGCTAGCAGAGCAGCTACCACCGGAGCAGCTGCACTCTTCTCTGCCCAGCCGATGGCTTGGCACTGTCTCTCGCCGGAACAAGGGGCACTTTTGCGGATGCTAGAGAAAGCCAGATTGGTGGATGGCCTGCCTTGTCTCAGCTGTTGATGGAAGTCTCGGCGTGTTGGTCTCTGGAAGCAGCGTAGCTCCCCAGTAGTTGCTGGGGTGCGACAATTTCTCCCCAGGATGCGGTGGTGGTGACTTGATGATTCTCTGGATGGACGATGGGCCCCAGGCAGCTCTTCTCCATTGACGGCGTCCTCATTGGTGGTGACAGCGTGCTGGCTTCCCTGGGGTGACTGGTGGTGATGCACTGGTTCTTTGTTCCCCTGATGGCACGTTGTTGGGGGGAGGGGGGGGGGGGGGGGGTGGGGGGGTGGCAACCTGATTGAGTGGGCAGGCTCCTCAAGGCTGGGCGTGGTTCTGACACGACAACCTTAAAGAAGCCTTTGACACCCAGTCTTCTCTCTAAGATCGTGGTCTCTGTCAGTGACGGCAACACAGGCCAGGAGCTATGGGCAGCTTCGGTGCTTTCTGGGCCGGAGTTGTGGCAATGGCAGCCCTTCTGGTCTATAAGTGCCTTCTGGCACTTTCTCTACCGTGGTGTGAAGGGCCGCAGCCTGCCGGCAGGCCTGCTGCTCGCCAGAGGCCCTGCTTTGGACGCTGCGGGGATGTCATTGCTGCCTGGCAGACCACCTTTATCTCCACCTCGCTCTCACTTGGCTGGGCTCGGCTCAGCACATAAGATGTGCACCACATGCTAAGGTGGATATGATCATAGAGGAGTATTCAGACACTGATACAGAACCGGAAACGGGAGCGTGTTCTCTCGTACAGACACACTTTACAGACTCAGGAACATCAGAGACACTAAACACAGGGAAAATGACACCAGTGCATTTACACATCACACTGATTCTACATCGCTAATGAAAAATACACATTGACAAATCAAATCTTAAGACTGATACATTCTACACTATAAACACTGGGACACATTACATGACAGGCACATGACAGAAATACACTTACATATACACACTTTCCAGATGCACGCCATTGTACTAGCATGAGTGGCCATTCCTATTTTACCTTTTTAAAGAACTGCTGGTGTTACATTCATTTTTTGAGGTGGCTTGCTAGAATCTTCAGAACGCACGTTCAGCAGGAAATGTAGACAGTGCTACCCAGCAGCTTGCCACTGAACACTGACAGACAAGCAAATGATTTAGCCATCAAGAAGATTCATGTCTTGTCACACATGAATTTTCCGTCCTTCAATTCTTCAACTCGGCTTAGCAGTATAGCAACGTTCACCATGCCAAACCCATCTTGGCGTGAGAAAAAAAGAAGAGAATGCCTAAATGAATATGCAGATGCTGCCGTGAACAGGTGCGGTATTGTGTTTCTAAACCTGACTGACATCTGCAGCATTTGCAATTGTACACCACCCAAGGCAACTAGATCTCTCAGATGAGGCAATATTAGATTAATTTCCCTGGTGGTCTGGAGCATTGGAGAGCTTAGGAGAAGGGCTTTTGTTTGGCTCCACTGCCTCAGCTCCCTGCTCTGAGCCATCGAGACACCAGCCGCTCATGACTTTAACTCTGACTACTGGGAAAAGTCCCCACATTGTTCTCTGGTGCAAGATAGATGATCAGTCCTCAAAAGGAGACACACACACACACACAAGACACAGAGCTGGGAAGAGAAAGCCTGTTGGATATCTGAAATCTGTCAAACAGGTGTGCCCATTATCAAGCTTAAAATCGAGCCATGTTTTTTAGATGTCTTTTTAATGACAAAGTCAGGTGGCCAAAAAGCCTCTATGACAGTGTAGAGGAATGGAACGTCACGCGATGGTGATCACTCTGTCAAGTGGAACCCAGGACTGTAGGAAGGATGACTGAAAGAGACAAGGGCGCTGAAAGGCACTCTTATGCAGGGTCAGGCCCTCTGAAATATTTATTATTTATCTTACTTCAGTTTCCTCCTCCAGCCTTCACAGTCACAAAATACATTCCATGAGGGCTGCATGTATATATGGGATCTTCATACATTTATAATCCATAATGTGCTGTCGGACTTTAATGACCAGTTATGACTAGCTATGTTCAATCAGTCATCCAGCCACTGGCTGCTGTCACTCAAACAGTTACTATTTGTGTCTTGAGTCAAAGCAACTGGTAAAAAAAAGGTATTTGGTACACCTTGGTATACTTTTGTCATGGGGATAATTTTGAAATGCATGTGAGCGAAAAGTAGAGCTAAAAATGGCAACAGCTGAAGCTGGTACCTTACTAAAAGCACTGACAGTGATCTGCTGTCGGGAAAAATAATTGAAAGGACGCTAGTAAAAATCTCTGCTGATGTAGTTTGGGGCTCTCTCTCAATGGCATGTCACAAAGGTAAGAGGAAGAGCAAGGAGTAGTGTGGAGAACTGGTCGTCAATTTTTTTTAAAAGCCTTGTTAGGCTTTAATGTTGTTATAGGGACTGATCACAACCTCAAAAGATGGATTGCCTGGCAACAGTTTGTTATTGCAGTGAAGTGATGGGATAAATGGAATGCACAGAGATGAGTGATGAGGTGCACGGCTCGATATGTAGTCTGGCACCCCCACTGAAAAAAAACTTTGATGATGACACAGCATGTAACACAGCTTAAACACCCTAGTGACGTCATATATCAGGTTTCTTCAGGACAAACCGGATATGTCGTTCAAGTTATCACTATCCAGCATGTTGTAGGTCATTAACGTATGGTTATAGATCTCTTTCGGCAAAAGCACAGTCATCGCTTCAGATGTGTGACGGTCGTGGTGCGACCACACATGATAAGCACACTCCTGCCATATATTTGCAACCACAAAAGCACCAAACAGACATGGTTTGCACACACACGCACACACAAACACTCATACCACTGATTACAATTGGATCCACCTCATGGACACTGCTAATTGCCTAGACTGGCAGGGGGGGACATCTTAAATGGTATGGGCCATACAACTTGAATAAGGTGGTTTTTAACAAACCTTTGAGACATTATTTATGAATTACATAGTTATTTGATTGATGATAGTGAGGATATACTATGTTTGTGTCTCAGGGTCTGTTTTGTCATTGTTGAATTGTTTGTTTTTGTGTCTACCCCAGTGTGTGGAAATGGTGCTGGCCGTCATGTATATATGTTCTGTGTTCTGTATAGTTTGGTGAGTCTAGTCTAGTCTAGTCAGGTATGTGTTCTGTTGTACTGCTGATTGTTGTCCTCTGCCATTATAGAGGCTTAGCAGGTGCTGTTTATTGTTGTACTGCTGAATGTTGTCCTCTGAAGATAGAGGCTAAGCAGGATATTTAAAAGATATTAAAACTTATATTGAACCCTCACTCTGTCTCTGAGCTTTCGGGCCAAACCCACACATTTTTGACGGCAACCGAGGCTCGGTCCGTCAAAAGATGGAAACGCTTCTTTTCCAGATCATATAACAAAAACATTGATTCATTACCTTCATACCCTGCCCTTGCTAAATGTAAAAAAAACAAAATGTGGGGGTTTATCTCACAGATCTGTTGCAGAGGTGCAAATCAAACATTTCTTTGTCAACATCCTGTACTGGCAATATTATCACTCAGCTTGCTAATCCCATCCCTATAACCTAGACCTAGAGAGTCCAAATTCTACTCGGGGCTGTGTCTCTCCCTCTTTTGTGTTGTGTTGTCTATCTGCTAACATTTTCTACATGTCGAGAGTTTCATTTGATCTTATCCTATTTTATCCCTGAAAGAGAGAAAAAAAAAATCACTTACCTTGATAATTAACCATCAGGGGATTTGATTGTTACCCAAAGGAAGTGGGGGTAAAAAGAAACAGAGAAGAATAATTACTTTGATTGTGTGGTGTCCCAAACTGAGGCCATATGGTACAGTGGTGCCCCCAAGAGGATGGAGTGGGGAAATACAGGGTTCTGTCAGAATCATGTCTCCACTACAAATGTGCTGCGTTTTCATGACATATGCAGTTGCCAAGACCCTTGAGCCGTCTAATAAAGTATTGTGTTATTAAATTATGCTAAGTGTACTTCTCACTGAGTTATTCATCTTAAACGACCTGATCAGATTATGACAAAGGCAATATATTTATGAGAGGAAAATTAAATCAAACCTCTACCCACTCTATTCCCCCGGTTCTACTTTCTCTGTCATACTCTGTACACACTGCAGAATACACAATGACATAATCTTTTCCAGCAAATCATGCCAGTCCCATATGACTAGTTTTTTCTGTGCTTAACACGTAAGCTAAGGATACAAGAAGTAGCCCAATTCTAAAGCACAAATGAGTGGCACTTATGAAGCAGCGACTCATTTGATTAAAGCAACCACAAAATCTGTCGCCTCCTGCATGAAAGTCGGTGGCGTTGAGTCACCCGTTTGTGAGCTCCTGTGTGTTGTGTGCTTGTGTTGTGTAAACCCACTCATTAAAAATGCATGCGATTTAGTGACAATTTTGTCTGTGTTTTTGTCTGTACGTCTCTGTTTACGTGTTTGTGTGTGAGTAAGTGTGTCTCTGTATGCCTTCTGGTTGTTGTCACACCAGGGGTCGTGGAGGATGAACGGTTCAGCGTGGCTCTGTTGCACTGCACTGCCTTGCTCTCCCCCTGAGAGTTCCCCTAATCAAGATAATTATGTGAGCGACAGCCGCAAAGAGGTGCTGGGGACGGTTTTGATGCTTCCGTCTTCCTCTTTTTCTCTTCATCTCTCTGTTTCTCAATTCCCCTCCACCCCCCCCCCTCCCTCTCTCTCTCTCTCTCTTCATCCCTCTGTCCCTCTCTCTCGCAAGCACGAAGGATTCACTTCTTGTCATCATTTGTCTGCCTCTCGCCCAAGCTAATGTACAATGAAAAGACAAAAACTCGTGGCATGTTGACTGACAGCCACAGAGGGAACCGCAGTGCGCTCTCTGCCAGCAGCCATTATTTAAACTCATGGTACACATGTGTTTCAGTGCTATACTGTATGTCAGTGGCATAATGACAACCTTAATCTGGTTAACACTCAAGCCCCGCCTCTCTCACTCACTGAAGAGCTGTGAGTCAATTTAGGGGTCCCTTTAGGTGGTACCAGATATGGCTGGATGTGGTTGACCGACACTCCAGGTTTCAGAAGGAGGGAAGGGAGGGGAACTGTGGGATTGGCGAGTCGAGTCCAGTGCTGTGTGACCTTGCTAGATGACCTTTGGGTCCTGCAGGATGATGTGTGGTTATGTGGTCCCCTGGCTAAAGGCTACAGCCGGCGCTCAGCTTAATGGGTTCAGACAGAGGGCCGGGGGAGGGGAGGCATGTGTGTGTGTGTGTGTGTGTGTGTGTGTGCGTGTAGGGGGTTTGGTAGACACAGTAGCTCGGGTAGTCCAAAGAAAAGTGAGGTCAAAGCAGAGGACGCGGCAAGCCTTTATTTACAATTGCTGCGCGTGATGCATGAGTCGGGTCGGGCACTGCTTCGAAACGGCCACTCGCTCTGGTAGAGCCAAGCGAAACCGGTTTCCGGTGATATATTAGGCCACCTCCATCGCTTTACCATTACAGGCCAGGCGATCAAAGGTGTCGCCCTAGTGCCCTCGTTTTTCCACGGCAATAATTACTTTCTACTCTCCACGCTGACCTGTGAGACTCTTCAAAACATTTTGTGCTGGGTCATTGATGTTTTATTACACTGTGCCACCCTTCTTAAAACCACCTTCAGCCTGTACACCATAACACTGCACAATAAAACTAGCAAGCTATTTGGAAAAAGACGTTCAAAAGGCATTTTCTGTATTTTCTCCTGTCCTAAAGTACTATGTGCATCATACAGCTTCAGTCATTTTCCCCCCCCTGCAAGAGCTGCACTACTACAGAAGGGCTGCGAGCTGTAAGTCTCTCTCCCTCGGCTCACGTTTGAATCTTCCGACCCTCCTCATCTCCATAAAGACAGCTTTAGCTGAGCCGCAGATTTGCCTCTCCCATTGGCTTAACGAGACTCCTACAGGGCAGGCCCTGTCTCTGGCTTTGCCGCAGTAATTTGAGGACAACTCTCCAAATAAATGTAATAGCCCACATCAGGGCTGACCTTGCTGAACCACTCCCCCCTACTGTTTTCCCTCCATTCACTGTGGCCGAACATATCATCTCTGATGGAATTGCAATGCCTGCTTGAGATGTATCATGAAGTTGAAAATGTAAAGATTAGAGACATAATGGGGAAATGATCCACAGGCACTCAGGGTGTAAATAGATAGATGTTATGACCTCAAGGGTATGAGAAAATAAACAGTGCTGTTTTGAAGCCATGAGTATTGAAGTGGTATGAAAAACATGGGTTTACGTGTCTGTCCATCTCTCCAGTAAAAAGCTGATGGTGAACCCATTTTCATGCAGTATCTCACTCTATCTTCCTTCTCACTAGAGGGTGCTGTTGTCTAATTAGACTCACAGTGAATTGAGATTTTAGTATGAATGGTAGTTTATGCAGAGTACTTTGTTTTGTTTGCTTGTAGGCATAGTGTTTGTGCATTTATCCCAGTGTAACAGATGCATGTTCTCCAGAAAAGTTTGCAACCATTAGTCAGTTCCCTTCTCACGCCATTCCTACATCGCAGCCATAACCAGTGACAGATATTGAAAAATGTGGAGCATTATATAATCATTTCAAAGAAAAGCACTCATACCAACAGCACAAGGCAATTCTGCATCTGAACTGGAGCCCTGACAGGAGCTTGCGCTCAGGGAAATCTAAAGATCCGATGGCAATTTACAACAGCTGCTGTGAAAATCAAATATAATGTGTGAGACATGCAGCAAACTATCACACAGTTGCATATCCCAGAAGAAAAGTGGCAGATCTTTTTCAGAATAGATGAATTCACACCACGTTTGAATGTTTCATCATTTTCCATGTCTCCAACAGCAATGCGGTTTTCTATGTGTTTATTTCTATTTCAATGTCTGACATTGATTTTCTTTTATCTCTTTTGTCTTGGCCTCTTTACGGAAAGAGCAGGACAAGCAGATGATGAGGAGGACTGAATATCCAAAGAATACAGAACATGTATAATGTGTTGTTTCATTTGAATTATGAATCATTTTTGATGTAAATTCCCTGCTTTTTTCAGATGTTGCTGAATTGTACACATTGACCACAAGATGGCGTGTCGAGTTTGAAATTCAAAACATCAGCACAGATGTTTTCTGAAAATTGCTGGCACAAGCCGCACTTTACTCAATCCTTTACCAACCCGGGGATATAAATCACCCTTGCTTACTGTATACTCTGACATACAATGCCTGTTGTATGTGGCGTTTAAAGCCTTTTGACTTGTATGCAGTGTATGGAATACGGTTTGCAGCTTTTAACAAATATTCATCAGCATTTTCTGTTGTGATGCAATTCTGAAGGTATTATTAAACGACCTACAAATGACCAACTACCATTCTGCATACTGTCACTGATTGAGACATAATGCATTATTTACATTTGCCAGACATGGACAAATATAACCAAAGTTGTTTTCATGATCGCGGTTGCTACATCACTATTGTATAGTAAGTCTATAAGTATTTGTTGGCAATTACTACAAAACCAAAATGAAACCTAATGATATAAAAAAAAATTGTTTCATTTTCATTTATAATTCTGTTTATTATTGTATAATCATTATTACTTTAGTACTTCAAAAGTGCTGAATTATTACTATTTTCTGCTCAGTTGCAGTCTAATAAAAGCTTTACAAACAGGATCTATTAATTACCGTTGCTCCATAATTTACACTAGGACAACCAGATCATTAGGGATAAAGCTGCATTTGCTGACCATGATCACAGGACAGTGGATTGTGCCCAAGCTGTGTTATGTTGTTTTATGTATTTGTTTAGCAACCTCACAGGAGATGACCTATTGCCACACAGTAATGCCACTGATAAACACATTAGAGTCAGAGCATCCTGTCACCGAATGCACACCACTCTGCCGAACCGTGGCAAAGGGCAAATAAGCTTACCGACTACTCACTCCCACAAGTGAAGGCCTGGAACGGGTCCATCTGACCTGAGAGCACAAAGTCAGCCAGGAGCCAGGAGTGCCAACTCAGAGGCGATTTATCAAATCTACCCACTTCCCTGTTTAAGGTTTATACCATTGAAGTGTCTGTGGATTCTGTTCTACAAATCGTACGCTCAAATATGGGATAATAAAACTTGAATTGTCAACAGTCAATACTAAATTCAGTATAGTATACTCTTCCCTAATTCTGCAGTTATTAATGTTTCTACAATTTAAAACATTACAGCAGAAGGCCTGGTCTGACCGACTATTGTTTTATTTCATACCTTTTCTTTGGTATTCTTGAAGTATATGGTTTATATACATGGAAGTAGACGTTCACATGCACGTCATGAACATGGATGTGGTGAGACAGGAACAGAGTGTGCCGTACCAGGAGTCAGACAAGACAAATCCATAAAGTGAAACATGAGGACGTCAACATTCACTTCTCCTATTTTAAGCAGAATCAGACACTTGGGCCTCTGTCAAATGCAAAGGGGCTAAAGTCACAACCCTCAGTCACAACCCTCCACAGTGGTGTGATTAAAGGCAAGGTGTCGTGTTTTGCTGTCTGCGTTGCGCTTGCGTGTGGGCGGCAAGGGGTTAGCAGCAGAGCGTGTTTGTGCCGGGAGCAGAGAGTGGAGTTGAGCACTGAGTCAGCGAATCAGACTAAGTGGAGCCGCCAGTCAGGGCACTGGGAGAAAACACATAAACAAGTGGTATCTGCGTCCACTACATTGCACCTCATGGATGATGTCAATACAACACACACACACACACAAACACACACACACACACACACACAGACACACACACACACATGCACACACACACACACGCACACACCTGGCTCAGTACAACACACACACACATACAAACACACACATGCACACATGCACACAGGCACGAACACGTGCTCAGTACAACACAACACACAAAGTGGCTGGCACACCACCGCGGACGCCGTGAGCCAATAGGCGACAGATACTACTCTGTCACACTCGGACAGGATTAAAGTCGTACAAACACAAGGCACGTGTAGCGTCCTACTACAGTTAAGCAGAGGTTAAAAGAGGATAGGAGAGGAGAGGAGAGAAGAGTAGCTACTTTAAAACGAAAAGTCCCCATTTCAAGTGCTTTTATTAAAAAGCATAAATATAGATATCATGTATATAAATCAAGTTTATTATTATTATTATAATTATTATTATTAATAATAATAAATATAGATATCCAGATAACCCCAGACAGCCGTTTCTATATTTGGTCAATCCTGACTTTCTAGCTGTGTATCTCACTCGGCTGCAGTGGCCCAGGGACATTTCAGCAACTGTGACCTTTGCCTTCTGCAGCAAAAAAATGTAATGCTGAGAGGGGTCACTAAACTTTGGAAGGTGATAAAAAAGTGTGTAGGTGTACACACACACACCTCTATGACATAACCAACCCTTCCTCGGAAAACAAATAAACATATCTGTGTGTGATAAGCTACACCTCGCCCGACTGGAACGACTGGTACTCTCCCTGTGTTTGCTTTCCCCGTTCTGAAAAGGGAAACATTGCAGACAGGCCTTGCTGGGTAGAACTGGTTTGCACCGGATCCCTTACTCAGAGGGCTAAAGGGAGAAACCAGTGGTGTGTTCTCTCTCACTGTCACTCACTGGGAGATTTGACTAATAACCAATGACACTATGCCGGGATCTGATGGCCAGGGCGTGGAAGCCAATGGGATCCCTCTCCCTTTTAATCCCAATTTCCCAACTGCTAGAGGAACAAGGGGGTTGCATCAGACAAAGAGACACTGAGTGAGGAAGAGACGTCTCCCGGCGTAAACAGCAGCAGGTACCGGTGCTAGTGGCTAGGGTTGACCGTGGATGGATGCTGGAAGGCTCCTCTCTGGCTGCGAGTTTGACCGCAGGGCCTGGCTGGCCGTTGAGCTGCTTAAGGGCTTTACATGCCAGACCGCAACGTTAAGCTGGCGTGCTCTTCGCCGCTTTCGCTCCCTCACGCTGACTTGACCTGTTAAGTTTTAAGCCGAACCGGTTTGAAACCGGTTCTGCCAACCCAAAGCCCCATGTTCAGCATAGCATAGGGTTTTTTTTTTCTGACTCAGTCAAGGCCCAGAAAAACACCACCAGATGTCTGTGAACAGCTCCGGGGAAGTTGTGTGTGTACAGGGGGTTGGTAGTGGCTACTGTTTATACTTGTGATGTTAGTTTTGAAACTCTGATGACAATATTTATCAAACATAGGGGGCTTATTATGACAATCGTGAGACGGGCAGTCATCCTACGCCCGTCTGCTATTGTACAGTTTCCAGTAGTAAGCATTATTCTGCATTCCCAGCTGAGGTTTGGGATCTTTTTCCCGCTTCACTACTCGACACAGACTGTTATTGTGATTCTCAAGTGCCTAGATAAAAGACGGATATGAGAAAACTCTCTCCCTTGTTCTTACCGTCACAACACAGCTCAGCACTAACTATGGTAATGTGAGGCCGTGTGTATCTCATGGTTTAAAAATACTCCAAAACTGCTTCCAAATATTTGAAGTCTGTTTACTGTTGAGATATGAAATGGTTGTCTGAGATATTGATATGTCTGTAGGAATAAAATAAAAACAGCTTATCGTGAAAACTAAAAATGAACACGATCATCATTGGCTGGAGTTGATGTTTCATGAAGGGTTAGCGTCAGGTAGTGGGCGGGGGTCATTAACTGCCTAGAACATTTTCTTCCCCTCTAATTCCTCAGCCTAGATTATAAGAGGGTCTTACACTCTGCACTGAACATCAAACACCAAAGGCGACTGCTGTGGATGAGCCGTTCTCATCGTAGGAGCCGTGTCCTCTTGGTCCACCTCCCCATCCCTGCCCCATCATAATCTCCCCCATCGCACTGGTCATACTCGCATCATGTGCCCTCAGACCGCTCGCCAGAAGAGCCATCATTCCCCTGCAACCCTCTCCATGTACGCATTCATAGGTGGGAGTGAATGAAGAATGAGATTTATGGGTCGAGTGACTCAAGCCACCACCATCATCCTCCCCCGGTGTTTCCACTGTTGAAAAAGAGAGGGACAGAGGGGGTGTGGAAGGGGAAATAGTCATCACCCAGCAGCTCAGATGAAAGCCAGACGCAAACAGGAATGTTTTTTGGGATCCAGCTCAAGGCTTGCAATGTTCTCATAATCTGTAGGCCCATCTGATTTTTGTCAAGGCTTAAGGCACTTTTATTGTGAGGTTCACATCCCTTCAACAGTACTGAAAAAAAAATCAATCCAGCAGGTGAAAAATGATCGGTTTAATTTTTCACCATAGTGACAATTGTCCTGTCTAAAGACCTGCAGTATGAAACTACAGCCTGGGGATTACCCTTGAACTTGTCAACACAACCCGCCTCTCCTCACCCCAGAGAAGGCAAAGTCCTGTACTGTGTGTAGTGGTAAAAGGAATAAGGTGACAAAAGCCTGGCTGGCTTCACTTCCGCTCATTCACTGGCCTGCTGCCTGGCGCTTGCAAGGCCCTGATATGGATCAACATCAGCAGTAATAGCGGCTTATCAGTTTCCTTTTCTTAATAAAGTTCCTGTGAGCTGTTGGCTGAATTGGGGAAGGGTGGGGAGATGGGGGAGAGGGTGGCGATGGTGGCGATGGTTTATCCTGCTGCGCTTTGGGAACTACCGGGCTATTTCTAATGATCTCTTGATTAATCCCACCAGGCGTCTGTGGCCAAATTTCTGCGGATAATGCTCACTAGTTCATTCACAGCACAGTGTACGCAGTTAATACGATTTAATGGTTCTGTTCTACTGCACACATTGACATGTTATGATATGCAGAACAGTATGTTTATGTTTATAAACAATTAATGTCATTCTAAATATAATGTGTTGAATATTGGAGACTTTAATTTATTTATTTTACACTTTATTTGGGAGATTTTATGCGCTACTGTTGGTAGTAGCTGGCTAGAATGAGCTACCATGCATTTGTAACTATTAAAGTAAAAGTGGCGTGCTGCAGAAGATGGGAGATTTCCCCTTATAATGTGACTGCCTCTTCTTCCTCTTCCTTGTCCCATTTTCATTCTGCCTTCTCTGCATCATAACTTTACTTGTTTTGCTCTAGGTGTTATGAGTAAAAGTCACTCAGCCAGTTGTGCAGTCCTTTGCATAATTTCCTGCACCCAGACATTCACAGCAGACTGTGTATGCTTAGACACATAGCGTATAACAGGTTTAACAAGGTTCAGCAGTTCAACGAAGAGTTGCTGATCTTGGTATTTTTTTTACCTGCCCTCATCAGCCACGTGGTAGCTTTTACCGTCAATGTCTGAACTCCAGAGGGCGAAGGATTATGTAACCTGATTGTTGTGGTTGAATTCATTTACAGTTACAAGGTTTATCAGAGGGTGTCCAGAGTCTTCAAGCACCAACTGACTTATCTGGGTTTCAATGCAATTAACCTAGATTCTTACTTGTGACAGTGGTTCAGGAGGTTGAGGAGTCGTTTAGTAATCGCAAGGTTGCTCGTTCAAACCTCCGCAAATGTCGAGCTGTCCTTGAGCAAGACACTGAACCCCTTACCGCTTCCGATGCGCAGTTTGGCAACTTAGGTACTTGCCTCTGCCATCAGTGTATGAATAGGTAGAAATCTCAGGCATTAATGTGTAAAGCACTTGTCTGCGCATCTACTTGAAATTGCATAGATGTCTGATGTCTGGACTTTGAAGTGGCCCATTGACCCATTTCCTCAAGCTCTATGGCGCACAACAGGTAACACTGAATAAGGTGCATGCAGGTCATGTTCATCAGACTGCTCCTCTGTACAGAGGCAACTGTGGAATTAAATAATGAGAACTGGTGGACACAGTCTCAAAGTCACACTCAAGTGTCCTGTGTTGGTTCCCCAAAAAGGTTCCCACAGCAGGCAGAAGATGAACTGTAATACCTCACTCAAAGTGAGAACATCCAATGGAACTATGAGATCATTCCCCTCACACCTCATAAGGGGACTTTCTCCATCCTTGGAATAACCAGTGTGGGTAATTGTTACAAAATCAGCATTTACACAACCACCAATTCAACACCAAAAATATACACTGGAAAGGATAAATAAACAGAGAAATCGATATATAAATAGGTCTTTACTCGCCCATTGTGCTGGTCCTTGGCTTCCTCCTGAGCGCTTCTAAGCTGCACCTGCAGAGGCCAGCCTTGGTGAGTGAGGGGGGCTGGCGAGCGAACCAGGGTGAGGGGTGGGGACAGGACAAAGCAGAGCAGGGGAGAACAATGGCAAGGCCGAGTGGTGGAACTGCAGCGAGACAGACTGTCTGCAGACCACGCCGGCCACCAAGCCCCCGGGGGCAGACCCCCCGCCAACCCCCCCCCCCCCCCCCCCCCCAACTCAATACGCACAGGAAGACACTTCCCTATACCGCCCAGGGCAGACACTACTGCCAGAACAATGGAGTCCCCGTCCCGGACAAGACCTGAACATGACTCCTCTGTTGGGGATTCACAGGTTTACTGTTGAAAGAATAGAGGAGGAGGCCAGCAAGGAGGTAACCATGGGTCAATGTACCCCCAGGGTGATGCAGTTGTAGACAGTTAATAAGGCATTATCACTTACAAGGAAATATAATCAGAAGAACAATCGATGAACAAATTCAGACAGGCTACATGTATTTGTTGTCTTTCAAGAAAAAAACTGAGCGTTAACTCACACTGTACGATATTGTCATACTTTCCACCCAGCTGGGATAGGCTGGATTCATGGATAATTAATTTGTCAAATCAACACCTGTGGCACAATTGTGAGTACAGGAAGAAGAACTGGACCAGTGTGCTGTTCAAATATTTTTCTTAGGATGTGAATATTGCGTCAACAGGCCGCCACGAACCTCCTTTGGGTGATGGCGGGGTGTCAGGGGTCAGCTCCAGAACAAGCCACTGACGCAGCAGACTGCGAGTTTAGCGTGAGGCCTACACGCAACTCATTCAACACTGACAATGCCAGCATTGACTGCAAAACAACAAGTGGGCCCCTCCGTCGAGCCATTGTCCTCCTCCTTGACTGGTGGCACATGGCACATGCTAGTGACTAACCTGGCAAAAATGTGCACAGTGTTTTTAGACATTCTTCTGCAGCTCGCAGACGGCGTGGATTGTTGTCCGTTTCCTTGCTTCGTTGTAGGGGCTCACATAGCTAAAAAGCATTCCGAAGAGGGGTCCTGGGGGAACAGTGACATGAGTCACACACCGAAACTTCACAGAAGGAAAAGCACTCGATCCGAGGCACATGGAGTGGCCAACAGAACGCCTGCATCGCTGGCATTCCCGCTCTTCCTGTATGGAGTCCACATTTTCTGTTATGATGACCTTTTAGGGGGTGTTGGTGACTCTGTGTTGGCCAGCTGCATGCGACATGTGAAAGGGATAAGGGGAAACCAAAGGCAGCTTTAGGATTGAAGTATCCCGGGCAGGCCATGCAGCCCACAATAAAATCGGGATGTTTGAGTAAGTGTGGGGTCTAGTAAAGTGTTTGTGTTCTTCCAGTCTGTAGGAGTCATCAAAACCACATCTGGATTGCACTTTAATTTCATTTATGCAATACGCTTACCAGAGAAAATGCACTTTGAAGCACACGGCACTGTTCTCATTTTTGAATTAGTTAATTGAAAACAATCCAATATTTCCACATATCTGGCAAACCATTAAGAGCTTAAAGGTTCCAGTAACTACACTTTTTTCACCACACAGTTTCTCAGAAATCCTGAAATAGGCCATGACACTCAGCAGAAATCCTTGAAAGAAGAAACTTCTAGTGCCTCACTAATCTACAGCCCATTATCTCAGGTCTGCATAACATGTCGTGGTATTTTTTCAATGTAAGCTGTCTCCTTGGCATCACAGCAAAACAGGAATAGATCTTTTGGGAGGTCAACCGTTTGGATAACTCCAACGCTTGTATGGAGTTTATAAATGTTGTCTTGTCTTTCCATGATTTATCACTGGGCTTTGAAGTTTCTCAGAGGCAGAGCTCTCTAAATTTAGAGCTCGTAACAGACTGTTAACACAAATGTTGTATTATGTAAAAGGTGGTCTCCAGGAGAGGAGAAGTGTTTTATCAACACTGAGTCACATGGACCGAGTGTGGCTTCTCTCATCAGGCTTGGACAAAAGCTGACGCAGATCTACACAGCGTACTGTCGCATTCTCACTTCCTCTTCTTCACCTTTTTTTCAGCCTCTGGACCGGTTTGAACTGGAGTCAGGGCAGTCTCAGCGGAAACAGTTAGGCTCTCGCTCTCCCAATCTCTATCACCATGGCGATCGCTCAAACACCGAGCCCAGAGAAGCTTTTGCTGCTGCCACGTTGTCTGTTGACATCAAAGTGCCCGGCAACAGCCCTCTGAGAAAGACAGGAAGAGGGTTGGAGAGGACAGCCTCACGTTAAGCATCTTGTTACATGACAAAGAGGACCGCCGGCAGCAGTGGCTTTAGTATCCGGCTCAGCCTGTCCAAACAATAAGACTGCCTTTTAAGGAAAAGAACACAATACATGCTGTAGCTGGCAAGATAAAACAAAGCCAAAACAAAAGAGGGCCGCAGTTTAAATATAATTGACTGAAGCATGTGGTGAAACACTAAAAGTGGCGAAGTATCTAACACAATGACAACCCTAGACATTACAGATAGTTGTGGATAAGAGTTATATTGGTTTATCTGGATAGAAAGTGTTTCAACAGCACACCATTTTTGTAGCCTTTGATCAGGTCTTGTGCGTGTGTCTGTGTATATACACGTATGCGTGCAAAAGGACAAGGTTTGTTTTAGTGCTTGGGAGTGACTTTCCTCTGCTTCAGGTGAACATTTACCTGAGCGAAACCCCCGCCCTCAGGCTATGGGCATTTCCCTGTGGTGTCTGTGGCGCTTGAACACATGCGGTATCCAGGCAGTCAGATGTCGGATGACGCATCAACGTGCTTCTGAAACCAGTTTCAACCGGCTATCAAAGCGAATGGGATTAACTGACATCCACTGATCTTAGCCTTGACAGCTAATCCCGCCCATGTGAAGAAGAAAAAACACACCAAATACTAACTGTATGATGAAACACCTTTACTCACTGTGCAACGTAGCCTAGCATCAGAACAATAAGGTACTCATATTGACAGTTCATTGCACTAGAGAGGATTTTCTATCATAGAGCAAAGGCAAAGCGCCCTCCCCGACAGGATGAACACCCGGGAAAGCCCTGCTAATGCCACTTAAAGCAGCTCTTATCTGTGTGGTCAGGGTGATGGAGTGCACCTAGACAAACACACCGGGCTCCGGCTGATATCTAGCTTCCCCCACTAAAACTGGTTTGCGCTGGTTTTGTAAGCCGCCCCAGTGGGGGAGAAACTCAGCGAAGGCTAACCACATCAAGTGGCGGGTAACATAATATCCCCCTTGAAATGCCCTTATTTCAGCAAAGGATGGAGAAGAAAACAAAGCCTGCACATGGAGTTTATCCAGGAGCTCTTTAGAGAAATAGTACTAGATTACACGCCCCCAAGTAATTCCATTTGTTATTCATTATTAATCTGTGTTTTGTTCCTGTATTAATCTTGATTACATGATCAAAGATTATCACCGTCATCTATGAGACTGTGAAGTATCGGATGAAAGTGAATTGTGTTGGAATAATCCTCCTTCAATTAGTTGTAGTATTTCAATGTGGTCCCCATCAGTAGGTCAACTGCTGTGTTTTTCAAAATAGACCCAGTTTCTCAGGTTGTTGTATGTCACTGTTTTGTTTACATGCAAATAATGTTGACTCAGGGATTTGAGAATGAATGTTCCTGTCTTACTTTGGATATAATGTAAACATTGAGGAATAGCTACAGTAAGGTATTATACAAGACTGTTGATAAACCCTGTGGTAAAATAGCAGATGTTCTACATAATTATTGACCCATAATTGTTTAGTTTTTTTCTGAGAATAATTTCTTTCATAACCTTTTCTAATCTTAATCCTGCCACAATTGTCATTGCATATTTATCCATAGATTTGGACATTATAGTCTAAAATTAACTTAGTATAAATATCCATATTATGTAGTGTATTATGTAGTGTGTGTGAAAAAACAGAGTGGAGAGAAATATTTCTTGAGTTCATAATTTATTATAGAAATTGAAAAATTACTTTTAGAAAATGCATGGGCTGGTGTTTGACAAATAAATTAGTGGCCACTTGTAAAGAGAGAACAGCAGGTATCACAATGTAAAAACTGGTACAGAGACAAGGCATATGTTTGCAAAAATACAGGCAACATTTTGAGGCAATATCTTCAGCACCAGTCTCTCATCACTCAGTCACTACTTTTAGTAACCATTAACACCTTCCAGGTGCAGATAAAGGACGCATTTTTAAAATGCAGTTCATCATTGAGACATCATTGCAAGAGTCTCTTTGACTTGTGCTTGGGTAAAGCCCCAAGAATTTTCTGGAGCGCAACTCCATCGCTGTGCTGCACCACTCCGTGCATCGAGCAGTTCACTACGCATCCCTCCAGGCAAGCTGCATCAGTGGATGCCATCTCCGTAATCCATTGTTCTTTTAACAATTTAGCCAGGACCTCTTAGCTTATCTCCGTGTCGTTTGTCATCTGGTCTTGAACATCCTCTTTGCCAGGTGTCAGCGTGCTGACAAACGTATATACTGAGTCGAAACCACTCGTCAAGAGTCGATATAGAACAGTCAGCGAAGTTTCAGCAGGTTGCGAACCATTCCTGCGATCCGCAGAAACTTGTCCTTCTTGCGCTGTTTCAGGGCCATCAAGGCTTTGGCCGTTTCCTGGGGGTCCTGCGCGTAGGAGAAGATACTCCTCACCCGCTCCTCCGCCTTCATGTCTCCTGTTTTCTGGAACAGCCTCATCACAGCGTCTTGGTTGACGTTGTCAAAGATGTTAGCCACGGCCTTTTTGCGGTGCGCTGTGTCAAACCGATTCCCGTGAGAGGACGGGCAGACGCGGTGACACTCCGAAGTCACATAAGAGGACATCCTTGCGTTTTGTTGTTTTCGCGTTTCTTGTCAGTTCGCAGAGCTGAGGCTTGGTCTCCAACTCGCTCAGTTGAGTTGGGCTGGGTTGCCTGCTGCCTTTGTGCTCTGTGAGTGTGTGCTCTGTGAGTGTGTGGAGCGCCTCTGTCCCTGCCAGAGCTATTTAAAGGGTTGCCGGAGGCTTCCCGGCTGTCAAGACCCACTTACACTGGTGACGTCACCAGTCGTAGGCTACTACACACCCACAGAGACAACCAGCAAAGCTAACGTGCTACGACAATGAGGTACTCTAGCCCAGCTGAAGGTTGAAAGCAAGCGACTGCGTCTTCTGCTTGCCATTACTGAGAAATATGAAACAAGCTGTAAACGTCCTGAGAATCTAGAATGGTAAAAATGGAGGGCGAACATTGTTGTGCAGGCTAGGTAAGGTAGGCCTACGTGTAAATCATTACACACAAAAAAATTACTTGGTTTGGACTGTGATCAACCCAGATATTTTCCCTATGTTACGATATCAGTATCTGGTACTGAAATAAGCAATTTAATCCACTTCTTTTAGAAATAGCCATGCATGTAGGCAATAGCATCCAAGTGTGAATTTCATAATAGACCACACTGAAGTTGTTACTGTCAGTGACATTTTACACAACTGGCACAACATTGGAAATGCACATGTTGGCTTTTCCCAAATTTACTTTTTTATTTAATGACTTTAAAAACTAAGTAGTAACATACATTTAGCTTGAAGCCATTGGTTCACATTGCTAGTTTTGGAAACAAATCATATCCTACTGCATGAAGTGAAAAGCACAATATTGGATAAAGAATTGCACAACTATGTGTTTCGTTTTGTTTACACTGTCCTCACAGAGACTCCTGTGTCTGTTATCAACAGGCCCCATCTGTAAGTTAGCTTGCCCATCATTAGTCACTCACAAACAACAATTTTTTCTTCGTTTGAAACAGTAAGGGCTATCTATATATATATAGAATTGCCAGTAAGTTGCTCTACTTTTAGCCATGGCCCCACATGTTTACTGGGGAAAATAATAACAACTCACACTCAGGTTACAAACACATACTGTACATCCCAAAGCCAAGTACTTTTAACTGACTTATGTTGTTTACAAGGCTCCAGGCTTTATTGTCCAGGACCAGCGCAATCCTAATCATTGGGGGTTTGAATGCAAAAAGGCAAGGAAAAAATGTTTGACATGTTCTTAGATCTACAGAGTAACATTTATGATGAAAGATGTGCCAGATAAACAGACATGTGGAATGCAAGTTGTTGGCCATCATTGATTGACACAGTGCAGTATCCAGTCAGCCTTTTTTTTATCTCTCCCGGCTGTCTGAACACTGTCTCGGCACCGGATACTGTCGGGTCCTAGACTGGCATGGCATTTATGACTGGAGCCAGGGAAGATCTGGGCAAGGTGCGGAAACAGTGTCAGGGGGAGAAGAAAGCATATTTATGACCTTAAAGTACTCAAGAGTTCAAGCGCAAAGACGAACGGGACAATGAGATCTTGTGGGAGGGGAAAAGGAAGTGCTCGCTCGAGTCGTTCAACCCAACCCTGTCCAGCAACACAAGCCAAGTGTCCTTTATTAATCATAACAATGGCGGCACTAAATTTAGTCAGGGGTCAAAGGTGACTCCCAACAGTCGGACCAGCGGAGACAATACTCTCTCCCCACGCAGACTTCTGGAGCCAGCTGCTGAAGTCCCTCAGCTCGAAGATGTCAGGTTGCCTCTCAGCGCATTGTAAAATATATCAGCAGGATTCCAATATCTATCTAGCATGCAAGCAGTACAAAATAGTTCTATGGTGTGCTGGAGTGAAACGTATCCATCTGGTGGAAAATGGAGTAAGATAAGAAGGTGACTATGTGCAGCCATGTGTGGCTTTCCCATTATCACCATAGCAACATGTCACTGCGAAATAAGCAGGGGATCGAGATGTCTCTAAATAAAACTATTTAATTTTCTGCCCGTTTTGTCCTCCCTGCCCCCATACTCACCCTGTTGTGAACATGTGTTGTGACCATGTGTGTAGCCTCAATGTGCCACCCCTGTGCTTTGAGGCTTGAAGTTCTAGGAAGTGACCACATTTTTTCTGGTCCCCAGTGCATCTGACCTCATCTGCTGAATTACAGCAAGCTTGTTGTGAGCAATTCTAAAATCAACCTCTATGCTGAAGCGGTCAATGAAATATTAATTTGATTATTGGCAAAAGAGCGCTATCTCTGGGTTATCATAGATAAGTCGAGAACAGTTACATAAAGTGCCTGTCTGCAAGCAGTGTGTTCACAGCTGATAACAGCGAATGAAGGGATTGATTACGAGGTCATAAAGCTGCAGTAGATTTCCAATGGGGAAGACTGATGGCTTAGTTCTAAAGTGACCCGATAAAGTGTAACATTAGGTTTTTTTCCCCCCCTAACTGGGAACAAAAATGAAACTCAAAAATGAAACTGGTCAAAATAACTCTTTTAGTTTCCAGACCACTCCCCTGGACAGAAATGGATCAAAATGATTATGTTACTTAAATTGACTCTGCTTGTTGTGGCTATTTTTGTGAAGTGCAAAGCCAATGCATAACTCTTCCAAAGGAAAGCTTAAAATTTCAGTTTTAAAAGCCTTTTAAGAAATGTTTTCAATTTGGCCAGGTAAGTATACATGTTGATACATGGTTACATTGTGCAACCTAGTTCTTCAGAAGTGGATGGGTGTTAATGAGTTACAGACAGAGATAGAGGGAGGAAATGACTACTCCGGAGTTTCTTAACATTTGTTGTATGTTGAATGACGCACAGTCAAGTGCGCCTCAGCATATTTATTAATTTCCTTAGCTGTATGGTTCATTTTACAGCGTTCACTCACAGAGTGTGGGAAGCAAAGGTAGATTTGCCTTCCAGAAAACAACAGTTTAGCAACACAACAGGTTAATTTATGAGCCAATTAAAATGCATCCCCACTGCTGGAGGCATTAGAAGCTAAAGGCCAGTTACGTGTTTTATGAGAGTGCTGACCTCCATCTCTGTACAGCACCTGTTCTGGATCTTCCACATTACAGGAATCAGTATGGCTAGCAGTAAGCGCTATTCATGATTAGTCAGTTCCTGGACTTGCTTTTGGGCCGCTTACGCAACAAGAAAATACCAGACCCCCACCCCCCTTGGTGTTATGGTGTAATTCGGACCGGCACCGGCATGGGCTTTCCTTCTAAAAACTGCAATCATGCCACCAAAAAGCGAGCCAAGTTCTCTTGGAACATGACTGAAATACCATACATGCCTCGACAATTCCTGTCTCCAAGTAGTCATCACTAGCTTATCAGCAACAGAAATAATAACATGGAACAAGAAACAGTGGAGGGTGCTGGAGAAACAGCTGGAATGGACTCTGGGTATAAAAGATTGTAGTTGGGATGAAAAACACTGTTTCATGTTTTTTTCACTGTTTCGTGATTTTTTGACTTTTTGCTTAAACATCAAATGAATTTTTACTAGAGAAAAGCAATACAAATATAGTCAGATCAGACATAATTCACATTGTATTTTATAATGCAATAACATATTGATGCTTATTTCAATCGCACCTGGATCAAAGAGAACAGTCATCTGTGTAATTAAGTGGGTATTACAGAAATAGGCCATTGGCTGTTACTGTGAGATATCTCTGGACAATCACAAAAATACAATAACATAATCCCTTATTTCTGACGAGAACTTTGCATAACCCAGCAGATGGCTAGGGTAGCAGTCTGGGTGCTTGGTCAACAATAGTGTGTTTGCCTCCTAAGCGGCCTCTTGGCACGCACAGGGAAGCGAGAGCTCGCGTTTCCCCTGATTCACCCTCGGGGGGAGTGGTGGTGATGAGATGGGGGGGTAGAGAGGAGCGGCCCTAGCATGCAGATTAAATGACTCATCAGTACTGTTCCCACAAGGAGCACCCAGGCCGGCAGGCAGGCAGTGTTACAGTGTCAGAGAGAACCGGCTCAAACCGGCCGTGGCTTGCCGAGATCACAGCCCTTTGGGGGCCATGGCGCTCACTAAATCAGCCTCGGCAGGGAGGAGCGCGTTGCGTCTGTCTCCACATCACAGCGCTCTCTAATCAGAGCAAAGGGCTGCCCCCCCCTGCCCCCCCCCCCCCATGGCCTCAAGCGATCGCCACTGAACAGCCCTGTCATACGGCACAGCCTGGGTGGCCTTGGAGTCGCATTCCAGAACACCACTTTATGTGCCTTCTCTAACCTTCATTGCTTTACACTGTAATGTCTCAATTCTGTCGCCTTACTTTTTTGTGGGGAAAAAGCAGAGCACTGCTAGGGTGTGTCAGTGTGTGCTGAACTGCTACGGTAAAAGGAAAGAAGGTTATTGTAAGTGGTGCTGTTTGGACTGAAAGAATTTTGAGCTACATTTTGTAGTTTTAGATAAATTCCTAACGTGCTCTTAAAGAGCTACACACTACAATAGGTGTTAATGTTACGGTGTAAAAATGGACCAATGGTTGAAGAAAGGTAATATTGTTACCACTGGCATTGAGTCAGATAAACCGATGATTGTGGTGCTCTTTGCTGTGTTCCTGTTTTTGTTTATTTCTTTGTTTGTTTCTTCAAACGTAAAAATGCATGTCCTCCTACTATCAGGTTACTGGCGTGCGTCTTCATGATGTTGCAACTTTGTTTACCTCTATGTCCCACTCTCCCTGTGACAATAACATAGCGGTTAATGGCACGCAAACACCCCCACATAAACAAGTACAAACCGCAGGGTACAGAGCAAGGAAAGCCCTGGTGTGTCATCAGCTCTTCTTTAAGGTGGCAGTGTCATGGTACAGCAACTCTCCAACAAACAAACAAGGTATTAGTCAATAGGATGAGTAGCTCGTGACTTCACATCACGTCAGCCAATCAGAGCCCCAGGAGCTCAGGTGAGATTCTCACACCGGCTTGCGAGGTGAGACTATCCTCACACTCACATGTGAGATGCGTCTCATCGTCTCTTCTCGCTCATTGCGTAATAACCTTGTGTCTGAGACGTTGTCAGAGGATCCCTGCCCCGACTGTCTACAGCAGCCAACAAACGCTGCATCAGCAAACTAGTGGAGGCTGGTTGAATCCTTACTATGAGGACCTTATGTGAGTTCTATGTAATTACTTAATGAGCAGTACTGTTAGTCTGCCAAGGCCCCCCTGTCCTCCTCCCCGGGCTCTTTGTGGGGCCTGGCCTTGACAGGAGCACTGCTGCTGTTGGAAGGGTTCCAGCTCGGGGACGGCTCCGGAGCAGGCAGCACCATTGTTCGTCCTGGCAGGAGAACATGGTTAAGGAAGGATGGGACTAGCGCCAACCCCCCCTCCCCCTCCTCCCAGGACCAGGGGTCAAGTCTCGCCTCAGTGTGTCCCTGCCACGCTACTGCTCTGCGCTGTTACTTAATGACAGATAACTGCTAGAAAAGACTGGCCAGGTAGTGTGGTAGTTGTGTGTGTGTGTGTGTGTGTGTGTGTGTGTGTGTGTGTGTGTGTGTGTGTGTGTGTGTGTGTGTGTGTGTGTGTGTGTGTGTGCGTGTGCATGTGCGTGTTCATGTGCGTGATGGGGTGGCTGAAGCATGCCATGTCACTCACCACCACCGTGCAGTCACTGTCCGCCGGGCAGGAGGTGAGAGAACGGGTCATAGCTGGGGCAGAGCCAGCTATATTGACTCACAGCTAGAAGGTTCCACTGGTGCCTGGAAAGCTGAGTGCTTGTGCTATATCCGATCAAAGTAAGTCACACTGTGCCATAAACTGGTGTTTTTCATCGCTTTTGAGTCTGTCAGACATGATGAAACAAGTTTAATTGTAACACAGACTAGAGTGCGTCATTTGCTTTATGTGTGTACCATCAAAAATTACAGACTGATGAAGATAGCTGATGTTGGAAACAATCTCATAAAACAGACTTCAAACAAAAGATACAGACCAAGTCAAGTGCTGCTGCATTATGAGATAATCACAGCACAAGCTTGGGGTGACAGCACACAGGCTGAAAATAGTAATTAGCCAAGGTAAGTATAATTGCATTTAATTTGGCCATTTGGCAGAAGCACTGTGCACTGACCCCCGCGGCGCACACATGCATACACACACACACACACACACATACACACACAGCAACTCTCACACTCTAACACTCACACTAACGCACACACACACTGGTCTGCCTCATGACCGGTTCAAACCAGTCGGGCTGAGGCAGAATTCAATCTTGCGGATGACTTAACTTGCCACAAAGGCCTTGGATACTCATCAGCACGCAGACAATGGGGAAAGCAGGTCAGGGCCCTAATATCAGCCCAGCAGCAGAGGCAAATCTGCCATTTTCCCAATGCTGCCTCTCACAGCCCCACAGCTCCACTAACTCTCCTAGCTCCCACCCAGGTACCCCCAGGACCCCAATCACCACCTAGTTTCCGCTCGGATTCAATCTTCAATAGGCATGAAATGAGCAGTTCTCACCTCTCGCAAAATTGCAAATGTATACTGCAACTCTGCAGTGAGCCTCCCTAGGATTATACAAACATTATGTGGAACACGTTTCATAAAGCACCACTTGACAAAGTAGAATGGAACAAACTCCATAAACATGTGATGCAATGGCGCATCAATATAAATTCAATACATACAGATCAAAGAAATTGAAGCCTATGCCTAGGCAGAATGTTGTGATGCCCTTTTTTTTGATAGAACCCTTTTAATCTCATCTCATTCTGCAAGTGCAAACGATAAACTGAGAATCGCAATTGCGAGTATTCAGCGCTGCAGACATCAAACTGACAATCTCTGCATATGCAAAGCCTCCCATTGCCAAAGGCTCGGATTTGAATACTCATCTTGGCAACAGTGACAGTCTCACGTGCACGTGAGAGAGTGAGAGGGAGAGGGGGAGAGCATGTGTGTGCAGATTATGCTGACAGTGAATGCACACAGCATCACAGAAAGCATTTTATTTTATGTGGCATTCTGTCATGTGGAAAAGAAATTTCACAATGCTCTCTCAATTCTATTCATTAGGGACAATGAGTGTGTTATGTGGGTTCATGTATCAATGGTAAAATATATTCAAATTAAATAACAAAAATAAATGTTTTTGTATTCAAATTGCACATTTTGTTCTATTTTCATCTGAATTTAAGTGGCTGTGTAGTATGTACAGTGACAGCGAACAAAGGGATGCTGAGGCACAAATAAGGCATAGTCTGAACATCACTGCAAGCCATTCGTTCATGTGGAGATTTGCTGTTTGCATCAAGGTCAGACTAAGCACTGGGAGAATGAGGTCTCCTGGTTATGTATCAAGTGGAAAGCTGAAAATATTGAGCTACTCTTGTGCGATCAATCCACTCATATTGTCACGCGAACAGAAACAGGAAAGCTAGCTGTCAGACCGTATTGAGAGCCCAAATCTCTACTGATCAGCTGACATAAGCTGCACAGTCCGTGGTAGAGATCGCCCTCTAGTGGGAAGACTTGACTAATGGCACACAGTCAGGCAAATCTTAACAAATCTTTTTGTTGCTAAATACTGAATGAAGTCCTGAAGAATACTTTATATTAAAATAGGATTTAAACAGTCCTGTGTTGAAAATGCAATAACTTTTTATTGTATAATAACATTCAGCTTCATAGCTTCTTTGAGGCCAATCGTTGGGGGCAGTGAGGAGTTTGTGAAACTCTGTGTTGTGGCATATTTTGACAAGACAGTCTTTGTGTATTAATTTATCTCGTTTATTTTGTTTAGCCATCTTTTGTGATGGACATCCCTGTGATGCCACTTTCCAGTAGTTAGACCTAGCAGTTTCCTCCTTTCTCTTTTACCTATTCCACATTGAACTTATTCTGAGAAGGTCACTGCACCATATCATTGACAGGTTCTGTTTAATGGTGTATCTCCCATGAGGAGCAGGCCAGAGTGAATGAAGACCTTTAGGATGCCCATGCACAATAAGACTGCCCTTGTCCCTTACAGACATGGTTGTGTCTGTAAATGAGCTAAGTGAGTGCTTTTTAGTAAGAACATCTAGTAAGAACAGTAAGAACATTCACTAAGAACATTCAAGTTCACTGAGTGTCTGCGTTGTTAATATGTTACCCACGCTCAGAAACAGTGTAACCCAATTTTCACAAAGTATTTCAACATCAAAATCAATGAACCAGTCAATCAAAATTGGTGAATAACACAGACTATAAACTGATTGTGTATTGTTACAGACATAATACAATTATAAATACTCCAGCAGACACCAGACCACTGAAGCAGACCGAATAGTGACTTCATTTTTATCAAGGATGTTGTCAATGCTCCCAATGAGTACCTTCGCTTCCCACGTATTTCCAAAGAAAAAGCTAAGGAACAATGAAAAAATCAAGGCTACAATAACCTTGGATGCACTTCAACCTTGTAACACACTGTTTTCCAAGGAACTAAGAAGAAAGCACAAAGTGTAAGACAGAATGGACAGAACATCCATCTCAGTTTGGTATTAACTCCGTTATCTACTATCTCTGTTAACACTTTTACAAATATTATGCAACACATATGAGTATTCAAAAATGAGACACTTATTAGCACATTATATTGTAAAATAGACACCTCATTTGCAGATTTCACAGTGATAAAAAGGGGGGCCAAACAATGATATTAGGTTCATATTAGGTTCATTTCGTGTTTGCCATTTACTGAAACTGAAATCAGGTCCAGATAAGTCTGGGCATATTGCAAGCATACCTTCACTATCCCACCAAACAACCAATACAACATGGAAGGGATAATGGACAGTGATCGGTAGCAGAATATAATGTGGTCATGATGTGAAGCGGGGTGAGAGAAAGAATACAGTGCTGTTTCAATAGTTACCTTGTAGAAGGCACTAAAACGATCACCAGAAAACCATTGCACTATCGCTGAACCAATGGGCTGGATCTGTACATCTGTATGTTATATACATGAAATACATACTGTATATAAATATATAAGTATATACAGTAATGTACACATACACATACAGTGGTGGCCAAAATTATTAGTACACTTGGCATATTTAAGAGGTTTCAGTTGTTTTTGTTGAATTGGTCATTCAAATACCCTTAAAACAAATGAAATATCTACAAAGTCATCATAGTGCTCTATAAACCATAGAATAGAGCCATCATAAGGAGCTTTAGGTCAATTTCCTTACAAAAAACAAGCTAGGCCTATTTCACTGTCAATGTCACACAATCATGTTCCTTCACAGAAGTAGCCAAATTACTGGTGTAGGGGAGAGTGGGGTGAGTTGTGCCTGTTTTTACTTAAAGTGACTTTTAAGCGAGGCCATGACAGTAATGCTTCCAACTAAAATATGTACATATTTCAGGATGTGGTGCATCTTTGGGAACAATCGCTTTGGATCTGAAATATAGTATTTAAGAAATATAGCTTTCTGAAAAAGTTGTCTTGTGGCACAACTTGCCCCCGGTGCGGTGTAAGTTGTGCCATTAAAGAGAATACATTGGGGTAAATTGTGCCATTGATTATTGAAGTCAAACAGTATATTTGCATATCAGAAACTGTGATGCTATATAAAAGCTAGACAAATTCAATGCAAAATTACTCATTTAAGGTTTATTTAAAGTTATTTTACAACATCAAAGGCCGATTTTCTTCAAGCCTTTTGCGCCACATGAGCACATCAAAGGTCAATTTTCTTAAACAAGCACTAGGGCTTCCTGAACACATCAGAACAAAGTTGGGTTGAGTCAATTGTATTTCAAGGAAATGTACATGAACCAAATTACTGGTGTAGGGGAGAGTGGGGTGAGTTGTGCCTGTTTTTACTTAAAGTGACTTTTAAGCGAGGCCATGACAGTAATGCTTCCAACTAAAATATGTACATATTTCAGGATGTGGTGCATCTTTGGGAACAATCGCTTTGGATCTGAAATATAGTATTTAAGAAATATAGCTTTCTGAAAAAGTTGTCTTGTGGCACAACTTGCCCCCGGTGCGGTGTAAGTTGTGCCATTAAAGAGAATACATTGGGGTAAATTGTGCCATTGATTATTGAAGTCAAACAGTATATTTGCATATCAGAAACTGTGATGCTATATAAAAGCTAGACAAATTCAATGCAAAATTACTCATTTAAGGTTTATTTAAAGTTATTTTACAACATCAAAGGCCGATTTTCTTCAAGCCTTTTGCGCCACATGAGCACATCAAAGGTCAATTTTCTTAAACAAGCACTAGGGCTTCCTGAACACATCAGAACAAAGTTGGGTTGAGTCAATTGTATTTCAAGGAAATGTACATGAACTCATTTTCAGAACCAAATTAAATTCAAATGAAGACCAAATTGAATGCAATTCTCTATACAGATCACTGCACAACTTAACCCCAGGCCCTTTGGCACAAATCACCCCAATCCCACCTTTTTGGAAAAAATGCATCATACAGCTGTTGTGAGCTAAAATGATGCTAGCTATATAGACTCATATAGCTTACCAAAGCACTAAAACATGTGTGAAATGTTTTCAAACTGGTCTTTAACAGTTCAGACGCAACAATCAAAAAACCGTGATCATAGAAATTTTACTTTGGAAGGCAAAAAAATGTCTTTTGAACTTAAATGTGCTTATCTCTCATGCAAAAAGGCTCTTTTCTTAAATGGCTGACTTTTAAAAAATGTGTGGTCACTTGACCAATTTTTTCTATGGTTCCCTAAAAATAGGGGGTGGCACAACTTCCCCGCTGGAACAAATCACCCCACTCTCCCCTAATCATTACAGGGCTCTCAAGTTTTGAAGCCAGTCAAGAGTGACATATCCCCGACCACGCCCCACCCCGCCCCCATTCCACTCGCCATAGTCATAGAATTGGATGTATTAATTGGGGAAATGGTATTCTTGAACATTTTAATCAACCTTATGCATTTAAATGTACCTTGACCATTTGTACACTCATCTCTGCCGTCAATGGCAAGTCAAAGTTTTTGACTGTGCTGGTTGACTTCAGTGCCTGCTGTTTGGCCTGATGCCCCTTACTGCCTATGTGCCAATTGTCACATCCTGCACACCTTGATGGGCACAGGAGTTCTCTTGGCTGCAGATAGAGCACCAGTATACAAATTTTTTTTTTATCTGACATCATTGAAAGACATATGCAATGATTAATGCATCCATGGCCAGGATATTTATAACATGATAGTATGCCTAATGAGTTCACGATTCACAACTTCACCAGGCGTGAAGAAGCCCCGGAATCTGAATATAATGTTCAAGCAAACACATTTACAAAACATAATGCCGATAACATCATTGAATATTAAGGTTTGCCTAATAGTCGTTCGAATTATACGCTATATATATTTTGAATAGGCCTAATCGAATTTATTAAGTTCGGAGTCAAAGCTATAGTGAAAAGGCAGGCTGTAGCCTAAAACTGAGTTGGCTACAAACACTCATAAAAAACTGATGCTAATTATCTGCGAAAAATTATCTAACTGCAGTCAAGTTGTCATTACTTGTATCAAACCATTGTGAATTTGTCGTGACATTAAAACAGGAGACGACTTACTACTTGATGCTCAGAACTCCAGCGGTCTCCTCAGGTGAACGAAACTTTCAACTTTAAAAAAAAACATCAGGGTTTTGTCACTGAGGCCACACCACCAATTGGTATAGATCCAAAGCCTCTAGAAGTAGTATTGAAGCACATGTTGCTCTTTGAACATGGCTAAGGTGAAGAAGGAGCTAACGAGTGAGCAACGGGTTCGAATAAAGGCCCTTTTTGATGCTGGCTGCTGCTGCAGGGGCGGCGCGGACGAACGGGCAAACCGAGCAGTTGCCCATGGCCTCGGCCACCAGGGGGGGGGGGGGGGGGGGGGGGGGGGGGGGGAGGGGGGGGGGGGGGGGCTCGTCGTATTTCCGATTTTTTTTTGCTAATTAAAATAAATCACTTTTCATTGCAAAAATAATGACAATTCATGATAAGCATGAAAAACGATTATTTTATTTTCAGTATCAGCCTACAAATGTATCTTAATTCCATCATGGAACAAATTATTCCAGCAATTATTCCAACAATTTCACGTGACTTTTCTGTCAATGACAATTTTTTGTGCGGTGACGTGTGTGGTTGCAAAGTTAAGCGTGTTACGATTTTTAAGTGGCAGTGAGAAAAGAAAGAGGAAAGGGCAGGATGAGAAGTTCAGGGAGAAATTACCTAAGGTAACACACAATTTCCAATCAAGGAATTCGTCCGTGGAAGTGGAAGAAATATCTGATAATGAGTCGAGTTCATCTGATAATGTTTCAAGTGCTGCTAAACCAAGTTTAGCTATTGCTAGCAGCAGCAGACACACAGCTTGTAGTAGCAACAACTAGCTCTGCCTGCTTTGCTTCTACAAACGGTGAGCCATCATGTACCACAGCTGCCCATATCCGAGACACTGAAACACCCGCACTGACGACGCGCATGATACTGCCATGAACACAGCTCAAGCACAGCTGGCTGATAACGACAGCAGTGATGTCAACAATATGAGTAACATCAATGGTGGTGATACAGTGATTAGTGAAGACCCATTATTATGGCGTGACATATTAACAGATAGAGAGAGAATTGAAATGGTTAAAACAGGACCTGTACAAATTTGGAAGTTTCAGTTGAAAACATTCAGAAAATGTCAGTTCCACATAACATTAAAACGATTTATTTTTTGTTCTTTGACCAGGGCCTCCAATTTACTAAAACCGCTCCTGGCTGGCTGGAGTTACCGCCGCATATAAGGACTTGAGATGCAGTCCAAGCACAGTTAAGTACTCTTTAGACCGCCATGACACCAGAACCGAAAGGGGAGAGGTTGAAAAAAGAAACTTTCAGACAGTGAAGCGTCTCAAAATTCTCAGTCTTAAGGACCAAAGAAGGACTTCACGAGAACTGTGTGACGAGATCAACACCTCAATGACTTATGGCGCAACAGTGTCTTCAAGAACTGTGCATCTGAAACTGGGAGAAGAAGGACTTAGAATAGCAGCAAGTAAACCATTACTGAAAGAAAAAAACAGAGTGAAATGCCTGAAATTTGCAAAAGAACAAAATAATTGGACAAAGAAAGATTGGTATAAAGTGTTGTGGACTGATGAGTCCAGGTTTGAATAGTTTGGCTACAAGCGAAGAGTGTATGTTCGACGAAGTGAGGGGGAGAGATATAAAAATTAGTGTCTCTTGCCAACAGTTAAACAAGGAGGGGGTAGTATTATGGTGTGGGGTGTCATTTAAGCCTCAGGAACAGGTGACTTTGGCGAAATTGATAGCATCATGGAAAAGAAAGTATACTGCAACATTCTGGGGAGGCACTGAGTACCCTTGTGGGAGTCGTCTTATTGGGCCTGGATTTGTTTTCCAAGAGGACAATGACCCTTAACATTCTTCTAACTATTGCCGGAACTACCTTAGACAGAAGGAATCTGCTTGAAAGTGATTGGCCGGCCCTCTCAAAGTCTGGACCTTAAACCCATCAAGCAAATTTGGGGCGAGTTTGTAAATAAACTGGACAGATCTATTGTACATTCAAAGGAAAGCCTTTGGCTTGACTTACAGAAGGCATGGGATAACATTAGTGTTGAAGTTCTCAAGAAATATACTCTATGCCGTAATTGCTGCAAAAGGTGGATATACCCAATTATAAAGTTAAAAGTGGATAAAAACAGTAGGACTCACTTCATCTGATAGGATGTAGGAGTGATGGAGTGATGGTTCATGACGAGGGGTTCCATGCGTCACTGACATGCGTCGCTTAACATTGTGAAACTGAGGAAATTCCACCCATGCCATAAACATTCCACTTACTTGCTAGTGTAGTTTCAATAAACTTCCTATAGATGGCACTAAAACAATGCCAAGAAAACCACAATGGCTGGACCTGTGTACCAGTATATGCAGCTTCCAGAAAACAAGTGGTCCTTGGCTCTTGGACAACTCCTCTTTTCACTCCTCTTTCAGATATCTTATTGTACACATACTGTAACTTAATTTCTGAACTTATTTGTTTTGGTTTCTTTGAATATATGGATTACTTAGGTTGTTCTCAACATCTGGTAAACATGTCATGTCAATAGCACCTTTGGAAATATATTGACTGAGAAAAATGGTGACGTGTTCAATACTTATTTGACCTGCTGTATATGCACACATCAAACCACAACCAAACGGCCTCCACCATTTTTCTTCAGGGCAACGAACTGACCTAGTTCACATTTTCGCCCAGCAGGCCCACGCTATATTGCAAAGGGGATTGGTCAAAAAGTGTAAAATTCTGCAAGATATTTGTTTGTAAAAACTGTTAACAGTGAGAGAGTGTTCAACTACGGGTAAGAAAAGCTTATATTTATTTTCAATGGTTCTTACCTTCTTCTGTGTTGTGGCAAATGATGTGCGATTCATTAGTAAAATATCTTGGTGAAATGCTGCGTTTGGGCCCAAAAAGGATATTCCAATCAATACAGTGGCACATAAAAAAGAGCTTTACATATTTAGTTTTGAGTTTATTTTGTTGTCTAACACATATCTATGACAATAAAGTACATTTTGATATTTATAGCATACTAAGTTCATTTCCTCAGTAAAAAGTAAGACACCTACATCAGATGTTATTTATATAGCACTACTACTGCACAAATGCAGAAAGTATGTCATCTGAAAAAGCTGATGTGTGCCCTTAGCCATACATGTCTTTGTCTTCAAGGTTGTATTAATGTTTTTCAGCATTTATATCCATCACAGACATGAAAATAGAGAAAACCACCAAATATAGGTGGCTCAGGTGCTTGCACTGCTGCCTCAAAGCAAGAAGGTCCTGGGTTTGTTTCCTGCATGGGGCGCTGTTGGCACTGGGGGGAGGTTCTCCCCAGACCTTCAGTGCTCAGGTGGGCTATCTCCCCGGGCCTTTCTGTGTGGACTTTGCATGTTCTCCTCGTATTCACAAGGGGTTTCCTCCGCTAAAAACACCAACAGAAAAACATGCAAAGAACATTCTCCTGTCCGTCCCTGACCAAGGCAGACGGTTCACTTGACTTGGTTCCCGGGCGCCAAAGGCTGCCAACTGCTCCTGGGGCCCTGGAGGATGGACAGTTCGGGACGGGAAAATGCAGAAGACAGATTCACGGCGACCTCGGCCTGTGTATGTGTGTCCTGTGTTGCCACCTATATGCACGTGTGTGTCGTTGTGCCACAATAAACTGACTAAAGTCAGCCTTGTTTTTTTTTTATATGTCCGCTTATTAATTATGTAAAGTACCTCTCCTGGCATTGATTAAAACCCCCCAAAACGAACCTCCGTTCCTCAAAATGACATATTTATATAATCCCTCCATGGCCTTAAAATGGCTTGGACAACCTATTATGTATTTGCTATGAATATGCAAATTACCTGCACCTGGATTCTTCTCTGATAGCTCTCATTTCGACATAGCCTTATGCTAATGATATGGAAAGCCCCATGGGATTGACGGGATTGGTTCCTTAGGGATGTGACATACGAAATCCACATCAGAGCACATTGGGGGGGGGGGGGGGGGGGGGCACTTAACCCAGGACACAAGAACTTCAGCAGAGCGCTTCAGACAAAATACAATCATGAATATTTAAAAAGAAGCATAATCGGTCCTCTTTAACAACAACAACAACAAAGACAGCTCTGTCAGCATTTCACTGGGGTGACACCTCTAGAAGTCTCAACCCACCTTCATACTCACGATGGGTCAGGCCACATGTCAATATCAGAGACAACCAGGGCCGGTCCCTCCTACAGGCGACATAGGCGGATGCCTATAGGGTGCCCCTCAGAGGTCATTCAAGAATTCAAAAAGAAAAGAAAGGAAGTAGAAGATAAACGTGCCAAGGAGAAAGGTAAATCCTTAAATCCTGTTCTTAGTCAAGATTGAATCCCAGATAAGAAAACTTTCATGAATGCCAGAATTGCCCTGGGCACTTTAGTGGAGTTAAGAAGAAAAGATGTACCTTATCATTGAAAGTCTTTCTACTCCCTGTCCCGGGATTTTACAGAGGCCGTTATATAAAAAAAAAATATGTCCATTTATTATGTATAATACATTATACAAAAAAGACATGATTAAAATATAGAGGGCCAGCCAGTCATCAATTACACCAGGGGCGCACAGACAAAGCCAATAGGTAGTGCAACAACACTACACATATCTTACTTGTTGCATAGCACACCCATTTAGGAAGACAAACACGGCAACTTGTCAACAAGTGAGGAAAACTGGTGAAAATCCAAGTAGGCTATTGTATTGTCAACTTTAGCGAATGGATTGTATGTAATCTTGCTAGTTAGCTTATGCTAGCTAGCCAATGACGTTCCTTGTTATTGCCATCCAGTTGAAACTGTCATCAGTCGAAACTGTCATCAGGCTTGTTAACTAAGTATTATTTGTTTTGATTCTGTAGTGTGCACTTTGCACTCTTGTTCTTGCAATGAATAAAGGTGCAGTACTTTACTTAAGAACTGTTAAGAAGTTTATATTTTTTTTACGGGTGGGGGGGCCCCAGGAGTGAAGCTTGCCTAGGGCGGCAATTGTGCTAGGTCCAGCCCTGGAGGCAACAACAGGCAAACCTCAAGGTACACCTTAAGCCTTACTGAGAGACTTCCCTCAAACGACCCCTGGGGTCCGTGACTTGGAGGTTTGTGAGTTACTGACAGATGACTGATTATTGTGACTTAAACTTAAATATGCTTATCTCTCATGCAAAGAGGCTCTCTTCTTTGCAGGGTTAGTTAAATGCCTGACTCTTCAAAAATGTGTGGTCACTTGACCCATTTATTCTATGGTTCCCTAGAAATAAGGGGTGGCACAACTTCCCCGCTGGCACAAATCACCCCACTCTCCCCTATTGTATTGTCAACTTTAGCGAATGGATTGTATGTAATCTTGCTAGTTAGCTTATGCTAGCTAGCCAGTGGGGACGACTCACCCCCCATTCCAAAGGTCTTAAAATGCCTCCTTCCTTCCTCCCTTCCTTCTTATCAAGAGAGCAAGGAGTGTCCCATTGCTCTTAAACCTTCAGTTCCGCTTTTGTCCGACTCCTTGAAATACGTCACATAACGGTCGTTTTTCAAGAGAGGGTCTGAGCTTCCTTGATGCCCTAATGGCGGCATTATTACCCATAACTCTGTGCGCCATTCCCAACCAGAGCTTTTCGTTTTATTTAGAAAACAATGGCGGACATAATGGCTACGGTGGCTATGATAGCAGAGTCAGAAGACCACAAGGCTACAGACCGTAAATGTACATATCAGCAGTAATTAAACAACTGTACTGATATTAAATGTACTAATAACATGCCATTCTCAAATTAAAGCCAGTGACATGAGTATGTTGGTGGTTATTCACGATGTATACCGAGTTAGCATACCTAGCTAGCCTAGCTTGGTAGCATTACCATTGGTTCTAAATGGCAGTTATGCTAAGCAGCTGGCTATCCCCCCACCTGGGACTGTACAATGGGCTATTTCACCACCCGGGAATAGCCCGTTGGTGCACTTTTAATCGGACACTTTTCGCTTGACTAGCGGGGGCAATTATGCCGTGATTGATTAACAAAGAATTGTCTGAATTCGTTAGGGAGGTATACGTTAGCCATGTCGATGTCAGTAGCTTATTATGATTGCTCGCTTGCTAACAACGTGCTTGCTAACAACGTGCTTGCTAACGCACAGAGTGACGGCACCACATACTGCAGTCTGACAGAGCGCGCTAGTGCGAGCAGATACGTACACACAGCGTGATGATGCCACATCCTCTCTGATTAGAGTGTCCCGAATTTTGAAAATTAACGGTCTCTTGATCTCTCGTCACTGACTGGGCATCGAGGAGTCGGGGCATCGAGGAGTCAAGAGGAGGAGTCAAGAGGGCTCTCTTAGCTTTGGACCGCAGTGTCAGTGTTCCGAAAGCCCAATATTCCGAAATCTCAATATTCCGGAAAAAAAAAGTCCCCCTGGCATACTTTAGAAACTAGTTCTGGTTGCACAAAACACACACATCATTTAATTTGCGCAGCGGAGCGGAGACGCGCACCGGGCTTCATGCATATCGCTTTTCCGAGGCAATATTTGTTAATTTAGCCTACTCTGGTTTTGAATATGGGGAACCATTCGTGCGAAGGAAATCACCGGCAGATTGTCGCAGGACATTACAAGCACTGACAAGGCATGCATGCGTTGGTTATCATACAAGTATTTGTATCATCGCGATGCAAATGCCATGTGTGTATAATAATATTCGGAATTAAAGTTCATGCTTGTGAAATTAATGCATTTATATGTTTATGATTGTGTGTTCAATTCATTGGGATGTGCATGTGTGCTATAGTGGTACACTTTGCTGTGCTCACAATTTTGGAACAGCGGGCTGTCGGAATAATGGGCTTTCGGAACATTGCCATGGAACCCTAGCCAGTGACGGTCCTTGTTATTGCCATCCAGTTGAAACTGTCATCAGTCGAAACTGTCATCAGGCTTGTTAACTAAGTTGTTAACTAAGTATTATTTGTTTTGATTCTGTAGTGTGCACTTTGCACTCTTCTTGCAATGAATAAAGGTGCAGTACTTTACTTAAGAACTATTAAGAAGTTTATAGTTTTTTTTTACGGGTGGGGGGGCGCCAGGAGTGAAGCTTGCCTAGGGCGGCAAATGTATAGGTCCAGCCCTGGAGGCAACAACAGGCACACCTCAAGATACACCTTAAGCCTTACTGAGAGACTTCCCTCAAACGACCCCTGGGGTCCATGACTTGGAGGTTTGTGAGTTACTGACAGATGACTGATTATTGTGAAACTTATGACACTTATGTAGCTCAGTCCTAGGAAGTATAATTTAGGGTAATGAAACCATGAACCACAAAAAAACCTCGACCCTAACAAAAAGTACCCTGCCACTTCTTATTTTACTCTGTATACCCAGAGCATTCAACTTTTTCATTTTTTGGCAAGACCGGGACAGTTCCAAATCTAACTCCACACACAATAGCAAATAATGTTTTTCCCTGTCTATGGCAATCAAACACTCACAGCGACATACAGCTTTCACAGGCGCTTTTGGTGTTCAAGGACACACATCATGAGGTTACTGTGAAGTCAGTTGAACAGAGGTCATCTGCAGTTGCCTTTGCTTTGTGGAAGCGCTTGTGGGCCTGGAACAAAGGCCTTTTTCTCCAGTGTTACAGAAGCCTATATCACAAGCTGCATAGGGTCAGGGGAGGCCATCAGTGTCTGCTCACAGAATATTTGCAGTAAGCAAAAGTCCAGTTTACAGTTTTCCTTTTTTAGCAGACCAGCAGAATGATCAACTTCATTTTGGCATGTGACATTGGCTTTATCAGACGGGACATCTGAAGATTGACATCTGACACACAAAGTTTGTCAACTTCAAATTTTTGTTTTAGTACTGCATGTACCACCATTAACCATATGCATTCACAAAGATTGTCGAGCAAAATGCCTTACCATATTTCTTATCTTTCTATATTCTCACATTATCACACAGGAGTCCGGCCGACTCTGCTTCCATTCACGAATCCTCTGATATCTTATGATGATTTCCAGTTATGTTCCCATTTTCACATGAATCATTTCATGCACATGGGAGACGCACTAGAGCACATTACCCACAACATTCCCAAAATAGCAATACCTTACGAAGCAATTTCATGTTTCTTGCATGGTTAGTCACAGTGCACTGATCAACTCATCAGCCCCTGTTACAGAGGAGACTGAGACATTGTATGATGTGGGTCAGGGAAGGATAGAGCGGAGAATGAAGGCCAAACCAGGACAGAAAATGCCAAGGACAAACACAGAACGCTTTCTGGATCTGCGCTGTGCAGCACAATGCCAGTGTTTGATGATTCAGGAGACGGCGGCCCAATAACTGCCCTTGTTGTTCTTTGACATAGGACTTTAGGGTTTGGGACAGGGGCCAAGAATGCACACAGTGGGAGCCCATTAGAGCGCAGTATAAGGAAGGAAAAAAGAGGGAGATCCGGGAGTGGGAAGCTGCTTCTGGCTTTGATAGTGAATTTTTGATAGTGTCATTTTTGTGTCTCGTAGTGTGGTGCATGGATGGGTTGGCCGATGTGACGGTGCTGGGTCAGATGAAGTGAAGGAGAGGAAGTGACTTCATCGTCACCTCGACTTTTCTATTTTTTGATGGACCAATAATACTGATGGATGAACAACTAGCGTTTTGTCCACTGTGAAGAACTCAATTGCTGACTTTGGGATTTCTTCACACAAGTGTATCTGAAAAGAAGTGAAGGACACAATCAAGCAGTTTGGTGGTAAGATGATGAAAATATAATTACTGTCAGAGTAAACAAAATATTATGTTATAAATGTGAAGTAAAATACATTTTCAGTTTGGTTTGCTGAAAGGATAATTATTACTAATTAGTAATCTATAATTATTCATACCATTTAAAAGAATCCTCTAACATAGCTTGTCAAAATGTGATTATTTTTGTCTTGCTCAAAGTGGCAACAGACATAGCATGTGTACGTGTGTTTCTGTAGTCCAGGAAATTACATCTGCCAGTCAAATTACTTCACAAAGTTGTGACTCGTTGTGACTTGTGACAATGTGATGTAATACTCTATGTAACAGGAAAGGGTCTGCATTTACAGAAGTTCCCCATATCCAGCGGTCAGCTCAGTGGTCAGTGTGTCTCTTGCATTCTTTCCCTCTCCGTGTGGCCTGTACATGCAGACCAGGGTGTATAGGCTGTGCAGCGGCAACCAGGAAGCGAGCGTGTCAGGCAGGACCTCTTGAAAGGTGTGGCCTATGAACAGCACACACACAAGCACACACCCACACACACACACACAAGCATGCAGGTAGACCATAAATGCCTGGGACTATCTCTCCAGTTTCAGTAGCTTGACTGCCGGCTGACAATGACAAGAAAACCTCTCCTGTTTTGGATCTTTGCACTGGCTGCTTCACTTGATCCCTCAGGTAAGTCATTGGATACGCTCACCTCTACATCACAATGACTGCAAAACTCAACTCCAGACTGCCATGTTCCCACACGGCTGTACATTTAACACTTAAACTGACAGGAGGAGCGTTACTTTTCCACTTAAACAGACACTCTTGTCTGCTAGCGGGCCTGCAATGAAAGTAAGATAAATGTTTGTGATAAGCTGTTGCATCGGTTTTTCTGCTTCTTGTTTTTACATAAATAGGGATACCTTGAGATTGGTATCATTTTCTCAACTGTCAGTGCTCTATAAAAGACTATGAGACTATAGAACATTTTGAAAAATTATTGATATTCTGAAAATGACAAACTAAAAAAAAGAAATGTTGCTGTGCTTCACAAATGTTGCTGTGTTTCACAAAATACTAGTTAAAGATTATCCCCTACTTAACTTAACATAACTTTCTGTCTTGATATATAACTTAGAGTGTACACATAGAGCAGATACCCTAAAAGTAGTATCCCCTTAATAATTAAGTATGGCATAATCATAGTATTTTGGCATTTTGAAGTTTGAATTGAACATTTTGTTAATGTTTACTTTATTTCTATTGTGATCATCTTTAGAGATTATATGAATGAAGGTGGACTTTGCACCAAAATATTCACACTCCCCATAGTATCGCATGAAACATAGGTGTGTGTGTCACCTGACTATAGTCATGTTGCTGACTGCAAACATTCTGCTTTGTCATAATTGTCTACGATGACACACATATGATCAACATAACAAAAATCTGGTCTAACATTACCGTCCCGTTTCAGGAAATCACAGACAAAAAAATAGCAAGGGAATTTTAAGTAAAAGTGTTATCTCTTGTTTTGTTGGCAGATGTACTTCACTGCTACGTATAAGTATTATTAGGGCTTGTTGGAGGTCAGCAGGCAACATTTGTTTTTTAACTGTCAAAGTAGAACATGACACCAGAAGAATTATAGTGATAATCTTGTTACTGTGATAGTGTTGTCAATATATTATTCCATTGTTGTTCTGTTCATACATTATTAGTTGTTAGCTTATCCAGTACAACATATCTTTCCGTTGAGTATTTCATTTGGAGTGTACACAGCTGAGCAGCCTGTGACATGGTGTAGCTTCCGTTGGAGGATTTAGTTTTTTTAATTTAGCATAGTGTTGATGTTGACCTGTTGCCGATGTCACAACAATTTCTACAGCAATCTTTAACCAGATGAAGCAATAATGGTGGATTCTATCACCATAAGAATGCCTCATCCCATAGCTTACCTGTGGAGAGTCACATGAAATGTAACAGAGAGGGGATGTGCGTCAGTGCACCCAGAGAAAATCTTCTGACTAACCACGGACATTCAGCTCTGTCATAATCGGACAGAAATCCTTTTTTAGTAATGCAAAACAAGTCTAATCCCTTATGGGGCAACTGTGCTTTCCTCACAGACTGTGGCTGAAGAACCACACAGCAAATCACAAAATGTCCATATGTTGAGTCATTCTGAGTAAAAATGATATAAATAAAACTAAAACAAGGATAACATATTTGCTAATCAAACTGCTTCAAAGCATGCACATCAGGTGCCTTGTAGGTGGTGGTCCTTTTAGACCTCAGGTGCAGAGTGCCATAAGGAAGCTCCAGTGGTCAGTATAGATATGGATCTGATGGACCCCTACCTCATTGTTCTGATGTTGTACTGAAATTGGTCTAGTCAAAGCATGTTGCAACAGGTAAATGAAAAGAGGTGGAGACCTGGACCTTCTGTAAGGGGTTGAACCCAACTGCACAATGCACATACCTGTCCCACAGATAGATTTCAAGATTGAAATGATTTTCACCGAAGGGCATATTTACGGGGAACATGATTAGTTTGGCCTCCTGCTGCCAGCCATTGTTCATTTCATTCATTGTGGTTTGAAAACTGTCCAACATGGCATGGCGTAGCTGAAGAGAGTCACTCCAAATGTTGAAATACATTTTTTTTTTTTAAGTGATTGGAACGGACTGCAAAAGCTCATGGAAGAGGGAGGCACGGCATAGACATAACGCATAGTAATTTCAGCTCAGAAAGACGCAAAATGGACAATATGGTGGTTAGAGTATGTTTAGTGAATCTGCTAGCTTTTCCTGTTGACACCTGCAAAACCCTTCCAGTGCTTAGTTAGTATAGTCTTCTGTCAGGTGTTATGTATTTGGTTCATGCCACACCCTTCCACTTACATTGACAGAGAATCTGAATCAATTTATTCTACAGAGAGTCTCTTGCTGCTCAAACTTTTTAGGCGTCACAGATTTTTTATACAGACTTTATACATGTGCATTGCCCGTTGGTAGCCTTTTAACACTGGAGATGCTAAACACATGTGGAAAGCATAGGTCTTGTCGTATTTGTATCTACTTATGACTGTTTTATTGAATAATGTGTGTATTGCTGGTACTGGAACATGGACATCTCAACAAATAGAGGTAGCAATTAGATGAGAAGACTGCAATAAGGCAGAAGGGCCCTTTCTCGGATAAATCATATGGCAGACAGGCCTTTTCTTATAAACCCAAGTGCGCATATAGCAGTTATGATAAATCACGTGGCAAACATGCCGCCTCTGCAAAGACTACCTAGGCGCGTTAGGGACAAAGGGGGGTCGGGGCAAAGTGACAGACGCCTCTGCAAAAAGCCACAAGGCAGACAATGTCAAGAACCCATGTCTGAAAACCCATGAGACACCTGGTATCACAGGAGACTGCACCATGTATCTCGAGGTGGTTTATTCTGTTGACGTAGACAAAGCAAACTGTTTAATATGTAACATTGTTAAGATAGTTAAACCCATTGCTCTCCATCTCGGTGTGGTCGAGTCCAATGACGCAAATAAGGTACCTGTTGTTTTCCATCTCGGTGCGGATGAGTCCAATGACGCAAATAAGACGCGAATGAAACCAGAGCAAAGGGTGATTTGATCGATATAAAAGTGGGCACGTGGACTTGTTGGTTAGGTTTTCTACTTGATGGCTCTTGCAATATGCTTAGAGTCTTTGAGATGCTCCATGGACCAGCTCAGCAGTTGTTATCTCCTCTGAATTAAACTGTTCAGTATATTCATACCTATTTGCCTTGAGAAGTTTCTTGAGAACTCTTAGAATTCTCCACAACAGTCGGCACATACATCAGCATGTGTGCTGCAAAGCAGGGATACACATTAGACATGGAAATGGCCTCTGTTTACCCCTTAAATATTCTCCTGTGTCTCTAAAGCGCGCTCCTTAAATCTGGGGCCCGAACTTTAATAGTCCATGGATTATTTACAGACCGACTGATCTGAAAAGGGTTGGAAGTTAATGAGATTTCCAGTGTATGGCCTTTAAAGTAAGAACAATTCCAAAGACAGGGAGGGACACAAGGAAGCAACATTCATTTACAGCATTAATGGTTAATAAAAGTTGTATGTGCAGATAGGTCGTGCAATGACCCCCCCCATTGACGCCAGCATGTCTGCTCTCATTTCACAGTTTGCCACCGTCCTGAGCTTGATGGCGTGAAGGTGTATGACGTGGTCCGGCCAATCAGAATTCACAGTCTGAACAAGAGAGACGTGGAAGTGAGTCACCATCTACTGCAACCGTGTCTGGTATCGACCATGATAATAAACTAAGACTGTTGCACCTGTCAAAAATAATCAAACACTTAACTCTTAGTCAGTGCACTGAGTCCTTCACATGGTTCAGTACACTAGGATTGTGAGCACAGGTATGAGCACCCCTGCTCAAATGGTCTGGCACGTCTTTGCCAATGATCAATACCCTCCAGATTATTGCAACATCTGAGATGATTGCATGGTGAAAGTACTCCAGCTCATTAATGTAGGTTTTTTGATGCCAAAGGCTAATGTGGGTTTGTCAGTAGAATAATTGCATAATGCGATGTGTGTGGTGAATGTTCAGTCCTCTAGGCCTGAGGTCCTGAAGTATGGGATGACGATACGAGGAAGAGACATCGAGCTGAACCTGGAGCGGAATCAGTGAGTTTGATTGCGCAATTCTTCCATTTGTGATTCCCGGAACAGTCTGAATAATTCTGAAATGTCATGTGAACTTCCTTTAGTTTAGTTTACAAAACCCACATCTTGTGGGTGACTTTGGGCCTGCCCACTTTCAAACATCCCCAAAGTTAAATGTCAGTGTTGCAGCAGCAATTGCTATGATATTTACATTTACATTTAGTCATTTAGCAGACGCTTTAATCCAAAGTGACATACACGAGCAATAAAGACCTAGTGTAACAATAAACACTAACAGATATAAAAAGTGCAGAAATGTAACTACTGTAAGTACGAGTTAAGTACTAGTTAGAGGAGATAGCATTACAGGAATGATAAGGAGAGGTAGAAAAAGGAAGAGGAAGAGAGAGGAAGTGCAAGTTAGGAAAGCAGGTGCTTTCTGAAGAGATAGGTCTTCAAGAGCTTCTAAAAGGTAGAGAGGGACGCCCCTGTTCTGGTAGTGCTAGGCAGCTCCTTCCACCAACGTGGAACTACGAATGAGAATAGTTTAGATTGCCGTACTTGCACAGATAGTAGTGCTAAACGACGCTTTTTAGACGAGCGCAGCATCCTTGGGGGTAACATTTACCCTTACAAGAGCATTTAAGTAGGTGGGAGCAGAATTCATTCTTAATTCTATGAATTCTTAATTCAACACATAACTTACAAAAACACACTCAATGATATATATCTATCCATCTATCAATCTATATAAAACTAGTATACTAGTTGAAAAAAAATGTAATACAAAAATGTAACTTTAAGGCAAGATACTGCTATTAATCTGCAAATTAAATGTAAAATGCGCATTGTGCATTGCCACTCAGAGGAGGAGTCTCATTTCCTGGAACAGACAGGAATCATTGTAGATGACTATTGCAGTGACCTCTTGTAAAGGTCCCCATTGCAGCGGAGCTGAAGATGCCTCCGACTGGACACTCTGTTGTCTGAGTAGTAGGTTTTATATGTTATCATGTTGAGCAGGTTGTGCAACATCTTTCTTTAGAAGTACTGGCTGATACTGTTATTAGTTTCTGTGAAACTTCCTCTTTAAAGGAGTGTGAGAATGGTCCGAGCCGGCCATCTCACGATGTGTGATGTAGGCTTCTGGAACGTGGTTGCAGGCAGGCAGGAACACACTCAGCGCAGGAGACAGTGGCTTATAAAAATAGCTATTTATTTATTTACAAAACAACAGGGACTCAAACCCAAAAAACATAGATACAAAACAAGGGACTTGAACCCGAAACACATTGATACAAAACAAAAACCAGCGTAATCACAACCCCAAAAAATGGACACATACACTGAACAGACTAAAGCTTTAAAATAGGCAAGGTACAACTTTGTACTCTCCACTGGTTTTGTCTATGTACCTGCCTCAGCTTTCTTGCAGCCTGTACAGTCTGTCTTACCCTCAACAATGAGGTGCACCTTTTAATAAGGACCTCCTAATTTGGCTAATTTGGCCCAATCAGTCCCAATTGGACCCGTCCACAGGTGCAGGGGAACTTTTTCACAAGGAGGTTTTGATTAATGCTGATCATTTCCCTCTGGTCTGCAGAGATATTCTGACAAAGGAATACAGTGAGACTTACTACAGTGAAGATGGTACACCAGTCACCTACTCTCCTGAGGACCTGGTAAATACAAATGGCCACTGAATGATTGACTGGGTGCATGTTTTCTAAAGAAAGTATTCAGACTTTGTTTCCTCTGTCCCTTCCCTAACAGGACCACTGCTACTATCGAGGAAGTGTTGTCAATGACAGTGAATCCATGGTTAGCCTTAGCACCTGTGATGGCCTCAGGTATGTCTGAGCAGTGTTAACTATTAGCCTAGCTCTGAGTATCCCATATCATATTGGGGATTTTTCAAGAAACGGTTGTTTCCTTACTGCAATGGCTGTTGCTTCCATAGGGGATATGTCAGGACAGCAGAACAGAGGTTCTTGATTGAGCCCATGTCGGAGGACAAAGATGGAGACCATGCAGTTCTAAAGTTTGAGGACGTTCACGACAAACCAATGACGTGTGGAGTCACCAATACCAGCTGGGACCCTGAATATCCCTTGAGGACCAGTAGATCCCGATCACGAGCAGCTGTGAGGCACTTTCAATGCTGTAATCACTTATGAAAACTAATTCAGAGGCCGTTTTTCACACACTGACTCTGTCTGTTTTGTAGGGGCCATCTTTACTCCAGCAGCAAAAATACATTGAACTCTATCTTGTAGCAGACAACAGAGAGGTGAGAGGCGCAAACTAGGTGCACTTTCCAAAACTTTTTCCTACAGGGTTCAGCACCATAAGGCGCAACATACTCAGTGGTATGACTAACTACTTGTTTTCCTCTTAAAGTATATTCGCATGAAAAAAGACTTTTCAGCAGTGAGGAAGAGGATATTTGAGATCATCAACTTTGTTAATGCGGTGAGTGCCAGATTAGCCACAATAACTAATGAGCATGCTGTCAAGATTACAGTTAACATCCCTTCAAAATGTCCCATGACATCCTTTTGAGACATTATACCTGTAGGGAAATTTGTTAATTTCATCCATTTTATTCTCTTATTCATTTAGTTACCAATTCAGTCACTCATTTTTTCTCTGACTTCATATCATCCGTCATTATCCATTATCCATCAATCATTATCCTTTTTTATAGTTCTTTTTATCTCTTACACAGGTGTATAAACCTCTTAACACCTTCATTGCTCTGACTGGCTTGGAGATTTGGACTGACAGTGACAAGATATCAGTGACCTCGCCGGCAGGGGCCACCTTGGACAGTTTCACCAAGTGGAGGAACTCTGATCTGAGGAAGAGAAAGCGCCATGATAATGCCCACTTGATTACGTAAGCTTCATGACACCCTGTCTGATGATGATAATGCATGCCATGATAATGCCCACTTGATTACGTAAGCTTCATGACACCCTGTCTGATGATGATAATGCATGCCATGATAATGCCCACTTGATTACGTAAGCTTCATGACACCCTGTCTGATGATGATAATGCATGCCATGATAATGCCCACTTGATTACGTAAGCTTCACAACAGCCTGGCTGATGCCTTAATGATTCTGAGGAGCTGAGCGTGAGATAGGTAAGCAGAGATAATGATTAACCATGTGTGTTTGTTATGACATTCCTTTCTCCAGAGGTATTGACTTTGATGGATCGACAGTGGGACTGGCATTCATTGGAACGTTGTGCTCGGAACACTCTACTGGGGTTGTCCAGGTATATAATAGATACAAACTTTCAGTAGAATGTCCTATATTCCTAGAGAGTACAGGGGATAGACAGAGTAGAAATGAATCAAGAAAAAAGAGCTAAATATGGAGGACTGTTTTCTTCAACATGTTGGTTTGTTCAGATGACAGTATCAAACAGATCCCCTTAAAACTGAGAAGTAAAACTCAAAAAAGGAGAAGCTTTCCAGTCTATTAACTCTCTTTTGTCTTCTTCTTCTTTCTTGTTCTTCTTATCTCTCAAAGGATCATAACGACAGGTCTATTGCAGTAGCAGCTACATTATCACACGAAATGGGCCACAACTTGGGTATGAGCCATGACACAAGTTCCTGTGTCTGTCCAGACAACAGCTGCATAATGGCAGCAGCCCTAAGGTGAATATGGCATTATACCCATAACGATAAACACCCTAAACCATACTCAAATATTAGCGCCAAGCATCTTTGAAAGATTTGTGGATGTAGCTTGTGCATGGACAGTAACTTTTAATGTCCTTGTAGCTACAACATCCCGAGGAAATTTAGCAGCTGCAGCAGCAACGGCTATGGGGATTTTCTGAACAACCGCAACCCGGAGTGTGTGCTGAACAAGCCAGACTACATGGTGCTTGTGGCCCCACCGGTTTGCCAAAATGGTTTTCTGGAGCAAGGAGAGCAGTGTGACTGTGGCACACCGGAGGTAAGAAAATCTGTGCTTTAAAGATCACCCATAGAGAGTGGAGAAAGAGGAAAATCGAATTGTGTTCCCTTATTTCATTATTTACTGTTTGACATGTTATGACACTGATTGGAGGTTCGAACTGAAGTGAAAAATCCTTTCCCTCTTCTGTGAGAAATAACTTTGACAAGCTCAAACAAGTTTGGTAGCTTTATCGCAAGTTCCAAGCAGACAAAAATCACTGCTGAGGGCTAACTAAACAAGAAAAGAATAAATTCTAACAGCAGACACATAAACTAAAACTGTATATGAAGCATTACTTTACTTTACTTTACTGAGTTAACAATTCCATTTGAAAATGCAATTGAGGAAGCATTTTAAAGGAAGTACACACCAGGGAATGAGGTTGTCAAGTATACACAAGACCAGTGGAGATAGACATTAAAGGCTTCTTCACTTCTGTTTTAAAGAGGACCTCTTATGCTAATTTTCAATGTTCATAATATTTGGGTGGTCTACAAGAATAGATTTGCATACTTCAAAAATCAATAATGCACTAAGGACTGTGTTACGAGGTTGGAATTCCAACTTTGCAGACCGTTTACATGTACATAAAGCTTTATATATATACACAACAAATAAAGGAATTGGAACAACTGGGAAAGCATAACAGGTCTGCTTTAAAGGAGTTGTCTGAAGGTGCTGAAAAAGCAAGGCAGTGGTTTCAGATTACATGTGAATTAACCTGTATTACATAAACAAGCCTGTTGTTGCAAGATGATCTGTATGTCGGCCTGCTGGCATACTTTGACACACTTTGCAAGTTTTTCTGGATTTTCCTTGAGCCTGCATCAGCGGGTATGGGTATATCTGAAAAGGCCATACTTGGAGCCACCTTAATCTACCAGGGATTAGTGTGGCAGAAGAGGGCGTACTTAGAGCCACAAGCAAATGGGGCTAAATTTAGCGGATGAACCTGATTGGAATGGCATTTGGTCATTGTCATGGTTGTTGTGAGGAGTTCTCTCAGTAATGCTTAAGATATATCAGTTGTATTGGCAGGTGAGAGGTTTGATCACTGTCTGAAATCCCCAATCAACAGCACAAGGAATTTAACATTTTTTCCTGTGTATGACTAAAACACTTTAGTTACTTAACATACATTACTTATACTTACTTGAAATACAGAGACCATGGCCAGCTGAGACAACTTCATATGAGAATGTGATTGTTTCCTAAAAAAAACATGGGAAATGATTGTGTTCAGACATGCTCTATGTCAACATACCAGCTGTTTTCTTCTCATTTGTTTTGCGTAGGAATGCAACAACCCATGTTGCAACGCCACCACGTGTAGACTTGTCGATGGGGCTCAGTGTGCTGCAGGAGAGTGCTGTGAGAACTGCAAGGTAAGAAACCACACTGAGGGTTTGATAACAAATGTAGTATTATGTTACATTTTTATGTTTCCTTTCCTGGTACATGTGTGAGTCAGTGTGACAAGTTTTTTTTAGCTCATATCTCCTGCACAGTAAATGTGCCTACTTTACTCTGTATTCTCAGTGGGTATCAATGGCACTTACTCTTTACTCTTATCCAAAGTGCATTGTGTTTTTGTGGTGGGTCTCAGTACACTAGGACTACACTAGCTAGCAGTGGACATGTATGTTTCAAGAGATAATCTATGATAGAAGGAAATACAAGCAATGCCAATCTTTCAGTCCTAGTCAAAAAGCAACAGTGTCATGTTATCAGCATCTGACCCAATGGACACCGCATTTTCTCATGTTTGATAGCCCTCTAGTGGACATCTGTTCAAAAATACATAGACAAATCTGTACTGATCACTTACCTATTACCTCAAACACTTATTTGATGTTTTATCAGTGTCTTTAATTTTCTTTTCAAACACCTCTTTCTCAGATCATGTCCCCCGCCAGAGAGTGCAGAACCAAGCGCGATGACTGTGATCTGGCAGAGTACTGCACCGGGAAATCTCCCGAGTGTCCAGAGGATGTCTTTGTAGTTAACGGCCTCCCATGTCAAAATGGGAAAAGCTACTGCTACAACGGCCAGTGTCCACAGAAGGAGGACCAGTGTGTCCGAATGTGGGGAGCAAGTGAGTGAAACATCCATCTGGTGCTGATTTGTCCTCTGCTATTTTTTTTCTGAAAAAAAATGTGAATTGACTGTGGATGATCTTTTGTTTAGCTGCAAAAGTGGCTCGCCAATACTGCTATGACCAGAACACCCGGGGCATATACTATGGTTTCTGCAAGAGACCAAGCTCAGATCAGTATCTGCCATGCCAGAGACCGTAAGTCCTTCTAAAGATCATCTTTTCATTCCTAAATATCTAATGCCATGCTCTCGTTTGTCCATAACCTGCCTGAAAATGAAACCTTCATGACTGTTACAGGGATGTGATGTGCGGAAAGCTTTACTGTGAAAACGGTAATGCGAGTCCTAATTACGGTCGCCTGGTGGAATTCAATGGCTGTAAAGCCACATTCTACGGGGACTATGAAAATGACCATGGACAGGTGGATACAGGCACTAAGTGTGGAGAGGGAATGGTGAGGCAAAAAGGGTATATTTGCTTCTAAAGGCATGGCCTATGACAAAGGTCCTCAGTATTTCTATGCAGTCGATTTATGTTGATTTGGGGGAAAACATTTTTCATGTGTCTATGTTTTGTTGTGATCAGACAAAAGCAGGCAAGATGCAAACAAATAGATAAATATTTTTGGGTTTGATTGAGGAAAATACAGATAAATACTCATTTTAAACTTTTTTTTTTTTTTGTAATTCTCAACTAATAATGAATACAGCATCTACCTTTTACAGTAAATACATATGTTAAGGGAGCTGTCCAGCTCAGCTGTATTTTAGTTCTGTCTTAGTATCCTCTTCGGGACCTGTGTAGGGACTTCAAAAAGAGGGAAGTGTGTTCGTGCTGATATCCTGTCTCACCTCTGTTGTGTGTATTTTTTCACAGGTGTGTAGTCAGAATGAGTGTGTGGACCTTGAAACAGCCTACAGAGCAACCAACTGCTCAGCCAAGTGCCAAGGACGTGGGGTAAGAACCAATTACCAAAATCTTTATTATTTACTCATACTGATAACATATGAAATCTTGTTTTCACAAGAGCCATTACTATGCAGGAATGCTGCCTGCTTTTGATTGTGCTAATAGTAATAACCAAATGAATGATTACAGTACAGACATTATACCATATCCGATATAGGCGTGCATCATATTCAGCTGCCACAACCATGTCTTCCTTTTGATTTCCACTGAACTTGTTTTATACTGCAAATTATTATTTAATTGCATTACTGCATTATTCGTCCCACTCCAACATGACTGTTTGTTTACACACTGTGTTCTCCTCCAGGTGTGTAATCACAGATCTGAGTGTCAGTGTGAGCCTGGATGGCTTCAACCACACTGTGACACACAGGATCCAAGCTGGCAGCTCTCCAATGGTAAATGCTGGTTATGTAAATCGCACTGTAACGGGAAACACAAAATGGGCACCTTTCCTAGTCCCGTGGTACTCACTGTAAAGTCCATACCACAAATCTGTTCCAGGATGGTATTCTACAGTGGGGAAAATAAGTATTTGAACCCCTTGCGATTTCACAAGTTTGGCCACTTGCAAAGAAATGTGTGATCTATAATTGTAATGGTAGGTGTATATTAACAGTGAGAAACAGAATATCAACAAAAAAATCCAGAAAATGCATTTTATAACATTTATGACTTTATTTGCATTTGATGCAAAAAAATAAGTATTTGAACCCCCAAAACTGACTGACAAAAAGGACTTAGTACTTGGTGGAATAACCCTTATTGGCAAGCACAGACGTCAGACGTTTCTTGTAGTTGGTCACCAGGTTTACAAACATCTCAGGAGGGATTTTGGTCCACTCCTCTTTCCAGATCCTCTCAAATCTTTAAGGTTGTGTTTTCAATGGGAGGGAATGAGGGAATGAGGTTCAAGCCCAATATTCCACGTTACATGGCCCCATCCATAGTCCCCTTGATGTGGTGGAGGCGTCCTGTACCCTTGGCAGAGAAACAGCCCCAAAGCATAATGTTTCCACCTCCATGCTTGATGGTGGGTATGATGTACTCTTGGGGTCATATTCAGCATCCCCCCCCCGTCAAACACGGCAAGTCGAGTTGATGCCAAAAAGCTTGATTTTGGTATCATCTGACCACATTCTGTTTCCCAATCCTCCCTAGAATAATTCAAGTGTGCAATGGTAAACTTCAGATGGCCCTGTGCATGCGCTTCCTTGAGCAGGGGGACCTTGCAAGTGCTGCAGTACTTCAAAAAATTACGGCGTGGTGTGTTGCCAATGGTTTTCTTGGTGACTCTGGTCCCAGCTGCCTTGAGATCATTCACAAGCTCCCCCTGTGCAGTTCTGGGGTTATTCTGCACCTTTCGAATGGTCACTGATTCCGCGCAAGGGGATATCTTGCATGGAGCCCCAGACCTAGAGCGGGTGACAGTTGTTTGGTGTTGCTTCCATTTATGAATAATCACACCAATAGTTATCTGCTTCTCACCAAGCTGCTTGCCGGTGGTTTTGTAGCCCATTCCAGCCTTGTGCAGGTCTACAATCTTATCTCTGACGTCCTTGGACAGCTCTTTGGTCTTGCCCATGGTGGTGAGGTTGAAGGTGTGAAGTATGATTCTTTGGACAGGTTTCTTTTATACAGGTCACCAGTTGAGATCAGGTACACCTTGTTAGACCTAATGAGGACTAATCTGTGTGCTTTTTGGGCACGTAACTGGCCATTGGGAGCCAGAATTCTTGCTGTTTGCTTGGGGGTTCAAATACTTATTTTTTGCATCAAATGCAAATAAAGTCATAAATCTTATAAAATGCAGTTTTCTGGATTTTTTTGTTGATATTCTGTTTCTCACTGTTAAAATAGACCTACCATTACAATTCTACATCACACATTTCTTTGCAAGTAGCCAAACTTGCAAAGTCGGCAGGGGTTCAAATACTTATTTTCCCCACTGTATATGTAATGTTGTAGGATGTCTCCAAAGCTAACAACTCAAGAGCTTGTTGTCTCTTACTTTTTCCAGGGAGTGTGATAGCCATCGCAGTAACTCTCTCCCTTTTGGGTCTGATTGTTGTGATTGGGGCCAGCGTTTTTCTGCTGAAGCGCAGACAGAGCACTTCACGTATGACTGGGTGAGAGGAATCAGACCACAATTTACACACACATACACGCAGTACATACACTCAAGCGCAACACACACACTCACTAACAGTCACAAAAAGCTATGTTTGCCGTTATTAACTTTGCTATCTCCTATCATCACTCCACCAGGCTCCCAACCCAGAAAAGTCAGCCTGTGAGTAATCCTGTCTTTGGCCGTCAGCAACTGAAGACACACAGGCAAAACCCAGAAACAGTAAGGAGCCCCAATCCCTGTAGCAATAATCACTGTTTAACCGTTATGTATGAGTTCAAACTGAGAGTCTTGACTGTGTTTGTTTGTCAGACACAACGGCCTAGAGCTCCACCACCACCGCCTCCCTCTGCCGGTGGGCGAGGCAGACCTCTGCAGACTAGCTTCATGGCTGCACGGCAGGTAACTAAAAAAACCTTTGTCTAAAAAACAAAACAGAACCGCTTACCATTGATTACAATGTTTGCCCTATGTCTTTACTTTGATTTACAGAGAATTCCTTAGATATCTTAGACCTCCAACTTGTCAACTCTTGTAAAGTACCCTGACAGATACTAGGAAACTTTGATAGAAAGGTAGAGCACTGAGTCAAGGCCTTCGGAATAAAGGCATTGGAATAAAGGCATATGAAAAATGAATGTATTTACAAAAGGTACAATGTACATCGGTCAGAACTTGATTGGCCTATATAATGTAAACATGGGTCGTATTAATGCTGTTCGTTGGCTGGACAAGACATCATCATGTGCTCTACTGTTGATTTCAGCCTAGTCTTGGGCGTTACTTTTAATCATGTTTTTCTTTGAGCACTGAGTCAAGGCCTTGGAATAAAGGCATTGGAATAAATGCATGTGAAAAATGAATGTATTTACAAAAGGTACAGTGTACATCGGTCAGAACTTGATTGGCCTATATAAGGTAATAATGGATCATATTAATGCTGTTACAGAGCATTATTTGTCACAACCTCCATAATGGCAACACAATTTCCTCCTCTGACAGGCCCTGCGGCCCCCGCCTCCTCGAGTATGAGTTCGATCTACGGTACCAATAGATAAATGCAGGTGAAGAGGAGTTCATTGACACCTACAACACACTGAATTTACAACTTGTGTCTAACCTGAAAGGTTTGGTTAATGCCAATCTGTGCACTATACACAAGTAGTGATGGTTTGTGAAGAGCCAGCAAGTGCAATGTTCAATGTCCACTCGATAATAGTGAGGCATAGTTTTTCTACAGCCATATGTATATAAACTGTTTTCATTGTCATGTTTGAGTGTGCATGTCTGTATGTGTGTGTGAATGGGTTGAAATGCCAAATTGAACCTCAGTATAGCAGGTATTTTCCTTTAAATGGTTACTTGAATTTGCAGACTGATAAGATTTTAAAGGAATATTTCATATACTTTTTAATTGTACAGAGATTTCACATTTCCTCAGTAAAGTTATCTATACATTTGTCATTCTTAAATACTACACACTTTCAAAACATATTGTAGACTTACCAGCTGTTACCATTTCATTGCTATGTAATGTTGTATATAGATGAATTATAAAATATAAAAAATATTAATAAAACACATTAAAATACTTCCTCTATTCTCCTTAATAGCCAACCTTTCAGTTAGGTCCACAGTCATTTTTTCTTATAATAAAGATATGGTCTGCATTCAGGCCCTATTACACACATTCTTGTTGAATAAGAGCTTTTGCCTAAAATCAATTTCCCTAAAAAAAGTTACCAACCACAGGCTGAGCTGTCTATCAGTTACATACAGGGACATTCCACATTCCACCCAAACCCATCATGGCCAAAATATTGTTAACCAGAGACTACTTATAGCAAAGAAACTAGTCCTAGAACAGAGACTACTCATGGCACAGAAAGAGACAAAAGCAGCAGCATGTAAAGACTTCCGTATTCCATTTTTATTTCTCAATTTACACCTACATAAAATCAAGATTTAACAGTTGCCTCGCAATACAGGTACTCGACATAAGGATCGACCCCTTTTTCATTTTTAACACACCTATTAAAAGACTCTTAGTAATAAAGTATATTTCTGTACATTCTGTGAGATATGTTAAGAACCTGACCTTGGTCAGTGACTCTGCCCTAGCCGGGCTTTACACCTCACCAAACGCTACCACTCACACTGTTGTTTGTCTGCTCACACTCTTGGCGCGAGGGAAAAAAAAGTAAGACTGATAAAGCAACCACTGCATTCTCATGTTCTGTAGACCCTTTAATATGAACACACTTACAAAAAAAAAAAAGAACAGAGAAACAAAGTAAAATAAAGATGCAAATACGTGACCCCATTTGCACATCCTCCTGCCCTGGACCAAGAGCTCAGATAGGCTCTGAGGCGTGCACAGACTAAAGGGAGGGTCGGCATCAGTACTCTCTCTAGGGAGGACATGTAGGCCTGTGCTACACAGATGGGTTGTGTATGTGCCTAAATGCAGTGGCCCTCCTGTGAATACATTTCCTTAGAGTATGTGAAATTGAAGTGATGACTGGAGGGTGGTTTGCAAAATACTGAAATCCTGTCAAGTTTTTTCTTCAATAGTTTTAGTTGCAACAGGTGAGTGGTCTCAGTCAGTTTGTGAGATTCAGTCAGTATATATTTGGAAATTGATACGGTATTGGATCAGGTAGTTAAAAAATTAAAGCTATTGTTAAGCCATTTTAACAAAACATTTCTACAAACAGTTGAAACACAGCATTATGCACAATGGAAGCCACTATAATTTCTTATTAGCAGTGGTGTAGTGGTCCCTGGAGAAGTGGCTATTCTCTTAATTTAGCAATTTTTTTAAGCAGCCCATACAGCACAGGATAAACTCCCTGTTTTGAGAAGTGGGTATACGCAATGCTGACTGAAAAATAAGTTGGTATACTCCGTATACCTGCGTATACCCTGGACTACACCACTGCTAATTATGAGCCCCATGCTAACAATGCAATAAGGTGGTGATTTTGAACCTTCTTTGTGAAAGGAGTACCTCCCTCAACAATGCCCACAAAACCCTGCCTTACATGGTGATTTTACAGAGAACCAACAGCAGGTGGAGACAAATGTTGTCTTCACACATTCATTAATCCAAAGATTAAGATCTGGACGTAGTATTACTACTACCAAACGGAATGGCTGAATATCATGGTTTTAAGAAAATAACAAAAAATCAACGGATATTTCAGAACCACACTTGCAGTCCATCATAAATTGCAGTCCCTACCAGTCCTATACCTGGAATAATGTAGCAGATCCCAGTTTGTCATTGAAGCCACCACCCCTCCACCCCCCAACCCCAACTCCACCTCCACCTCACCCCCCCACTGCCCATTTGGTTTGATCCCGTCCCATGTACTGTCAATCCACACGATTCTTGCACTACCCAAGTAGGGTATAAACATTTCCTCCATCAGCCACTGGGCTTCTGCCTTGTGTTCCTCTGCTAACAGAGGAGTGTAGTCAGCACCTACAGGTCTGGCAGCTTAGTCTTTGGGGGAATTACATTAACCACATCCCCCCTCTAACAGACTTTGGTCAAGTAGTTAGGACACCAAACACCTGGTGCCGATAGTCATACATTTCAATTTAAGAGGAGCAAGAAAACCAAAAAAAAAAAAAAAAAAATACCACATAATCTGACTCCAATTGATTAATTAAACTGAAAGCTTATTTGTGTGAGGGGCCAAAAATATATTTATATATTTGCTGTATATATACACCCAAAATACACCCATATATAAATGCTTATATTTTTTAAATGTGGGAATAAGACATTGAATCCCCAACCAGCTACAACTACCATTTTTCTTTTCTATTTTACTGATTCAATCATTGTCCAAAATAACAAAGCAAGTACAGTAACATCTGTTACTCTTTTCCAAAGTAAAAAACAAAACAAACACTTTTCTGCAATGGCATGATTAAGATCCCTTATGGTTTTTTTTTTTTTCAGATTAAGACATCCCTTTTAGTGTGTTCCCTTTTAGTGTTCTTGGATGCCATTTGGAGAGGAGAAGAGAGACTGGAGATTGGATTGCGGTCCTTGACAAAGAGTACAAATGAGCACAACTGTTTGTGGTGTTGATAAATGCTCTGTATACCTGGCCGTTTTTTCCCCTTCTCCAAAGAGTAAACTGTCTCTAATACATACATACATCTAATACAGTTAATTTAATAAATAAAAAACCTTTCCTCCTTTTTTTTTCTTTAAAATCTCGGTTGAAAGGGATCTGTTTCTCTCGAGCTTACAGATCCACTTTCTCCTCCCAACTTCTGACGGCCTGATGGGACAGGCTGGCAGGAGGACAGTCTCTGCTAAAACCACAGAATCGAGAGAAGAGGAGAGACGGAGTGTGACAGATTGAGAGACAGAGAAAAAAAACAGACACAAAGAGAAAAACAAAAACAAAAGAAGAGCAGGTAGAGCACTCCAGAAAAAAAAATAGAAACAAAGACTGGAAAGACAGAGATGTACAGTGGGAGAGAGAGAAAAAGAAAGAAAGAAAGAAAGTGAACACTGGTGAGTGCCTGGTTGTGTTTGGAGCAGGAGGGCCACCGGGCAGGCCCTATGCCTTTCCATCTGTGCCATTCTTTTCGGCATCGGTTCCAACCTTCGCAGCGTTTGGGTCAGGTGGCTGCTGGCCGTCCTTCCGGGGTGGCATCCTCTCATTTACCCTGTCCAGGCCCCGTGCCTCCTCAAAGTTTCGGATCTTTCTCGTGGGAGAGAAACCTTGAATGGCTGCCAGAAGATAGGGAGGAAGAGGGCCAGGGAGAGGGGGGGGGGAGTATTAAGGACTGTTTGAAAAAAGTGAAGCCATGCTATACCAATTCAATTAACGAAGATGATCAAACAAGTCATACACCACAAATGAAGGACATCCAAACTGTGTAAATTAATGACACCATCAATGATGAAAATGAGTATGGTCTATTTCTGTTATCAAATTCACCTGTATGGCAACCCCCTTATTTAACGTTTGCCAACCAAATTGTAAAACTGAATTTTACAAACAGTTCGACTGATGGAATATGTCACAATACCTCAACACAAACACAATGGGCTCCATGCATATGCAAAATACATGATCCCCTTAATAAACTAGGATAAAGCTTACCAGAGCAAGGGCAGCAAAAGCAAAAACATCAGAATGAATGAAAACCGTATCCAGGAAGTTCACATTCAGGAGCAATGTAAAACAGGAAATGCCATATTAACAAGACCATAAGGACCTCAAAATAATACTGGAACATTTAGATCAAAACCATCTTACGAATAAATACTGTAAGAGTTGCTATTGTAATGGGTGAATGGCGTGTTAGGTCTACTTAAGAACCCAAGATTGCGGTTTTACGTACGTTTATGAAAATATATATGTTCAAGTATAATTTACAAGGTTTATAAGTTAACAGGTTGTTATGTAATGAATCACTGTCAGGGATGACATCAAACACTTGACCTAAAAGTACAGTCACTTTTAAAGAAAGAGGTCAACACCGAACACAAACACGCAACGCAACAAAACCATGACTGTGGAAACCACTGCCATAAGACGCATACAAAACACAAGCACACATAGAAAAGGACATTCTTGCACAGCTACAAGACTGAGCATCAGCCATCCAACACAGACAAAACAATATACCCTAATTTGGGTTTCTTCGACAAAAAAAAAAAAAAAAAATGTAACTATTGAACTTCTTCTTCAAAAACTGAAGATAAATAAATTAGTGCTGTCAAACGATTAAAATATTTAATCGCGATTAATCGCATTTTTGTCATAGTTAACTCAAATGTATTCGCGATTAAATTAATCAAAATGAATCGCGATCGCAAATTTTATCTATTCTAAATGCCCCTTCAATTACTTTTTTTCCATCATTTTTATTTTATTTTAATGCTGTTATCAACATGGGAAAGTGGATTGGCTTGTTTTAAGCAATGTTTTATTTTATTGAAAAACAACATTGCCAAACAGGCCAGTACAAAATAAAATTATAAAGTGCACATTTAAGATAAACATGGACTCAGCCTATAGTGCAGTTAAACCATGGCTTCATATTTTTTGCTGCCAGCTGCCTGTTGACATTTTCAGACAACAGTGAAGCTCGCTTCTTTTGCACAACACAACTTTTAAAGGTAAACGTTCTATTCAGAAGCTTTTTATCATCCATTTCGCTGTATCGCGCTCATCATTCACTCAAACCTGACGTTAGCCTACTACAAAGTTTGGGAGGGCAAAATAACGTTAATCTAAAAAAATTAAAATAAAAGTTTTTTTTTTTTTTTTTTCTACATCCCGTTAATCGCGCGATAAAAAAAATTAACAGCGTCAAAATGGGTTCGCGTTAACGCCGTTAATAACGTGTTAAACTGACAGCACTAAAATAAATAAATTGCCACATTTAGAAACTGGAGCATCAGGAACCTGGAGGGCTTGTATTAGCTGGGTACTCTGAGCTGAGATGTTGTGAGCATGCTCACTAGGGGTCCCTTCCCCCACCTCCACTCTGCCATTCCCGTCCACTCTCTCTCAGGCATCTGAGTGTTTACAAAACAGCTCACCCACTGTGGCGGCGGTGGTAGGGATCGAGGTGTTCCGCAAGGCGGTTGAGGGGACAGACAGGAGTCTTGCAACGTAACGAGATTAGGTGTCTGAAAATATCCCCTGGGAGAGGGAAGTCCTGAGACCCAAGCCTATCAGCACACAGCCGGGGTATTATCCAGCTCTGCTTACAACCCCAACCGTGGGGGAGGAACAAAAAGGAAGAAGGGAGGGATGGTAGGGGGGAGGAGAGAAGGAAGGAGGAAGGAAGTCACAGGTACCACCAGCCAACTCGGGAGTTCTTAGGGCAAACCGCAGATGCTTGTGACTGCCGGGCAGGTGCAACAACAGGCCTTATTTGGTTGAGTCGCCGTCAACCAAATTCCCTGCGGTTTCTTTCCTGGTCAAGTCCCCCCTCAGGCCAATAAATGTCTGAGCTTATGTGCATCAGTGACTACTGGCCTGAAGTACTCAAAACGAAAGAACAAAAACAAAAAAGATTTTCAGCCCTATCCACTGATGGTGCAAGAACATCCAGTTTCCATGGTATAATCACTTAATAATGTAACTAGGCACAAAGGAAATGGACAGAATCACAGTGAAGAAACACAACACAACACCACTGCACAGTGAGGGTAGTGTGGTAGTGAGGGTTGTGTGACCCACACACAGAAGGGGGTAAGCACGACAAACAACACCAAAAGGGGGGGTAGAGGGGGTGGGCTCTCCATGGAGCAAATGCATACCTTTCCCCTCCTTGGCTTCTAGGGTGGCTGTGGAAGGGTGATCAGAGCGGATGGAGAAAGGTTAGGTTATCCATGCAAACTCAACCACTCTCACCAATACCACCAAATCTCATTTGTACCCAGAAACACATCCCACGGCCCACAAAGAATACAGCCAAAGAATGTAATGTTATTATGCTGGAAAGATCACTATGGCAGAGTTGCTCTGATCTAAGAGAAAAAAAAAGGTTATGATGACAAAAACAGGTTTTAGACACCATCTGAAGATTACATTCTGATCCCCAAGAGATGCAGACACTCAGGATGCTGACGGTGCCCTCTCTGGAGAATTTGGTTAAAGGACAATGCTTTCATAAGCAAAGATATACTAAAATGATGCAGCTAAATGATGTGACACAAGCATTAGTAACAATATTAGTGAAATTAGTGAAAGGCACTGATCCAAACTGAAGGCACAGGTCCAAAACCTGGGGTTAGACAAACAAAGGCCTCGTGGGGTTTGTGATGTTGTTGGGTGATCATTGGGAGAGTGGTCTTCCCTGTGCGGCTGATGGATGTGAGTGTCCATTTAAATGTCACTTCAGCTGTGTGAGCACAGGGCAAGCGACCACGCACAGCCAGAAATAACCCAGCCCACCCCAGCCCACGCCTCGAACTCTCCACTGACAAAGTCAACTAACAGGCTTTCAAACCAGCAGACAGACGGAGGAAAAGACAGCAAGTGACAAATAGAAGCAGACAGACAGAAATGTATCAAGACAGACTGACTGGTGAACAGAGACAGACAGATAAAACTGGCCCTTGTAGAAACACCAGGGCTGATTCTGATCGGAAAAAAAACAGGAAACAGGGAGAGGCTCGTGTGCAGTGCCAAGGCGGCTTGGAGTCCCCTCTACCTGTCTCTCTCGTACGCATGTGGCATTCTTTAAAAGGTCAGCCAGTGGTGTTGTAACCGCTCCCTCAAGCTGCTACTGTTGTTGCTTCACCTGGCCTGAGAGGCTGCAGCCTTCCTCAGCTCCAGCCAGTAGCCACAGCACTGACCTTTACCTCTGACACCTGGATAGCCCAGTAGAGGCCTGCCCACAGTGGATGGCCCACTGAGAAGACAGACAGGGCACCCACACACACACACACACACACCTCAGAGAACATAAAGAGGGGAGCAACTCTGGTCATTGGAATGAAAACAATGTTATTTTGCTTTTGCCTTTTCCAAGTATCATTATGTAAAGAGCCACAAACCCGTAATGTTGTGGTTATCAGTCATTTTCTTTTCATTACCACTTCACTTCGTCCTAGGACCTATGTAACACTGATGGTAGTTAACCTCATTTGGCTTGGTTGGAAATTGTGTCTGCCTGCAAAATGGCAATGATGGATGAATAATTGATAAGCATTAAAATAAATATTATGGCAGAAGCACTTAATTTTTCTCTCTGCAGGGTTACAGCCATTTTGGCTCAATTCAAGATATGGGGGGGAAAAAACACCCTCAGATCAAGCAGAGCAGAGTGCCACTGGGTCAACTCAAAACCCAGCACAACTAAAGAAACTCCTCTAACCTTCCCCTAAATAGGTCAGACACAACACTCAGCGTAGAAGTTTTATGAATCTTTAGATAAGTATCTTCAGATGTATTGATATGCTCATGGCAGTAGAGTGCATCCATCCCCTATCCGACATCTGACACATTCCCCATTCCTAATCCCAGGTAATGAAGCATGCTCCACATGTTCTGAGGCAGCACTGAAAAGTGGAGGGGGACTGCTGCTGTGAGGACGTGGGTCTGAGCTGCACTGTAAGTGTGGAATTAAAGCAGCCACTCACTGAAACATCTGCTCCGTCTCGCTCCTGTGCGTCTCAGGCACTGGCCAGAGAGAGGAGGAGATGCTCGGAGGTTGGGGTAACGCATCGGGGACATTTTTTGGAGGAAAAAAAAAGAGAGAGGAAAAAAAGAAGCAGACGGTGAGGCAATGGGAAGACATCTGGGGAACATTCCGTCTGCTTCTGCTTCTGTCTGGTGGGCTCTAGTCACGGAATATGGAGAATAGAGTGGTGGGAGGGAGAGTTGCAGCCAACAAGGGCTGCTGTGAGTGTTTGGTCTGAGGACAGACTTACCATGTTGCAGGGTCTGCTTGCCACCTGACAACACTCCAAGAGGTAGGGTACCAGTGGGTGTCAGGCCCTTGAGTGTCAACACACTCTCGCTCTCCTCCCTAAAGAACACAACACACACACACACACACACACACACACACACACACACACACACACACACACACACACAATACTCATTATAAATGAGTAGACTCATTATAAAATCACATTCAGAGGAGAAATATAACATGCATTTTTATTTTCATTTGAGTGTTTGCAGGTGCAACATTTTAATCATTTTCCCCCTGGTAACAAAGGAGAGAAATACAAAAGCCTTCCCTACACCCCCCCCCCCCACAGCCCCACTGATCTGGAACAATGTCTAATATGATCACGCGCCAACAGCAGCGCAACACCCATCTGGCCAGCCAGCTCATTGATCCCTACACAACTGTGTGTGTTTTCAAACAGGGCTCGCTGGTGCAGTGAACTGATTTCACAAACACACACACGCACAGAGAAACAACACTGAAAATGGGTTTCCCAGCCTCTGTCTGGTTCATTTACCCTGGCCTTTCTTCCAGTGCAGTGAATCATTGTCCACACCAGCAAGAGACAAAGAGAGACAGAGAAAAACAGAGATAGAGGGAGAGAGAGAGATAGAGAAAAACAGAAATAGAGGGAGAGAGAGAGATAGACAGAGAGAAAGAGAGAGAGAAAATGAGAGTTAGAGACACTTAATGGGATGTGCAGAGAGGTGGGCACAAACCTTAGAACAGAGAATACCCTGGCCATCTTCCCGATGGCACGGATCTTGTTCCGGATCACCACATCCTTGCGCACCACTTGAGGAAACAAACGTACAATTAGGCACACATTATGTCGTACAAGTTGCACACATTATGATAACATTGCCATCAGAAGGATTAAACCTGCTTGAAAGCTCAGCACACTACACTGAAAGAGTCATTCAATGAAAGATATCAGAACGACTTAAAGGTGCTGGAAGGGAACACGTTTCAGAAGTGCTCAGTTGCCATCTGATTCTAACAACCTTTGTGGCACTTTCAGTCATGCCCACTGTGTGAGGCTCATCGTGTAGTGCGGGATTTCAACGGGTCGCTCTCATCGGACATGACGTGGAAGATCATCATATGCATGTTGATGTGAGACTTCAGTGAGCCGTCTGTCTTCATAGAGCCTGTGGTGCCACAGACTGGTGCTGAGCCGTCTGACTCAACACTCTGGCAGGGGGATGGCGCGAGGCGTGACTGCTGCTGTGCAGTCATGTGTTTGAATTGGTGTGTGTGTGTGTGTGGGTGTGTCGCTTAGCAAAGAAGGCAGGTTTGAAAAGAGAGGGTTGGACTGAGATGACCTAGAAAGACTACCGACATGCGTATAGACGATCAAAAGATAAAATAATGAGAACTCTGTGCTGTTGTTCAGAGAGGGAATACAAAAACAAATGAAATAAAATCAAAGGGCAGAGCTTTAAGAGCTGAAAGGAACCTTAGCCAATAGATTACAGATTTCGTTTGTGTGTGTGTGTGTGTGTGTGTGTGTGTGTGTGTGTGTGTGTGTGTGTAAGGTCAGAAGGGACCATGTTGGGATGCAAAGAATCTGTACGAGAGAGAATATGTGCGCAAGTGGGAGGATAGTTGTGTTTAAAAAGAAAGGTGAATTGTGTTAGAGACTGTATAAAGTGTGTATAGAGTGGGAAGGAACATGTTAACGTGTGCACATCTGTGTGTGTATCTCTCTACACAGAGATACACAGAGAGTGTGTAGGCGGAGGTGAGGCTCACCTTCAAGGAGGTCATGTTCATCTCCCTCAGTCATGAGCTCATCATCGGAGCAGATGTTCAAAACATTCACCAGCATCTCCGTTACTGTGGGGGCAGGGACAAACACTAGTGAAACTGTCCCAGTAAATGTACACTCACTCACTCACACACACACACACACACACACACACACACACACACACACACACACACACACACACACACACACACACACACACACACACACACACACACACACACACACACACACACACACACACACACACACACACACACACACACACACACAATCTGAAAGCTATAGTTTTTTTCTCCTCTATGTGCAAACTTTTCTTACAACCTTCTGCCTTTTGTTTTATTAGGTGACACTATGTGCCCTTTTAGAATATTATCAATGTTCTGTCACTTTCACTACCATAAAAATAGATGATCTTAACAGCTAGAATGCTTTTCTAGGATTATTAACGTGATTCTGATTGCGTAATACTAACAAGATTATGGATATAACACTTGGCCAAGGCTTCTCCCACCTTTCTCTCCGACGAAAGGCAGAGACCACGTGAAGACATCCATGAAGTTGGGCAGCCAGTACGGGTGAGGAGAGCAGTTGAACTGTCGGATGTTCATCACGTTATTCTCATATTTCAATACAGCAGCTGTGGCCAGAGGGAGGGAGAGAGAGAGAGAGAAAGAGAGAGAAAGAGAGAGAAAGAGAGAGAGAGATTATGAGATAATGTGGAGAACTACCTTTCATTATTCATCATAGATAGAAGCCTGAGACTGGGTTGGATCTGGCCTTGTCCACCTTAGCCACTAGACACTGCCCAGGCTGACCTTTATTGTTGTAGACGTCTAGGTAGTTTGGTGCGGAGAATATTGTGATTAGTGATGGAAAACCTGTCGTCTGGCTTTTCCTGTACATCCTATACCTGAGGAATGGGATATAAAGCAGAAAAATGGTCATATTCTAGATTCTTCAGATAAGGGATTAGGCAGGAATGGACCAAAAAGCAAAGCTGTGTCCATTTCTGTCCACTCCTTAAGTTGTATGTGTGTGTGTGTGTGTGTGTGTATTACCCTGCATCCTGTGCTTCGTGCGCTCTTATTACTGACAACAAATTATTGTTTGTCAAGAAATCGCAGACTGCCGCATAGCTGCAAGGTAAAAGTACAAACGGGTTATGGATGGGACTGAGAGACAGAATACAACATAACAGTAAAGGTCTACTTCTTCATCATCATCACAACTGTCATAGCGATATTTTCAGTCTACTTAGCAAACCTGCCAAGCATCCAGTTAGACAAGCAGTTTAAAAACAACAACAATAACGTCATATCAATGCAACAGAAAGAAGTAGGGAAAAGCATGGAAGGCAAGCGTGCCAGGGAGAACTTGAGTCTCCTTGAGCTGACAAGGGCGTGGCCGCGTGGGGATGACATACACACAAGGTCCTCGCAAGAGAGCGGAGGGCAGGTGTAGTTACCTGAAGAAGTAGGAGCAGCCTCGCACCGAGTTGTGGTTGAAGTGCTCCGCGGTCTTCTCGCTGCCGTAGTCCTCGCCCGGGTCCGCCCAGATGAGGTCACACATGGGCCCAAACGCCGGAGGCTCCTTAAATCTGTCTAGCTGTGAAGGAGCAGAGGACGGAGGGGCGCGTGTTCACAATGCTAACTCCACAGAGTGCCTTTCTCATTTAGATACATCCAGTGCCTAATGCTTTACAACAAACTGCTAGTGGAATGACTGTGCACATTATGTCGGCATCTTGGATTTCCAGGACAGACCCCTGATGCTAACCATAATGAACCAGTATCATATGAGCTAATGTAAATTGCAGAGGGTCTGCAGGATTCAGACACTGATTTTGAGATGGGCACTTACTTTTCTAATGTCGTCTAAGCAGTTGATTTCTGGGGAGAGGCCGCCGTGGACGCACAGGAACTGCTGGTTAAGAAGAGCAGCCAGAGGCAGACAGTCAAATGCTTCCATGCAGGCATCATACACTCGCTCTGAATACTTGATTTTACCTGCAGATGAAAAGGACAAAACAGTGGCATGTTGGTATACAGGATCTGAGGGAATAAATGTTTACCATCTGTGGCTAACTGTAAACATTTGGTAAGGGAAGCTAGATGCAAGCAATTCAATCAAGGACAAGGGCATTCTTGCATCTATTTTCAGTTTAGTGGTCTGTTGAGTAAAATGATAAAAATGGTATCACTTTAAAGTGACTTTAAAGGTTTGGCTGAGCGGATAGCCAAAGCTGATTGATCTAGTACACACACACACACACACACACACACACACACACACACACACACACACACACACACACACACACACACACACACACACACACGACAACTCCTCGGTGTGCCTGGAGTTTCTTCAGTTCCTGCTGTTTCCAGGAGGCCTGTGTGGAGAAGGCAGACCCTCTGCACTCCTGTCTGCAGCTTTACACATGAATTAACCCGGCCGCGCCAGGCTTTTCCTGCAGGCCGCTGCCAGGTTTATTTTCAGAGCAGCAACTCTTACATCTGAGGCAGTTTGGATGCCGCTTGAAGGGAAAATATTATTTCCAGCAAATGCTGTTTCAAAAATGCACCCACACCCACAGAGCTGAACTCAAAAGAAGGTCTGCAATGTGAAGATTTAATTGCCATTTGTCCAATATGGTAAGTAGAGGCACAAAAAGCCAAAGCGAAAACATGGGAGGCCTGTGCAGTTGAATTCAAATGAGCCTGATGAATGCTCTTCATTAGGCTTCTTAGTGGTGCATTCAGCCGCCGGTAGCGCAGCGAGGTCTCAGCGCGGGGTGCGCTCCTCATTATCCAGATCGGGCTTTAAAAGCTCTCTCATAACTCATCAGTTATGCGCATAGCCAAAATGAACAGCACGCGCTCTTTCAGCATTTTCAGATTTTATACATACATGGCTTTCTAATTCAATTCAAGAGGCAGTGAGGAGGTTTTAAAACCCTTCTTATATTTTTGCTGTTTTGTTTCTAGACCACAAAACAACAAAGTGAATGAACTGGGCAGCTAGTTGGAACGACAGATGTGTTTTGTCCCCAAAATGGGACAGGCATCAAAATGAAACCTCACGACTGTGTGTCTACAACAACACACATCCACACTTCCTTGATTAGATCAGCCGCACGCTCTTAGGGAGGCTTCCTGGTCATCTCCGCAGCAGCCCACCATCGGATGGAGCCTTAAGCCCCGAGCCTGAGATGTCATCAGTCAAAAAGAAGCTATTGTTAGGTCACATGAGCTCAGGGCGAGCTGTAAGCATCGAGGCACCCGCCTCACCCGACAGATGGGTCAAATGGCTCAGTGCCGTAAGAAGGCGTTATGTGTTAAACCGCTTCCTACCATCTTGGTGGAGGTGGAAAGGGTTCTTTAAATGGCTCCGGGTGCATGGTCAGATCCGACAGTGACAGTGGTGATTTGTGTGTGGATACGAGACGCTTCCGGTGAGGATGTGTCAGAGCAGCCCGCTCTCCACACTGAAAATAATCTGCACTTGTGCTGCTTTAAGATGCTTTCAAATATTTGGGAACGCATTTTATAGCTGACAGCATGAAGGCTTTGTCCTTCTGGCAGTTCAGACGAGTCATGCTAATACTATGACTACCCCATCCATCCATATGGAAATCTTTCCAACCCCTTCTGTTAGAATTGCAACCCAGTCTGTAGAATCAGACCACAGAATAGAGGAGGTCTTTTTCATATTCATACTAATTCAAATTCATTCAGCTCGAACCATAAACAACTACACGAGCAACCATGAGCTTTGTGCACAACAAGGTGGCCAGAGAAGGACATATTGACACAAAAGCAACACAAGCCTAGTGTTTAGTGCAAACAGACGTGGCAAGCTGTCTTTGTGGATGCAAGACAAGAGCAGGTTGACACAGCCGTTCCACCTCTGTCACTGAACGTCCCTTAAATGACAAACAGACCTCGTTGCACTCAGACAAATGTAAAACAGAGCTATGGATAATCAGTTTAGAGTGGAACAGGCACGAATCCCCCTTCATGCCACACACACATCCACACATCCACACAAACACACACACACAGACACACAGACACACACACACACAAACACACACACACACACACACATTTTAATACTTTTTGGATCTTATCACAGAGGAAGAATTACAGATCCAAACATGAATGGAAGAATGTTGCAGCTCTGAACAGATATGGAACAGACACAGAATGCTTGCACAACTACTCCATCGTCTTTCCAACTCTATTGATTAAGTCGTCTCCAGATGCACATACTACCTATTATGACAGAAATCCAGCAGTACTTTACTGGGGGTGGGGGGGAGGGGTTGTAGTTGACTTGCTCAACCCAGATCACCTCAATACAAGGCTACAATTTTTACTTTCCTGCAGTTACACCTAGTGCGGGTGTGAGAACACACACACACACACACACACACACACACACACACACACACACACACTCATGCACTCATTCACACACACACACACACACACACACAAAGGACAAAGGCATAGCCCAGCTGAACACGCATGTGAATCTGTTACCCTCGACCCCTCTTGATGAACTGGCACAATGCAGTGTAAACTGAAGTGTTTCTGTGTGAGTTTTCTGTGTGTGTTTTCTGTGTGTGTCCAGCACTTACATTCCTGTTTGAAGGTGAAGTACTCTGTGAGGTGCCGGCACTCATGGTTGCCCCTGAGCATGAAGAGGGTATTGGGGTGGTTGATTTTGAGCGACCAGAGGTATAGCACACACTGCAGGCAAGATGGGGGAGAGAGAGAGAGAATATGTCAGATGGCACAAAAGTACAGATTAAATTACTGTTCTGATGAAAAGGAACAGAACGGCAACAGGGAGGTACGTGGTTATCTGTGAATCTTTGACAATCTGAATCTAATTCTAATTCTGAATCTTTTCGGCAGTGTGTCAGACTTCAAAACTCCAATGTGTGAAAATATTTAAATTCAGGAAAAAAACTAAATAATCTATGATGTGCTTTCTATGTATGGGTACATAATGTTTCAGTACAGCTCCTTGTTGAAAACCCTACACTATATTATCCTCCCAAGGAATACAAAAGAAAAACAAAACAAAGATTATTTTATTCCAGCCCAAACAATTCCCCTTGCAATTCATAAGTCATGGCACATCAACATCAACACAAATGATATTGTGCAAGGGCAAACACGAGTATTTCAAGCATGTTTTGGTAGTGCAGAAAACATCCAAGGAGAAGAGAAAGGAGAGAGACAAGTGGACTGTACGGAGCACTGGTGTCACTCTCATGCTTCTCTCCGCCATCCATCTCTCTCCTCTTTACCAAAATGCGGGAGGCCAGGCGGCGTGCTAAGTGCCGAGAAGAGCGGCGCCAAGGTAACCAAGGACGACAGGTGTGCTTTGAAAATGACATGCAAAATAAAAAATAAAAAAAGACAAGGAAGGAAGGGGAGGCGGAGAACGGTTGGGGTGGGGGAGACAGACATGTTCAGAAAGCCTCAAGCCTACGCTGGAAGTATAATGAGTTGAAAATTGCAGGCAATGGCAGCGGTGGCGGGCGGCAACGCCAGTCTTCCTGAGCGAAGGCTGATGAGGCTTAAAGAAAGGAGGGAGGGAGGGAGAGAGGGAGGGTGGAGAAGTACGGAGGTGGAGGAAACACAGCGTGTGGAAGGGATGGAGGAAGGAGGGAGAGGTTGGGGAGGAGAGGAAGAGCAGATCTTCTCTCTACCTCTTTCTAATTACATGAAACCTTGAGCGTGGGTGGCACACAAAAGGCCAGGCCATGCTTTTGTGTTCGACGAGCGGAGATACAACCTATGGAGGACAGGGAGGGGGGAGGGAAGAAGGAGAGGGATGCTCTTGTGGATCAAAGGCGAGGACAAATCCACAGACGTGGCAGGCAACTTATGCCTAGCTCATTCTCATGGCATCAAAATGCTCTGGAAAGGGTGCGTGTGTTCAGCCCAAGAGGGAAAATAACTGCAATTCTTTGCTTCTGCCACAAAATGCAACCGCATTAAGATCCATCAAGCATTTAACATTATATGAGGGGGGTTAATACAATGACTGAACACAGCATGACAGGCTAACTACCCTGACATCATACAGGCCGGCAGATAAGGACAGCTTTTGACAGTGTGTCAGTGCAGTTGGCATAACATGTGCTACAAATACTCCCATGCCCCTCTTTGTGTGGACTATGTCCCATGTCCCTTTGGATTTATGTACAGTTCTGGTCAAACGTTTTTCCTCTTTTGTACGGGCAGTGCATCTTGAGGATTTTTCCACCATTTACCCCATGCCATTTTTAACATAACATCACAACTGGCACAGCACATATGGTAATAAAATGCAGGTCTCACAAAAGTCAAACCCAAGCAGAGCGAACAAGTGCCTCCTTGTGCACCGGGATGCACATCATAGCGCACACACACACACACACACACACACACACACACACACACACACACACACACACACACACACACACACACACACACACACACACACACACACACACACACACACACACACACACACACGCCTGGCAGGCTGGTGTCAGTGTCAGATCACCTGAATCATGTCCACCACGATCCTCCACGATCCCCCACGACCCTGTCCCCCCCCCCCGCTTTCACGCGTGACCTTTCACAAACGTGTGTGTGCTCTCTCTCGGCCTGTATCTTCAAAGACCATTCTGACTCCTGGCGTGAAGGTGGGTGGTCGATGAAGCCGTAAAGCCACACCCCAGAGGAAGGTGAAGGTCGCGAGGGCTGCATATATCCATTTTGTCCCTTTCGTTTACACAGCTATCTCATCAGAGCAGAACTGCACAGTGCTGAGGAACTCAATGAAAGTGACGCTAGGAGGTTGGAAGTGACTAAGAAAGACCAAGAAAGAGAGGGGCAGGTGAAGGCTTGCATGCAAAGCAGAAAAAAAATGCAGGATAGAAGTATGTGGAATAAAAGAAAGAAAGAAGCAATGCAACAATAGAACACATAGGTCCACACACTCCGGTAGCAGAGCTCCCCTAGGGGCCTAGCGTCGTCCCAGAGCCTGTGCTGTAGCCACTGCAGCACATCTCCAGCTCATCTCCAAAGCGTCTGCTTTAACAGGTGAGTCAGGCACAATGAATCCAGAGTGCTGATAACACCATCCCTGGGTCAATTTGGTGGGATTCACTCAACACTCCCCACTCCCCACTCCATGTCACCCTTTGCTACTGCATGCACTTGCACATCCATTAACCTCTGCACATCACAGAGACTGTACCCTGACCACCCCAGTGGCGGCAAAAACAAAAGGACCAGTACATGAAGCCAAGACGGTTCTGAGATTTAAAAAAAAAGAGAGGGAGACCCTTGAAGCACTCACCTCGATGCTGAAGTAGCCCCGGTCTACGTAGTCTCCCAGGAAGAGATAGCGCGTGTTGTCGGGCGAGCCGCCCACTTCAAAGAGCTTCATGAGGTCGAAAAACTGGCCGTGGACATCACCGCATACTAGAAACAAAGAAGAGGTGTGTAAGAAGAGGTGTGTAAGAAACTTTTGTGACATGCGATGACGTGATTTTATACATGTTTGCTTTTTCAGTTTCTGAAGCTGCATTCACACACAGCTCCTTACTAACCAGGCAGTAACTGACTCAGGAACAGTTCTGTGCCAGATGAGGACCTATCTTGAGAATCAACATATGCTACATAGTCAGTTTTAGGGTCAGTCCCTAAAACCCCTCTGCGTACAACTAGTCCACTTAGAGAGTAGTGGTGCACTCCAAGAAAGTCCCATCAGCCCCTGTGCCATGCCATCATTCCAGAGGTGTGACAGCAGTGGCTGACAGCTGCCTGAGCACCTGCAGGAACAGCCGTCTGTCAACGCATGTTAACACAGGTGGCATGGAGCACGGCAGAGAGAGAAGCACTGTGTAAACACTGTTACTGCCATGCTGTCCACTGCCAACTGTGAAAACTGACATTTAAATGTTGGCCTGTAGTGCGCGTAATAGAGTAGGTACATGTGATTCAGCTTTGGGAAATGACAAAAAAAATCTTTCCAGAAACTAAAGAGGCTACATCAATATAACATCACAGTCAGGAAGTAATTGAAGGATATACTCTAGATACTTACAGTCAAGCGTGGCTCAAATGAATCCAATACCCAAAATCTGACACATTCTCTGCCCTACATTAATGTACCTACTATAAACCAGGATTTATTGATGAGAATAAGTAAATAATATATTTTTGAATTTAAACATTGCTGACCAGCAGAGACTTGGGTGACTCAGTGTCCTGGCTAAATATAAGAAAGATCATAATTTGTTTTCTCTTCGGCCTATGGCTGTTAGACAGTCTAACTTGACCTTAGCTTAGACTAGTAATCATGCATTTAGCAAGCAGATATGAAAAATATTTTTATAGAATACGGCGTGAAAATGAGGAAGAGAGAGACGCACAGCACCACAGGCAACTTGCCAATGCTAACATAGAGCGTGAAATGTCAGTAAATAAATGTGCCTCAATAATTCCATGTCTCAGTTAATTTGGCATATAAATTACTATTGCAGTGAGACGGAATGCTGTGACCAAACTGGATTCAAGCTTGTTCTCAATACCTGTCGGTCAGTGAAGCTCCTGGCACAAGTACTGAGATTGCTGAGGGAGTTGCAGCAGCAGTAGCCTAAGGCCCAGTGTGGTATGAACAGCAGCAAGACCCAGTGTGCTAGGAACCGTAGCAAGACCCAGTGTGATAGAGGGAGATGCAGGTCAGGAAGCAGCACAGTTCCACAGTGCCATCTTTGTACACACTAAAGAAAGAGTGTTCTCATATTTTTTCTTCCAATGTGGGTCGATAGAGGTAGCCTGGCCATTACCAGCCTGTGACTGACTCCATTTCATTCCATCTTTCAGTCTGGCAAAACGCTATGCATTTTCGTTTCCGAGATGAGCGGGTGCTTAGCTTGAGGTTTAAAATCATTGGAGTTCCCTTAACCAATCAGCAACGTTTAGTAAGCATTCGGTAGATTAAACTCTTCCCAAAGCCAGTTGGGAGAAGAGCTACGACGTCCTTTCCAATCATAAAACTTACAAGAAAATACTCTTGTTCTCCTTTTAATTTTCTGATGTTCTCGAGAGTTGAGACAACTTTTCCGATAGCTTTTCGTGTCTTTTCCTCCAAGGCGAGTTTTGCGTCACAGCTCTGAACTGTTCGTTGATTGGTCCTACAGGATTTTGAGTCCTGGAGACGATTGTCAACGGGGTTGGGCCAGACTGAGTATGAGCTTGAAATCAATTCAGGCGGAAATACGTAGGCTGGTGTCACCAGGCTACGATAGAGGGGGGTGGATCTTAGAAATGTATTATGTGAAATAATTGAAATATTCAATGAATCTAAATATTGTTTACACATATTTGTTCTTCATCAAATGTAGTGAATCATTTTTGTGTAAGCAATTTAGTATGAGTGCATGTCCCGTAATCATGTCGTTCACACCTGATGATGGCACAATGGTATGAGACAGGAGGCTAAAGTCTGCTCTGCGTTGTCCGTTTGAACCCCTTGAGTGTTTGCGCAGTTGTTGTTTTGATTCTTTTTTGTCTTTTTATTATTTTTTTTCATTTTATTCATAACAGACCCTGTAGCCAGACTAATGTGTTATGCGATCATTTATACTTACAAAGACAAGTTTGACATTAAATAGGCATCTTCCCTGGGTTATATCAAGAGTTGACGAATCTGCAAACAGCTACATTTGTAAAAGAAAAGGTTGAATCAAGTCGTTGACAGTAGATCTGTAATGCCGGCCCTTTCTGCCCGCTACCACCACAAGTATATTTCAGATCTGTGAGAGATACTGAATCATCGTATGTCAGGTAAGGATTTTTTTTTAAACTATTATCCTCCTTGATGAACTAGGCCTCTCATGTAGTTTGAGCTCTGAGCTGTTTTATTTTTGTAATGTCTCTGCTGTGTCTTGTATTTCCCTTAAGACTATCCATCCACCTATTTATGGATCAGTGAGCAGCCAATGATAATGGAGCTTTGGATTCTTGAGACAGCTAGCCACCTTCGCTTGCAACACACACCTGACATACATTAACACTCTGTGGATGAGCTAGCTAATGCTGAGAATGAAAGCTAGAGGCTTGGTGTAACACTAAGCTGAGCTGCTACGGGCTAGGTAAGGGCAGGTGAATACCTGTGATGGGTGCGTCCACCTCCAGCATGCACTTCTCCTGTCGCAGGATGTTGGCGCCATCGCTGATGATGCGCAGGGCCACCTCCTCCTCCAAGCGGCCCTCTTTCACCAGGTGGCTCCTCAGGACCTCTGGATTGGGCTTGCCGTCCACATACAGGTCCTTCAATGTGAGCCGCTGGTGAGGAGGGAGCGGCACCGCTGGGTAGGGGCAGAAACGCTAACTGTTAGTGAATGGTGACATTTTATTCTATAATTGCAATTGCAATTTACTGTTCTGTTCATTCTGGACACACAACATGGTCAGTGCAAATAAAAAAGACGATGAATGAACAATAGTGGTGTTTATCTGACTGTTTCAGTTCAGATAAAACACAATTTAGGCTATATTCAATAAGTAATCATCAATGACTTCCATCATCAGGATTCATTTCATGAGTTGAAAGCCAACAGCAATAATCAACCAGGCAAATGTATTCGACTAACTGATTTTTCCTGATTTCTACTGGCTTTATGATTATATATTTACATTAGCCTACTGCAGTGCTGACAAGGTGAGGAAGGGTTTCAAAGCCACCATGCAGTAATCCCTCACCTGTGCTGAACTGCCTAGTAATCTAACCTTTAAAAATCTTCTCAAGACAAAGCTGAACGGGAGTATGCATCCCCCAATGCATCACTCACAGGGTCATTACAATGACATGGACCTAAAGAAATAATTCGAGAGGTACTCGGCTGTAGTGCTGTAGTGGGTTCAAATCTCAAGTCCAGGTGCAAGACTCCAAGGGTGTGGAGCAGCACAGCACAGCAGCACAGATTCCAATCCAACAAAAATAATCCAATAACGTCCAAACTATTGAATTTTACTCCATGTGATACATTATTATGCTAGGAAGACAGCAGACATATCACGGCAGTCAGACACCACTGAGAATAGGCTTCTAACTCTCAACTAAAAGTCAAATGAGGGTGAAAAGTCCTTTAATCATCACAACTAGGATAAACTTTCTAATGAGTCCGTCTGAAGCCTCTAACAGCCATTGTCCTCTTGGTCTAAAACCGAGACTGAAAGGACAGACTGCCTGACAGAGGCTATTAACTTGTTTCAAAGACAGCTAAAAAAAATCAAAATTAGAAATAAATAAAATGAAACGCCAAAGTCGAACCCCCCCCCCCCCCCCCCCCTACCGACTGAATACACCAGGCCATCACAAAGGCGGCCAGCTTCTCTGGGCTCATTTGCATGCCAGCGTCGGGCTGAGGATAAAGCTAGACGCTTGCCGCCGGGCACAACCCCAGCTGATCAGATGCAGATCGCAGCCCACATGTTTGGCCAGGCGCATCCTCTGGGGCTATATCCGCTCCGGCTCTCTCATTTCCAGCACAGCATCAAGGACACATTCTGACGCTCTGTTGCGCACACCGCCTTCATAAGGGCTGAGGATAAAGCTAGACGCTTGCCGCCGGGCACAACCCCAGCCGATCAGATGCAGATCGCAGCCCACATGTTTGGCCATGCGCACACCGCCTTCATAAAAATCCCTATGAAACCCAGACAACTGTGACCATAGTTTAAGTTTCATGAGAGAAATCGCCATCAGATTATGATATTGTTTAATAAGCATTCATTACTAACAGTGGACACCAATTGTGCCCATGATCACATATGCCAATCATAGGTACACTCCTGAAACATTGTCATGTCCATCTTTACATCTACATGCAAACACCCAATCACCAAAACAGAGAGGTATAGATGAGCATGCTCAGTCACCAAACTAAATTAATAGAAGGGTAAAGATGCATGTCTGCTTCAATTCAAGGGAAACTCAACATGTCAGTAAAACAATATGCCTAGACACTCTTTTAGAATTGTTATGGGAAGACTGTTGTGCATTAAATATTCCCAAATGCTCTTCAAAAATATTCCAGAGATTTTCCCAATGATAAGAGCCATCCCAACCATGAAAATTCCAAACATTTCCTTGCGTGCTCCAAGCCAGATCACAGCCTTGTGGGAGTGCCCACTGCTGGCAGAGTTTGGGCCAAAGTCCAGCACACAAGAAGATCTATCCACAGGGGCACACCCTGCATGTCAAATAACTATGGCGAGACTGGGGCTTAGAGTCCCAAAGGTCTTAAAATACACACTGGAAACCAAATTATTAACATCTGAAATGGAGTAATAGTATTAAGCCTTTGTCAGATCTACTATGATTGCCTACAAGGGTTTCCAAAACCACTGTTCTTCACGAAATGAGTTGCTCTGTATTGAGTGAGCTACCCACAGTTTGAACTATGAAAGGTCTTTAACAGAAGGAGTTACCTTCTCCAGATCAGAAACCCAGAATTCCCCTGCATGCTTCACTTAGGTATGTTACACCCAGGAAATTGAACAAGCGTTTTTGTAGAAATTGCTCTTTCCTGAACATAATTTTCATAGAGAAATTGGTGCTGCATATGACAGACTCTGCAACCATGATGTAGCGGTGCATTATTGTACTTTTACAAAATGGTTAACACTGAGGTGATTATGGAAAGGATACAATATTTGGTAGCTTAAAAGACCTTTGTACCTCTCAGTATCCTTGTGGACTGGCACTAGACTGGCAACATTTGGTAGACTACATCAGTGACGGTGACCATAATGCATTTTTAAAGTTCATCCCAGGGAGATTTTCTCACTGGGTGTTTATGGAACAGTGTGGTCAGGAAACAACATCTTCAGTGAAAGTTGAAGGATGTTAAAGATAATCTGATTTGTGGTATGCTAAATCTGCAAGTACAACCGCAGTATCAACCACTGTATAGAATATTGATAGTCCACATGTCCAGCAGTGCACCCATTCATCACACTACCTGTGTGGTCTGGGGGGGAAGGGGTTGCACCCACACTGCTCCAATGTGGCCACTCTGTCATCAGAACTAGCCATCGTGCTCTGACAACTGTGGTATAAATAAACGCTAAGCACTCCTGGGTTCACGAGGTAGGCTGGGAAAGGGCCTGTAAGCTGGGTACGAGTGCTAAGAAGAGATTAGACAAAGCCTCTATTAGCTGGGGATTCCAGGTTCAGGGTCTGTTTATTTAAGGGCCTCACCTCGCTGCAAATAAGATCCTGGCCCTGTCCGAGACAGTAGATGACAACGGTTGGTAAAGGTACTCCCAAACCTTGACATGTAGGTGTGCTTCGATAACTGTGCGCAAGACCAATGCCCAATCCAGTAGAATGCCAAAAGCAGTCATACATCCTTCTTGTCCTACATCCTTCTTACCATTGGTACCATAGGCTCAACTGTGAATGTCCATATGGGCTGCACCAAATCTGAAATTACTCCTGATCTGCAGCTAGCATGTTCATAGTGGACCCTCTAGTCTACCTTACAGGGACTGGGTTGTTGAATGCCCCCTTCACAAATGTGTTTATATTCTATATAGTTAAGCGATATAGCACTAGTGGGAGTGGGGTAGGTAAGGGATAATCCCACGGGTGGTGTTCGGCCGTAGCCACCGAGGCCGGAGGCCGAGTGGCGTAGGCAACAACACACGTGGGCTTATCCCTTACCTACCCCACTCCCACAAGTGCTCTATTGCTTTTATAAAACAATTCTACAGTCAAGAAATTAACATTTCAAAACGAAGTTATTGATTAAAAATTGTTTATTTCGCCATTGTTTCTCCGCAACAAAAAAATAGTTCCATTGTCAACGTCTTGGTTTGAAATTATAAGAATTTTGAATCAACGGTGATCATCAATGCGCTATAAAATATTTAATCGCGGAGTGATTTATTATTAGCAGTGAAAAGTCCCTGTTGGTATGTTGACGGATAATCTATAGCATGGAAGGTCTCTCGTCCAATCAGAAACAGCAAAATAACGCGATAGAAGCCAATTGTTTTATAACATTCTATATAACATTCTATAGAGCTTAAATGTTCTGTTACACACAAAATTCTATCAGGTACAGCAATGACGAGGCAATAGTACCATTTACTGTACAATACACTGCTGTAAGCATAAGGAATGATGGGCTGCGCTCTTGTTTAAGGACCAGGCTATTTCCAATGTGGAGACAGTGAAATTAGACACAAATGGCAAAACCATGATTTCCTCGTCATGGACTGTGCAATGCATTATTTTAAACAATGGCTCAGGCCAAAACGTTTAAACTTATGGAGTCCTCAAATATGAGTTCATAATAACTCAAGACTGAATCACTGCAGCCATTTTCTCTTTTGATTTGGACATTTCTCGGAACAGCATCCCACGTATGTCCCCTTTGCTGCCTTTGCTGTTGCCTCTCTGCGACTGGCCTGCCAGTCATAGTTGGTAAAGTCAGCTCCAGTATGCACCATCCCTTAGTTATGCTGCCATAGGCCTAGGCTGCCGAGGACCTCTCATGTATCATGCCATACAACTTATCCTTCCTCATTTCTCTGCCATCTCTCTACAGTCTGGCTACTGTAAGACATTGTATTTATATTTTGTACTAATAGTCTGTCTTCTCTCTCCCTATAGTAGGACTTTTGCCTCCAACACTGATGCCCGTGGCCATTGTTCTCCAACCATTATAACTATGTTTGGATACATATAAGAGTCTTTTTAGACTTATCTCATTCCATTCACTCTTCCCCTCTCACTTTAGACTCTCAACTGCGAGGTGTTGCTGACTCCTGCTTCCTGCTGCTCATTTACACCTAACAATCGTGTTGAAAGTTCCACTACTCCTTGCCTACAATGCATCACACACATATTTGTATTGCCAGCCTTACTAGCCATTTCTTTGCTGCATTCTATTAATAGGAACCCTCAATGTGTTGTCATAACCATTACAATTGCATGCTGTCATTATGAACACACTGTACACACTAAGCTGTTCTACAACCAATCCTTTGAATGCTGGCTCTCAAATTTTACCCACAATCAATCTTGCATCAAGAGTGTAGGCTACCATCTTGTATGTACCATGTAATCATGTATGAATTGCTGCATGTATGCTTATCCTGATGCATGTATTATATCTGCTTGCTCTTCCTCTCCTCCCATCCCTCCTCCCCTCTTCAGTCTCTCCATGAGCAAGGTTCTGCAAGGTTTCTTCCTGTTAAAAGGGAGTTTTTCCTTCAACATCGTCAACATCGCCTTACTGCTTGTTCTAGGAGGTTCAGGTTCTGGGCTCTATAGAGCACCTTGAGACAATTTTTAAATAGTATTGGCACTTTATAGGCATATATAAAATTGAACAAAATTGAATATATCCTAACTTGTTTATGTGTAAAGATGTCTAACACTAAGAATGCACATTTCTGCTAATTGCCTCATAAACTATGTGAGTAATGACTGGAATTGCTGAGTTGCACACCGACATTTGAATGTTTTGTAAATCTATAACCTGCTCTACAGACAAAAGAAGGCTTGTGTAGGCATAATAACCCTTTTCAAAAATCCTACATTACTAATGCTAATCGTGGTAAAAATCTGTGAGCACTCATTTCAAATTACAGCAAATGCCACGTGTGCATTTTGGACACAATCATTCTTATTGCATTGAATTTAGCATTCCAGTCGAACACGTGGGTATTCACTACTCACTAGAGGCATGGGAACCAAGGCCACATGCTGCAACAGCAACCACTCACCCACCCTCAAACATGTTGAGCTGCTTTGTTACATAAAAAGCACATCTGTCCAACTATCCATCTCTACATTGGACACCTCAGAGTTTAGGTTTATCTCGCCTATGAAATGATAAGCCTATTTTAGCCAACTTAGTTCTGACAGCTAATAGTCTATGCTTTTAAGGTCATTCAATACAGACATCACAACAATGAAAATGGCAACAAGGTCATTAAGACAATAAGCAGCTGCAATTTTCTGCTTAATCAAGGTCAATGATTGTGAATGATGATAAAACTTTTTAATGTGAATTTTGACAATTGAAATAGGAAGTCCTGAGCGAAAACCCTTAAAATGTGCCCAAAATCTTCTAAATCCTCTAATAACGAATACATTTGCCAGAGGGAGTGGATTAACTCCCAATTCACATATGGTATAATACTACTAAGGTTGATGGAAGTGGGTTTTTATTCACATCAAATCACATTTGTTGAGATTTTATCACGTGCTTCTGTTGAAGTTGCCCTGACAACCAATTTGTAATTCGCATAGTGGATGGAAACGCACACACACTCACATATCCTTTACCCAAATTTTCATAAATACGCAAATATAAAATATGCGAATGAGTTAGATGGAATCCCAGCTTGATATAATAAATTAGATTTGGGTATTCTGACAAAAGTCCAAAGCATGATCCAAGGAAAACCATGGAGAATGTAATTGAGAGTGCCACACCACTACTCTTGGGAGGGAGGTTGGAGAGGGCACCTTAAATATGTACTGAAAATGCTGCATTTTGCACGCTGCATGCTGAAATCTTGTGAATTACTTTGACAACAGTTATGAATTGACAGTAATTATTATATTCATTGTTGGCTACATAAGTTCTCTGCAGAAATGTTAATAATATTTAAATGACTCCTGACGAAAAAAAGGGATGAGTGTAACAGCAATAGGGATGGAGAGAAAGACATTTACACAAAAAACATTGTTAATAGTTTTTAATAAGCTCCTTTGGAATGCACTACAGTTTGATATCTCTGGCCTAACACTCACAGTTCCACCAACAAAAGTCAAAAACAGCTGTGCATTGGCACAACAGAAAGTACCTAACTTAATTTACTCTCTGTACTCCTAAACCTCTATTTTCCTAATCCATATGACTCAAACAAGCTGTAAGAAATATTCGAGATTGGAAGATATCTTAAAACATTATTCTTACACAGCTATGGACAAGGTGGCCAATCCCATTTGCTCTCAATTCGTTTCATTTTCCGCCTCTGCCTGAATGCCATGTCTTTCAGTCCGGTATAAAAATGATGAATATCGTATCTATCAACCACAAACCCTCTATTCAGGTCCACAGCAAGAGTGGCCTTTCATAACAAGAATGTTGTAGTCTATTGCACAGGGACATGGACAATTCTGAAGAAACATCCAGGTGTGAGAGCTGCAAGCTAAGGCTAAGGTTAGTTTTCGGAATGAAAAAACTGAATGCGGGCAGCCACCACCACATTACTATCACTCTGAACACATGTGCTCACTGGAACTGTTTAATGTGGCCTTTGATGTAATTTCACAATAGTCACACATTTAAAATGAGGGAAAGAAAGGATTTCTCGTGCTATGTGTGGGCTATTTTACATTAGGCTACATAAATATTACTGGCAAAAAGAGAACGCAATCAGAAGCATGGACAGAAAGGAAAAAGAGAGCACAGAACTACTGAGTGCCCTCAATCTCTGCTCTGCTGGTCCATGGCCAAGGGTCACACGCCTCCCAAAGAAGCTGATGTCACAGCCAAGCTCCAAAACAACAGCCATCAGAAATGACTAGAGGCGGCATGACTATTGTTCGAGTCTGCAGAGAACTGCATAAGGTCCTTTTTCCCATTCCCTCAACAACATATTTCGTTTTAACTGAAAACATGAACAGCTCTATGGTTAGAAAAACAAACAAAAATGGTCTTAGATTTGTTTGGAAGTTATAGTTGGTGGCAAAGTATCAAGTCACTTAATGAGGACCTCTCATAAACCTTGTGCTGGCAAGGCGGCACAGTCAAAAGTGGAAACAAATTAGCCTATCTGCAAGACCATCCTCCAATAGCTACATTGTTGTCCAGCAAAGGGGGGCGCATGAGCTCGGTTTGCCATATTGCATGTAGTTTGCAAGATGGCTAGTAATCTAACCTTTACAGCTAAAACACTACGGAAAGAAAGTCTTCTAAAATTATGCAAATTGTGTTTAAATCTTTTACTTAAAATAGGCTATATCAAATGGGGCAATCCAAAGATCGAACACGGTACCGTTGGCGTGTGTCTTCATAATTCCAATACCAAAACAACTGCTTACGATTCAACAAGTTGACAACTAGGATAATAGGTTTAACGTTAAGTCTTAGAAACCAACATTACAAGTGATGTTGCTTGCTGGGTATCTACGTTAACTCCTTTTTGAAAATATCGACAGCAGTTTAAGTAAATATGACCCGCTAAAAACAACAAACACCAAAATTAGCTTAGTTAGCTAACTATATAGCCCAATTAAAACGCTAGCAAACGTTAGGTACATTTCACGTTATGGAACAGTTAACGGGATCGCAACCTACTTTACTAACATAACGTTAGCTAACTTCATCATTATCTGCCTGGCAAATATTGTCAGAAAATTACTATGAAGTTAACTGTTACCACCGGTAGCTTCTGCATTAGTATTAACTAGCAACTACTGCTAAATGTAGTGCTAAATAGTTAACAGTATCACTATCTAGGAAGTTTACTGCCCAGAAGTTGAGAGGTTTGAGAACACTGTAGCACCAATCACGTTATAATAATGTTAACCAAACTTACTTTTCACGAGCCGCTCAGTGGTGGATTGTTTTTCTTTTTGGTCTTTCCCCGACATACTCGTTTGACCAAGTCAAACAAGCCGTTGAGAGAAGTTGTTAGACAGTGACGTACAATATCTAGCTAACTGAACTGCTAATTTCTGTTATTACCTCTGGTAAAGAGACAGAGATAGATTATTGGTTGGCTAGCTTGCTGGCCACCGCCGTTTGTCACTACCAACTAAACCTTTTCAGTTAATTGCACTTCCAACTACAATGCATTTACTACACTTTCTAAACCAACTAGCATATCTAGCTAGCTAGTGTTAATATCTTAGGCTAATCAAAACAACCGATAATCAAAACAAGCTAATCAAAACCGATACAAATAGAAAGTTCCGAAGTGGTATAATTGATCGGCATGGTTAAACTGTCAATGTAGTCACCAAATAAAATTCCCAAATCGATTAAATCCAGAAGAGAGTCGACACTGTCCTCAGAGGCTCGCTGAAATAACGTTAACGTTACTCGACTCGCTATCTCAGACTGACAGCTCAACCAGCAGGATTGCAGGTAATGTAAAATTAAGTTCGCTGCCTTGCGTCACATCCAAAGTGTTGCCTACAAACTTAAAACCATGCAAATAGAACTAACAAGAAACGTAGATTTGTAAATATGCATGAAGCGACTTAACTGTCAACTAACAACTAAGCAGGTAGTTTCTTCTATGAAAGAAGTAACTCAGCCAGTTGACAAGATGATTAGGCTAGGTGCGCAGTCTTGAATGTTAATCCGATTTTCCACTTTTCAGAGTCAGAATGTCATCTAACTGGCTAACGTTACCTACCTACCAAGCTAGCTAATTTAACCCAACTATATCTGCACAGGTTATTTAGATTGCTAGCTTCTAACTGGGTTCTTTTCTCGGGCATATGTCCTGCTCGTCGCCCTCAAGACTGTTTTCCTCTATCCACGCCTCCCTGCTAACCATATGGCCAGCCCAGGCCAACACATCCACACTCGTTGCCTGTTGTTTCAGATTAAACTGTAATCCTCAAACCACAGATTTCCTATTATATGGCGAAATTGTTTCCCCAAACTAACTGACGTATAAACAACGTACAGAACGTAGTTAGGGACATATTTTTCTGTTGTCTTGTAAAATACTATTTCAAACTTTGTCCTTGTCAAAACTTGCATTTTTATGTCATTTTATGTTTTACTGCATTGCAGTGATAATGCGACAATGCAAAGGTCACATTTATTTTAGCCTCCATAACATACAGGTGGAATTCGTTTAATTAATTGAAAATTTCGTTGGTGACAGGTTTTTTGCTTGTGCTTTGGAAGACAGATTTTAAACCTAACCCTCGACTTTTATGCTAGGCTTATATCCCAAGCTGTCTTGGACTATCCGAATTCGATGTTGATAACAGATCGAGTTAAACAGCTCAGGTTATAGCAAAACAGTGATCATGTGCTTTGAAGTAATGTTTTATGGACCATGGAATTACACAAAGAAGTTGTCTTTATGGAAAGTCGACTGTCAATACATTAATATAAGTAACCAGTAGATGTCAGTGTTGCACTTAGTAAACCTCCAGCAATGCACGCAGTTTCTATAATTGTATGACGTTAGAAGAATGTGCATTTAGCAGGATTTCAGCGAGATGCATGCATTTGGAAATTTGTATGTGATCCTTGCCTGGCTTGTTATTAGACTGTGAACAGAAAAAAATATGATAATTTTAACCACACAGAAGCACTTTAGTTCCATGATAGGGAATAGCCTTTAGGTTATGTTTCGACTTGCTTCTAGACCTACAATAATGACTCATAATGTCTGAAGGACAAAAGTTGGCAATTGTTCTTGTTTTTTGCTTTGATTGAGGTGCTTTTTATAAATTTGTTTTCCATTTAGGAGGCCGAGATATTAACAAATACACAAAAAGGCTCAAACAAGACAGTGTGTAAGTATACGTCCACAGAATTTGGAATCACTGTTGACTCCATGACTTCAGGAAAACATTAAATGTTAAAAAATTATAACTATGCACTACCGCTACGCCAATGGCCTCATCACTACAACCCAGCAAACGGTATGTGCAAAAATAAAAACAATACAAAAATAAAATAAAATGATGACATTTGTTTTATTATTAATTACTCTCAAAACAGACCAAAGCAATTCCACCCACCACTACAAAATATAGCCAATACAATATCGGCATATAACTTTCACCGTACTGTAATACATAAGGGGCATACAAAAAGACTGCATTTCATAACCGAATGGACATTTTCCCAGGAAGGCTGAAAATGTAATGTAATGAAAACCAGTATCCTTAATAAGGAACACACCAACAAAATATCTGAGGGGGGGTCAATGCTGGTCCAGGGTGGTTGGCAAGTGTTTCACAGCATTTCAAAGTATCTAACACACACACACACGTCTTAAAATTCCTCCCCTTTTCAAAGTGCACCATTAAAAAATACCTTTACCCATTATTATAAACTTAGATACCAGTTTTGATAAGATGTTTATTCACAACAAGTGAAAAGGAGCCCATTAAGTTGGTCAGAGATGACAGATATGCAGGATGAAAAAAAAAAAAACTCTCTACCTCTCCTCAGTCCCAACCCAGCAAAACCAGTCTGAGTTGCCACCACTGACAACAGAGTAAGAAATGCAAATAGACATTGCATGCCTGCTTCACACGCATGCCAGATTACATGTGGAGCCTGGTATGTACCTAAGAAGGTGTTAGACGAGGCTGCTTGAGTACCAGCTGGGGGGACGGACGGACGGACGGACGGACGGTCCTTGGAGTACTGTGACAAGTGTAACAACATACACACTAAAGGCACTCAGGGGTTGCTTGCAAACAATAACAGTGCAGAGTGGATTTGGAAGTTGGATTACTTTATAAATGAATGTGATTGTATGCCCCTCCTGTTTGATTATGTTTTAATGAATTCATCAATGACTACAAGGCTACACAGACAGTATCAAAACCATGCATAGTGGTGTCTGTATAGGTTCCATACAAGTACATGACTAAAAGCCATAATGAAGGGTGTACACACTGATAAATTATTAAGTGAGATGTTCATCCCTGCAAGTTGGTCAGTGGTTGCTAATAAACCATCACTGTCAAACCAAAAAAAAATAAAAAAAAATCCAGAGATATGATGATACAATATTTGTTAGAATAAAATGCTATTTTAATTATTAATGGTTAAAAGATTCAGTGTACATACACAGATGGCAAAGACAAGCAAACAGATACCTATATATGCTCCCTTGCACATACCCAAAAACATACACATACCCTCACAATCACACACACACACAAAAACACACACACCAGTCACTCACAGTTCAATGTGTTCCTGCCCTGAGACATTTGAAGCAGCAACACCGTCATCTCCTCGTCAGGCTTTTGCTGGATTACCTGCTGCAGCAGAGCCCTTCCTCAATAATCCAGTTTTTAAGTGGCCTAGTACTAGTTGCACACCTTAGCTTACCATTCGAACATCTCTCGCCTTAACTATTCCCCACTACACTACAAGACATTTTGCAGAATCAAATCCAGTTGTAAAAAAAACAAAACAAAAAAATCAATTTTGAGAAACATCTTGGCTCCAGGTTGTGGCTGTGCATGTAACCTGTGAAGCAAAAAAAATGTTTCTTTGACTTTTCCTTTCTCGCCCAAACAGTGCAGTCTTTGCCTGTGTGCATCAGTCTTACCATCTGGCAAATGATAAAGCTGTTCAGATTTGAAATGCAAGAGAACATACTCCAGTCCATACTCAGCCACATATAGAACAGTAAAACAATGTGAGCTCGTCATGGAAGCCAGGATCTGTTCGGAATCTGAAGGACGCTGCCTGTAATATGAGCAAGCTGGAGGATGAGCAAGTCCAGTTGCCCAACTTTATGATTCACCATTTTTTGGTAGAGGCAATAAAAGAGTCCTGCTGAGCACTGGGGAGAGGCAATCGAACTCTGGCCGCACGACGCTCCCGGAGACTAACTAATTTTGTTTGTGTAATAAAAACAAGCAAAACAAGGTTGAATTGGAATCAACAGGGAAAGGGAATACACAAAGCTGCACGTGCAAATTTGTGTCGTGATTTTCTCTTTTGTCTGTCTTTTGCATGTCAATGCTATCCAATGTCAGCAGACTCCGTTTGTAGCCCAGGATGTGCAACGATTTACGCAGAGGTGCAGATATTACACATCTCAAACAGAAAACAGCGTCAGCATGTGTGTCCACATGTGCATGCCTCTTAATTTCCAGCAAATACCCCTGCACCACGTCACTGAATGATGAAGCCAGGGTGCGGGGCCACTCGAGGTGGAGGCCTCTGAGGCAATGTAGGCGGGTACTGGGGCGCAAACGCTTGTTGGGGGTAACCCTGATTAAACATGGGCACAGGCTGGCCCATTCTGGGGGGGATGGGTGGGTAGGAGGGGCTAGGGTAGGAGAACACCAGGGTGGGCTGAGGGGCTGTAGCGGGGAGGGCAGGTGGAGTTCTGAGGGGTGGGGGCGGAGGGGCCCGTCTGGGCTGGGGCACCGGGGAGCTGCTGTTGCTGGAGTTGGGCTCCTTGTGCAAGGGGGAGGGCTTGGCGGGTAGCTCTGGAGGGCGAGAGGATGGAACTGGGGGCAGGGGCAGCGACGGTCCCTTCAGCACCAGCTCGTGGAGCTTGTCGATTTTCACACGCCGCAAATGGGCCAACTTCCTTTTGCTCTGATACTCATCAGTAAAGGCATCCAAAGAAATGTTTCCATCCAAAAAGGAATCTGCCATGTTCTGAAAAATATAACAGATTGAGCGGGTCAGGAATGAAAAACACAGATACACAGTGAGATGAAAATTCCACACTATACTAACTATACATTTGCTTCCAGAAATATAAATATAATTCACAGTGGCTACAGATATGTATACAATTAAAGCAATAATGGGATACATTTAGCTAGCATTCAGACAGCCACAATTACAACTCTGTTCACTCACTTCAGATGCACAATAGTATTAGCTGACAGCCACCAAACTAAACCACAGTAACACAGGGACTGAAAACAGGAAAAGAACCCAAAAAAACTGAAGCCTACACCAAAGCCACATCCTTCGCTGACTCTACCCCTGTGGTCTCTTGGTGCGCCTGCATGGCACTTAAGCGCTCGTTCATTACCTCAGTTTCCTCTTCGATCTTGGCCCCTTCTGCCTGCAGCAGCGCCAGCAATACATCCAACGAGCTGTTCCCAGACGTGTGCTCTGTAAACACAGACAGACAGAGAGCAATGAGGACAAACGAGGACAAACAAAACAAAAAAAGAACCTCAAATGGATGGGGATGGAATGCATCTCACATCCCCATTTTATGACATGCAAGCAATGTGGAAGCAATTAATGCACCTGAGCACACGCCCACTCCACTCGTGGATCATTATATCACATAGTCTTGGAATAAAAGCTCACAGTGTGGTTTGGACCCACTACAGTTAGTTAGAAGAACCTCTCATGGGGGGGCAGGGGATGGGCATCACTTGAAGCCTCTCCTGCCCACACCCCCATCTGCCCGTCCCACTTGCAGATCTGACTGACACCCGATCCAGGAAGAAAGCAAAGGCTGGCACACCGCAGCGCATAAAAAAGCCCTGCCAGCACTGAGCAGCTCTTGTGTTCGACAGACCCGCTATCACATGAGTCACAGCAAACAGAAATAGACTTGAGTCTCGGAGGAAACAGACAGACAGACAAGCCTCTTCTCTGTTCCTGGGCTGGCTTAGAAACAATGCCAACTGCAGGAACCGCAGCGGTTGCACTAGTGCAGGACTAGCAAAACCCTCAAGCAGTGTATCAAACTGTAATTTACACCCATATCATGCATATATTAAATAAAGGTTTCGGGTTACATTAAACATCAGTAAAGGATGTATGGAAGACAGCTAAATCTCACCTCACACCTATGTGACAGTCAAGTGGTCTTGAGGATGATTTCATTTTTATTTAGAAAATCAGTTAGAGGCTTCTCAAGTTTCATCACATTCCTGTGAACTCAAGAAAGCCTTGATACTGATCATTTAAGTCATGCTCACCGGAATAAAAACTGTGTTGGTCACAGTCAGGTGTGTAACCAGATAGCCATCTCTCAGCTAACAGTAAACACACACTCAAGCTCATGAGATCAACACAACGAGTTAAGGTATGAGTTAAGACAAGAATTCCATGAACCGCCTAAAAATGCAAACAAAAGATACAAATTGTAGTTTGTTGTAAAAAAAGTAAAAATCTTCAAAAGAACAGAATTCTCATTAACTCTTGACAAATTGTTTGCCTGATTAGGGTCTTTCGTTTGGTTATAATTTACATATCATTAAGGATCATAGCATTATGATAGGCCTTGAAACATTTTTGTAAAACAAAGAACACATTTTGCACTTTTAAGACCATCTATGTAGATTTACGGTTCAGGGGCCAGAATACGACTCTTACAGCATGCACATTTCTGAACCCTTGAACAACCCCACATCAGCAGACAGACGGAATAAGGGTCATGTGTGGACAAAGCCTCTGCTCTTGCTCTCTCTCTTACTCTTTCTCTTGCTCTCTCTTTCACTTTCTCGCTCTGTCTCTCGCTCTCTTCCTGCTCCTCCTCCTCCTGCTGTTGCTGCTGCTCTTCATCCAGCTTCGGTTCCTCTCCTGGCTCAGTGCCTGATAAAGGAGCTTAATCTAACCAGCTTTCCCGAGGCATGACACCAGGCACTTCACTGATGTCTGACTCGATGTACACACACACACACACACACACACACACACACACACACACACACACACACACACACACACACACACACACACACACACACACACACACACACACTGCGTGAAAACTGTAACCCTATATACTCTCGCTTTTGGCATAGTGACAAAGGGATAACATTTGATTCCAGTATTTTCCCCCCTCAGATACAACAGAAACACAGCAGAGAAGTGGCTGGTTGTTGGTTGCGCCACTGCACCAGCCAACACTCAGCAGTGTCCTCCACTACACGGTAAGGCTAGCACTTCACAACCCCATCCCCCTCTGAAAATCACCTGGTAGTTTCCTATTACAACACCAAAGGGGTTGATCTATGAATCGACAGCTAGCATGAGGCAGTTCTGGAATGCCCATCACAAGAGCAACAGGACACCAGGTTCGCCCCTCTCTCCCTCTCCGAACCACAGGGTTATCTGTCCTGGGCCAAACAATGGGCCAGTCTTCACCTTCCAACGGCCGTGCAGTGCAGCCTGGGCCACTGATCACGGGACAGCTATTTACTCATGTATGTACCCCAGCCAGCCGTGTTCCCAACGCAGGGCGGGAGGGGGAAGGGGGTGGGCACTGCTCTGCCCGTCCAGCGGGGGCTGTTTTCGCCCTCGCACACCCCCTGAAGCACAAAAGCTCACTGTTGGCTTGGTGTAAACAAGGGCCAACAGTATGCCATGCTGCCTTCAGCTGCTTCCCTTCTGGAAGACACAGGGAGCTTCCGTTGCCATGGCAGGCTTCCCTGGGTGTATGGGGGGAGGTGTATGTGTGTGAGTGTGTGTATTTTGGTGGTTGTGGTGGTGTTGGCAAGGAGTAAGGAGGGTTAAACTTTACAGAGCGCCTGTCCATCCGTTTTTTTCCCTGAAGACCAAAGCTTTGTCATCTGGGTCAAGCGGCCGGCCCCCGCGCAAAGCGGTGGCTTACGGCTCTGCTGCCCAGCTGCACGGCTGCTTACTGCATATCCAGAAGTGGGCCAGGCAGCACAAGGGAAAAGTGGGTTACCCACATTCAACTCAGCCCCCCTCCTCACAAACAAAACAAATGACAGTCGGCTTTTGCTGCCATTTGTGCTCAGTTCTGCCGACTGAAGAAAAAAAGCTCACGCAAGAGCTTAGAGCCGGGGAAGTCTGTGCTTCTCTGTCACTCTCAGCAAACCACAGCAGACATTACTGCACTCAGAAATAGGGCAGAAAAGCTGCTTGATAGACGACTACTGTGATAATCCCACCACAAAGACCTGGTTCACTCTCTGTTGTTGTATGCTTCAATGTCATGGAGAGCAGGCATACAAAAAAAAAAGGATAAGATAAACCTGCACAGCTCGTGGAAAGAATCTTATGTCACTCCTAGAAACATTAACCTCTAACTAACTCTGTAGGCTGAAGGAGACAACCTAAGGAGACATGTAAGCTTGCTGATTTGAGTGAGCTGCCTGGCAACTGTTGCTAACCACAGGGCAATCAGAAACAGCCCCTTTTATTCATGACACGTCGACATGAGGCTTCCGTACGGGGCACCAGTGACCCAACAGACAGCTGGTTCCCATTCCCATCCTTCAGCTATATGGTGACTTCTCTCTGTTTTTTACTCTGGGCTACTGTACTTTGCCTAATGGACACGAATGCCCGGAAGCTCACCGAAATTAAACAGAGCAGAAATGGGAAGAACTGGTCAGACCAGGGTGTGCTGTTGAGAGGCCACCAGGTGGAAGGTCTATCGGTAAATCATTCCATACCTAACAATGACTCAACATTTTCACATGACCGTCATGGAAAAATCCCCATGTGTCCAAGACAGCCTATATTATGAATCAATGACCATGACATTCTTATACCATATAAAGCACCGATGTCTATATTACAGTTTGTGTGTCAGTATGTGCCAATATGTGTTACCTATGTGTTAAGGGTAAGTTTGTGAAGTTATTTTGGTATTGTAACACCCAACTTTTTGTACCATTCCAATGAATAGTAAAGCTTTATACGGCTTTCTATTTGGTTTCCCTTTCCAGTCCTGAACTCCCACGTGTCCTAATTATGTACCTTGTCCCATGGTAAGTAAATACAGTGCATGTAATCATGGCAACCAGGAAAACCAGCCACTGTCAATGTCACACCCTGAACATATCCTGTGGTGAGCAATAGTAAACAAATCACCTAAGGCTCAACCGGCCCCCCAGCCCTTTTCACAAACACTCATGTATGGGCTCGAAGGTTTTCCCTGAAAGATTTTCCTGACACACCGCTGCACAACCTCACCTAATGTAGACTTGCGTAGCTGGTAGGCCTCGTAGATTTCCTCGAGACAGCGGTAGCGTTTTGTGAGCTCATTCTTCTTGAAGTCTAACTGAGGCTGGAGCTGGAGGTTCTGCTCGGCCAGGCTGCGATTGCCAGCCAGGGTCATCTCCTTGCTCTGCTGGACATCCTGTACCTAAAACACAAATATAATGGATTTTCAATGGATGCATCAAGGCTCAAAGGGCTTTCCATAGAATGACACTAGGGATGAACAAAGGTCAACTAAGGATGAATTAAGCAGGTATTACAGGAGCAATTTAATACAGCTCAAATTAAGTGGTAAATACTTTGACCGTGTTTCTAGATGTAGAGCAGCTAGCAGCTTAGATTTTAAGTCTACCAAAATGGCTTGCCAATTCATAACATCAAAATGGGACATATAACAGAAAACCACTATGGACATCTGGACATTTAGAGATTTCTCCGAAGGCCTCGTATGAATTAGAGGAATTATTTCCAGTGGCTTGAGGAGCACATCCTGGTCTGAGAGAGGCCTGTCCCACCACAGCAAACAACAGTCAGTGGATGGGAATATCGATGGTTAACTTAATTGTATAGACCACTGCACTGCCAAAACACATGGCTGTGGGAGAAAAAAGCCTTTTAAAAAGAGCAACCCTTATGAAGGATGAAAGTTCTGCTAATGAGACACAGAAGAATGAAGAATGCAAGAAAATGCTTCAAATTTAAAACCCAGTCCTGTGTCAAAGCACTATAAGTGCTTCAAGGGAAAGGGGACAGTGTGAGCAGTAATACTCCCCTTCACCTGGTTCTGAGGTGGGACAATCTGACCTCACATGACAAGTCACTTTTCTTTCTCCCATTTAAAACTGAAAGTATACCAAATTGGCACAACTAGACCATGACTGTGTATCCAACTTAAAATATGACATTCACAGACATTCCTGGTGAACCGCTGGGAATTACCTTTGGCAGTACAATAGCAACATATGACAACTAAGTGCTTTTAAAAGCAGAGTCAGTGAACTTTCTGAATCCCAAATAATTGAGCCAAGTAGGGCAATTACGGACTGGGTCATATCACACTTAAGCCCAAAAGCTCATAAACACACACAAAAACACACATTTTTGTCTGCATACAACCTCCCAGCAAACATTACATAACAACCTTCCACCTACTGAGCACAGCCTCTCACAGATAGACAAGAAAATTGCCAGCAAGTTATGCCAAACCATAGTGAGTTAGAGACCACAGGAGTTCAAGGAGGAAAGAATGAAGATTCTCTCAGTCGTTGAGGTTCTGGGGAAGACTTTAAATATTCCAGTTAAAGTTCAAGACAGTTTTTTTTGTGTGTAATAGACAGATAAAGGTATCTGTAGTGTATTCTCTGATATGTATGTATGTATGTATGTATGTATGTATGTATGTATGTATGTACGCTGCAGGTACTGTACTCTAGGCCAGCTGTATTGTACTTTCATGTTTCCACTTTCATGTGGATGGGGAAGTGGCACACAATTACGCTATGTTTTGATGCTTTTCACAAAAATGAAACTTGTCACTTGATAAGCCACCCTCAGCCCATCCCATCCCATCCCCCACCTAAGCTTTTAATGCATGCTGAGAACTTTGAAGGTTAGTGACACAGCCAACAGAGGGTTAACAGGGAAATTCAGCTGATTTTCATACCTCTCCTAAAGCCAAACACCCTGGCAGATGTCTAAAGCCCAGAGTGTCTATCACCCAATATTACAGATAACTTTTTACACAAATAGCTGCTTACAGAAGTAAATCTGTAAAACAGCATGTAGATGAATCCATTCCGTTTGACCGAGATGAGGTAATCTTTTGTGCCATGTGAGTGGTTCAATGCATTTCACAATGAAACGCCTGTGAGTCAGATGCACAAAAGACATTCAGGTTCTTCAGCGTAAGAGGAGACATTTGTTTTCCACGCCCTACCGTAACTGACAACAGCTGGAGAGGAGACATTACTGATGTGTCAAATGCACCTTGGGGCTTTTGCACATGTGAGGCGTATTGAGAACAAATTATAAACATGCCCTAGCCAGACAGTTCCCACAGTGGAATCTGGGCTCTAACATCTGCCCGATTCATTCGAAGACAATGCAAAGGCAACCAGGACAGATGCAAAACTGCTGATCTAGAGACAACAACAGCTCAAGCAGAGTTGTCTGTAAAGAGGTGCCTTAAAATAATGGACTGTAGCTCTACAAGAACTGGGCAGCACGCCAACACTTTGATGTGCCCTTGCAAAACAGGTCAAAGCAATCTAAACAAAAAGTCGTGAACACCACCGTGATAATCCATAGCAATCGATAGTTCACAAACAGTAGGCTACCTGACGACCGTGCACAGGAACCACATGTTGTCAACTGTGAACGCAAACCGCAATGGCTAAAGAAAGTGAACGGATTCAACTAACGCTAAAGCAGAAACTGAATGTTTGTCTGAGAGTTACATAGGCTATATGAAGCCAAACCCATGCCTGCTATAGCCTAGACATCGAACACTCAATGTGACAATTATACTTTAATTAGCGATATAATAAATAGGCCTACGTAGTCTTAAATCGCCCCAAGACGTTGTCTGAAGGTCAGTAGATGCCGACGGTGAACGTATACGAAAACAACAGCCAGAAGTTTGAAACGAAACTGTAAAGCTTACATATTGGTGCAATTTTAACTGTACCAACCCCGGGAATTCACTCAACTTCCTTGCACGGCACCCTGCCAATCGCCTTATTACAGTCGCAATGGAAGAAATACTATCCATTAGAGGTTTCCCTAAATCCCCACTTATTCCAACTACAATGCAGAGTAAAGAAAGAGTAATAGCTTAAGTGCAGGGAACATCGACAACAGTCAATGTTACGGGAGCATACGTGATTACAGAAGTATGAGGCCAACAAAAGTTTGCATGTATCGTCGGACACTTAAGTTCCATATTGTATTCACTCTCAGCCGTTAAGTACCGGGACCGAAGATCCTCGGGGAAAAACCCACGAGGCCTATGGTTCACTTGAAGAACGGGCACAGCTCAACTTTCAGAAGACGGCTTATATCTTGAAATTAATTTCCTCTTACCTCCTCCATATCTTCAACAATTTTATTGAGTTTGACATCATCTTCGAGTAGTTCGTTTAACTGGGTCATAGTATATCCACTCAACTTGTTCCCAAACCCAGACATTTCTGTCACAGCTGTTTGTGTAAGCCTTCTGTGTTTGCCGAGTGCATTCAGTTACTTCAGTCTGCGCTTCGGGAATAGCGCAGCTAACTGGCTACACTGGGTAGATTTACCGGAAGCTGCGGATAGGTGGGGATTTCGTGACGTCACTGAAAGTGATACAGTAACAGATATTTGAGTGCAGACGTTGTGAAAGGATTCTCACGTTGTGACCGTGGTATCATTAACAGTATAGTTTGTTACATATAACTTCCGGTGTTCACGATCATATGGCTTTCGTACATATGCAATGCAATGTACCAGTTGCTAATCCTGAGTTATTGCTAATATGTATCTGACATAGTACGGCTTAAGCTTTATTTGGAGCATGCAAACAATGTCGAAATTGGAATTTTCATTACACAATTACACAAACAGTGATTTTATCCACTGTTATACAGACAATTATTTTGGTAATGTTTATTGCATGGTGCTTCTTGCATTTATGATTTATGATTCATGTCACTACAGAATTATGGGAACCAAGTCAAATATGTCTTATGTATTGTTTTTCATAACAACATTTTCATTTAAAAATGAAACAGACAGACAAAATATATTTTCTTTGCATAGTCTCTCACACTCTTGGATACCTCGGACTCATGAGGCATAGCAGTATACAGTATACCAGCTGTAAATACAGCACTGATATGTTAAAACTTTGCATCACAATCAGAATCACTGCTTTCCTCTTCACTCTCTGCTCTACCGTTCATGGTCATCCACTGTGAGTTCTTGGGAGGATTGAGCACCTCTGATCCTGTTTCTATGCCCAGGACCTGCCTTTGGACCAGCTTAAAATACAGTCCTCTCCGGGACATGAGTTCAGTATGCGTCCCCTGATCCACTACACAGCCTTGGTCAATCACAATGATGTTGTTCGCCCTCTCCACAGTGCTCAGGCGATGGGCGATCACAAGCACTGTGTGTTCTTGCATGATATCATTCAGGGCCTGCTGAACCTGAGGTACAGAGAAAATATCATATGTCTATTGCAATAATTGATGAGATCAGTCATAACAGATTAAAAAAGATAAGCACAGACAACATAATAAGTACAACTACTGTATGCACTGTGGTTTACAAAACTGCAGTGTCATGGTATGAGCAGTCTGCAGAGACTGAGGTCTCTGCTGCAAGTCTTTGCTGCATCCAAATCCGATACATCCGTCTAATAATGGCTGTAGTCTTCCTCTTCCAAAAATAGCAAGCACAATTAAGGATGTTCACCATGCACAGCAGTATTTAGCTGGATTATATGCTCTGTGACTAAGCAAAACTTATACATGAATACAAATAACAATTCCACTTTGGATAACAATTTAAATGTTGTTTAAGCATTAAATATTAAAGTCTGTGTCACTCACAACATGTTCACTCTCAGCATCTAAGGCACTAGTGGCCTCATCCAGTATAAGCACACGAGGTTTCCGAATAAGAGCCCGGGCAATGGCCACACGCTGCTTCTGTCCACCTGACAGCTGGGCTCCTTTCTCTCCCACTCCTGCATCACAGACACACAACAGAACACCAGTTATTTCACCCACCAGCACATCTAAAATACATGGGAGTATTTAAGTGGTCCTATTTGTGTCATGGAGATAACTATTAAACGTAACTGAAGTCATTAGCACCTGCAGTGCATGTGTTAGAATGACACAGATTTACAGATCACGTTTCAGATCACAGATCACGTTTTATTTCATGGGCATGAACCTATTCCGGGTTATGTATTGTAACGTTGACAGTCCAGAGGGTTCCACAAAGGACCACAAAGGTTCCAAGATGGAACCTTTAAGAGTTCTTCAGTGGAGACAAAAGACTTATACTAATTATATACTGTATATAATCATATATATTTAATTGCCAAGTCACTAAAAAAACAAACAGAGGCACAACAACAATAAATGGACATCTTGGTATAGTACTGTTTCAGAATTAGTTGAATCTCATGGTACTTCTGCCTCCATATATAACTGCATTGCTCACCTGTTTCATAACCCTGGGTGAGGCAACCTATAAAACCATGTGCATTGGCCTTAGTAGCAGCTTCAACCACCAGATTCATGGCAATGTCTTTCAGGCCATAAGTAATGTTCTCCTGAACTGACCGAGCAAACAGTACTGGTTCCTGTCCCACAAGTGCCACCTATGAAAACAAAAGTTCACCACATTTACTCTCGGAACTTGCTACATGCCCAATACTGCCTTCTATAGGCTAAAGAAGGAAAGGGAAAGCACTACACTACACTGAACAGGAGGAGTCATAAATGCCACAAAGTTTTAAAAAAAGTACACATTTCTTCCGTCATACACATTTGACCCATGAAGCATATTCGGGGCGTGTCCTCCCAACTCTGTTTTCTGTTTGTTTATTTTGAATAGTAACTTATCCTTGCTTTTATTACTGCAGTAATAATAATCACTGCATGTGAGGAGTTACAAACCTGCATATGTGTGATCAAAACATGTTAAGTTCAGTTAACCAGCAAATATTCTGGACATACCTTAGTGTGAAGGTATGTGTGTTCATAGGCCTGCACTGGTCGGCCATCCAGTAGCACTTGGCCCTCTTTAGGAGCATAGAAATTCTCCAGGAGACCCACGCAAGAGCTTTTTCCACTCCCAGATGGACCCACAAGCGCAGTCACCTCTCCAGGGTGAATAGTGAAGGAAACATTCTGAAACATGATGCCAAGAATCATCATATATAAACTATACCAATTATCAGGTCAAGCAATTTTCCACTCTTTGATCAAAATCATACAATTCTCAACTGGTCCATTTCATCAAATAAATCAACCCATCCTGCAACAATGTCTGTATATGTGTAAAATCATACAAATAAATGTAGCTTATGTCTTAATATAATATACATTTATAAATGTATATACTATCAAAATGGCAATAAATCAATCCCTATCTAATGCTAAGAGGAGCAGCTACACCTACCTTGAGTATCTCTGTGTCGGGTCGCGTGGGGTAGTTAAAGGACACGTTTATGAACTCCACTTCTCCTTTAAAAGTGTCTGGGGCGTCACTGCCACCAGAGGCGCTCTCAGGTTTCCTATCAATATACTCAAACACCTTCTCAGCTGCCCCAAGTCCTTGCATCAGACCTGTGTAGACGGCTGCTATACTCTGCAACACACACCATATCAACACAGAAGCTGCGTTTAAGAAATCACAAATGTGCACATGACCTGCATACCGTACCCATTCACACATTGCATCAGGAAGAGTAAAAGCTCTAAATGTTGCAACGGAAACGTCACAAAGAGCGCTTCTTACCTCCAAGCACTCTCCCAATTCCAGCTCATAGATGACAAAAGAGATGAGAGTACCTCCACTCATTTGTCCTGTTATAACAAGGTGACCCCCGTAATAGAGAATGACCACCTGTAACGCCAGTTCTGATATCTACAGAAAGCACAAGATGAAAATATTCAGCCTTGAGATTCCCAAACTATTCTCATTTAAATACAGCCGAGTACATGCAGACATGTTATTATGCCTAACAGTGATAGGAGTTATATTTGAATGCACATTACATACACAGCTGGACCACATGAAACAGGAGTAGGCCACTGCTTGTTTCTTGTTGAGTTGGAACATGTCCATCAGCTTGCTGTAGTACGAGTCAGCCTCTTGCTCTTCGTTGGCAAAACTGCGGACGGTTCTCATGGCTGACACAGTCTCCTCTGCCGTCTTGTTGGCCTGAGCCAGGGATGTTTGCACCTCCTTGGTCAGTTTCTAGCAATGACATTGACAAGACTGTCAACATCAATGGATTTTCAGAGTGAAACTTAAATCATTTTAACAGTCTAACAGTATCATTCAAATGATGCATGTCGATGTATTTAGTTATTAACTTGGTATCTCATATAAGCAGCGGGCCCAGTAGGATATGGTATTCTGCTCTAGTAGGTATACAAGCAGTTTTCATCAACTCTCTTGTCTTAACAAGATTTTCTTGTCTGGGTGAATTAAAAAAAATGATGCTCTACATTTTGACATAAGACACAAATAACATGGGAATGATGGGGATGGGAGATGATTACAAAAAAAACACACAAACGCAGATAGTTGATAGAACACATACTTAATGAATACAATTTTAATATATTTTACCTTGTAGTATTCTCCATAGACCTTTGATGCAACAGCAATATAAGGGAAGCCCATTATGGTGACCAACGTCAGTTTCCAAGACATCGTGAACATGAAGATGAAGAAGCCAATGGCCTTGATGAAGCTTCGCAGAAAAAGGTTGACATTCTGCGAGATCAGATCACTCACCTGTGTCGTGTCTGATGTCAGACGTGAGATGATATCACCTGGAGAATAACCAATCAAAAGTGAAATCATAAATGAAAATAAGGACAAAATGAGCAAATAGAACAACTTCATGAGGCCCTCTATGGACCAATTTCCTCTGTTGGGAAATTGGAGACATGTTCTGTCCTATTTACTGTTTGCTAGTCACACATCACAGACATCAGATTCTCAGGAATGTGTGCAAAAGTATGAATTATTGATGCTTGTAGAAGAAGACATTTTTGTTGGCTATATAGTGGTGCAAAATAGCTGAAACTATGCATGATGAAGCGATTTATCATGATGGTTAGTCATGCTATAAGTCACGACATCATCTCAACAATGATTGAACTGTATGCACTATCGGTTATGAAGGACTTTAGTCCTATGAAACAATAAAAATGTGTTACTGTTTATTTAGGTATTGTATTTTTTTGTCATAAAATGAATCAGTTTATAACTGTTTTAACTAAATAATCAGGAAGCAGCAGAGACGACAGTAGTTCAATACATTAAAAATAACAAAGTAGGTAGTAACATTATGTGGTTAATGACATTATCATGACATCACCTGTATGGTTGGAGTCGAAGAACCCAATTTCTTGACGCATGAGTGATCTAAACAGAAGGTTCCGTATTCTAATGTTTAATCTGGCAAAGGTTATGGAGAAGACTCCTCCACGGACACCAATGGCTATAGAACTAGGAGAAAGATATGATAGATAGCAACATCAGCCCACAGATCAATGGTATATACTAAAAGCTATATTATTTGTTACTTCCAATAATTGTTCACGTTACACACCTGACAAAAGACAGTGATGCTAGTGTAAGCAAGGGCTTTGTGAAGTGTTCCATGCTCTTGTCAATAACAATCCCATCAATGGCCTGACCAGTGTAATAGGGTATAAAAGCCTCACCTGAAAGATTTGTTATGCAATATTTAATTAAATGAAAACAAATTCTTTAACAAAACCAGTTCTATTCAAATGGGTGCAGCATGACATATTCAGTGATTCTACAGTGTACACTGCTTTGGACTTCAGTTAACAGGTCAGACAAGTTATAAACATCACCAAGAGTTTAGAGTGTCTGCTATACGGATAAATAGTGTCCAAGTTGTTATATGGACATTCATGACAATACACCACATTAATCTCTATAACCAAGGCCAAGATGGACATCAGTGAAAAATGCAAATTAGACACTTACAAACAGCAGAGAGCGAGAGAAACACGAAGGCAACAGCCAGCAGCAGGGAATCCTTCCTGCAGTAAGAGAGCAGGCGCCCCACTGTAGCACGGGAGTCTGCGCCATTGGTCTCTTTGCACTTCCCTCTAAACGTTTTCTTCTCCTCATCTTCCATCTCAGAGCTGCTATCACCCAGTGGGCTCACCAGCCTCTTTGTCTCCTCGTCACTGCTACCATCACTCACAGCGTTAGAGGTATTCGCCAAGGAGCCCCAGAGGTACAAAGTACCTATTGCCGACACACAGCTCCAAGAGACCAAGCTCAAAATCCAAGGGTTGGCCATGAGGGCTCCCTGCTCTGAGAAGATCAGAAGCTTGGTCAGGGCGAAGGTCAGGATGGTGAGGCAGACGAGGGTGGTCAGAGTGCTCAGTTTCGAGACCCTACGAGGGCCATCTACTCGGTTCAAGAGGACACCTATGGAGGCCCCAAGCAGCAAAACAACCCGGACCAACAGGGTTCCCCATAGGTCCAGGGCTGAATGGAATATGTCAAACCTAGACAGTTCATCTGCAAATATATTAGGCTGAGAGCCTTGGACATATAGAACTGTTGTGATGATAGTATCAGTGACAATAAAAAATAGGTTACAACTCAGCACAATAGCAGCTCGCATTATTGTGTTTCAAACTCAACAGCACTTAATAAATCTTTGAAAAAGTTCTTTAGCAGCAGTCTGCGTAAATAAATAATTTCCAAGTGAGTCGAATTACTCGCCAGTATTCCAGAGTGCGTAATAGGTTAGAATTTTACAATGAACTTGACATTCATCTACAGAGTCCAAACAGAACCCTTTTTTTCTCGAAAATACATAAAGTTGAGGACATGTCTCCAATGGCATTATGACTAATCACACATCACAGCAACTACGATTATACCGGTTGAGCATGACTGTACAGTAGGTAAGCTACGTGCAACCTAGAGGGGTTAAAGACAGGTTACCAACTAAATAAATAAATAACCGAATAGAGTCAGAGTGATAATTACAAAGCTGTGACAGAGGGAGCTTTTCAAAACGGAGTTTTCCAGGAGTGCATGCGTCCTTCAACTTCACAGTTCCGTGGAGAGGGTCTCAATGCCATCACAAGCCGGGAGACTTCTGAACCTACAGCGCCACAAGCCAGAGCATCGGAAAACCCGGAAACATGTCGAACACATTTAAGCTCCGCCCATAAATTCGGGATTGCCGCATCACAGCCGATTTTCCCTTCTGCACTTGCGCCTTCGACACAGAAGTAAAAGCTTTTGCCATATTGTATAACGTAAATGTCTTCCACATCTACCTAAATAATATTTTCAGAGACCACATTTGAACGGTCCTTTTATATTACACTTTTGTTGGTTGAAAAGCTGAGCCCAAATTCTTATTGCATCAGTCTCTTTTTAACCGATGCATGCTGTAATACTGTGCAACATAGGAAAGGGCAAACGTCCATGATGTAATTTACAACGACCCACTTCTCCTTTCCTCAACGACTAAGAGTAACTAAGGCTATAATACAGGACTTACAGTATTTTTAATTTGCATATTGTTATAAGCATTCTGGTAATGAACACTATCCCTATGTTTAAAATGCGGCAGAGGTCACAAGTTCTACACATAAAAAAATACCTCAGGTAATTGGTGTTTTCTTTTCTTTCTTTCTTTTGTGCAACATGCCATGTGAAGCACTAGAGGTTGAAAGAATACTCATGAAGCTAATTTAGGGCTGTATTCGTTATGTTAAAAAGACTACATCAATAAATGAGTATTTCTCAAGCTATTGCACTTTCATGAAGGTCAGTGGTTTCAACCACTACAGCAACCGTGGTTCCAGACTTGCTCAAGAAAAGTGTGTATGAGGGGATGAAAAGATCTAGTACATATCCCAGTGGCATTGACCATATGCTTGCACTGAACAAAACAAACTAACAAACAAATAAAACAATATGATGTAATATGATGTAAAAAAGTTTAGATACAGATGGATTAGCGTTAACATGTAAGTCTACAGTAATGTAACTGTTCTCACTCACTTAAAAGAGAGAGAGTGCACAAACATGAGCATTTAATGTGATTACTTCAGTTCCTGAAAAAATTGTATGAGACAAAAACAGATCAAAAAGGAAGTTAAAGGTAATACAGCACTCTCTTTGTAAATTCTCAAACAGGCATGGTGTGGGCATGTCATTCAAATTGACAAAGAAATATTTGTGGGCCCAGACATCCTGGCATCTTTCCAGAAAATCACATGCACAGGACAGCCCATGCATCGCCTTTCACATGAAAAGCATGTCTTAACAGTTTGCTGTAGTTTGTCACTTTTACTTTGCATTGATCTAGTTGTATGTCTACATCTGGTCCTGATCGTAATTTTTTTTTTTTAGGTAAGGTAAGAACAGATCTAGCCAACAAAAAGAGAAAGAAATTAACACAGCTTTTACTGCACCCCTTTCCCAATAAAAACAACCAAATCATAAACTGCTAAGGCATTGTATATTCAACTTCAGAATATTTCAAATGAGTCACAAAGAAAAGATCACTCTGCATGTTCATTAGCACCACTACCAATACACAAGACATATCCTCTTTCATTGTCAACTGTAGACTTGTACAAAATCCCTAAGTAATGCACAACTCATTACCCTCAGAGAAGGCTGCCTATGACTGGGCACACAAACTCCTCCTCTGCAGGCACCAGACAGAAGATGAGCTGGAATGGACACACTCTGGTACAGTCATCGTCATCACTCCTTTTCAACTTTTGAAACACTATAATATCCAGTGTCAAGAGTTAGCTCTTGGGTATTTAGTAGTAATCAGTAGCAAGGTTCATCAGATGTCCATCTGTATGTGGATGGTCAAGTTCACTTCACTACTAGTCTCACTTTTCTCTGACAATTGTTTGAATTTATCCCCTCCCTGTCAAGTTATATGTTACATTGTGAGTTGATCACTGAAATGATTTGGCCTTTTTTTTAATGAAATTCAAAAAAGAAAAATATGAGAAGTTTGCTTGCTGATTACATACCATCTAATATTAATGGCATCATGAAAGCCTATGCGCCATATTGACAGGATGATACAGAGGTGAGGTCCATAATATTTTATAAATGAATCGATTTACACACTAACCCTTTAAGCCGATTACAAATGCCATGCACAATGTGTCATCGATAACTTAACAGTGTACAAAGTACAGTTCTTACTACGTATTACAAAACAGTATCTAGAACATACTGTAAAGTACCTTAATGCAAATGGTTTTGTTGCGGTTGTGTAAACTCATTGGGAATTAAATGGTACCAGCCATTGGAATTTAAAATCGAAAACCTTTTTGAGGAATTCATCAAGCCATCCTTAAAGACATATTGCAAACTTACCGTTATTACTCAGTAAAAACATTTCAGAAAAAATAAGGACTGGAGTCAATCCTATATCAATGTACTTCAACACCCACCAAGCAGTTCTTCTGTCACCACTATTAGTGCATCACCTGGACATCACCCCAACTAATAGCCTGCACTAACTTCTACCTATCCAGTGCAGGTTACACTTCAAGTAGACCAAATGTTCTTTGGTCCTGAAATAACAAGAATGTCCTAGCTATAGAGATGCAATATGGCAGAACAGCCTTTTCACTGTATTCTCTTCAGGCTGCCCAAGGAATACTGCTTAAAGGCCTTTCCATATTGAGAAGCACTGCAGATCACTGCTCCATCCAAATATGTGTTCATTTACTCGTTATCATCGTTAACTCCCATTCAAGTATTCAAGTATTCAAGTCCTCTTCAGTGCACATCAGAACCTGGCAACGGATATTCCAAGTCTCTTTTCTTGCCATGAGTGCCATTTTGTTCTGTAGTCAAAACTGTTTCCACTGGGAAAGAAAGGAACAGACTGTCTTTCAGCTTCTTACATGGAGGTGACTCCTCATTACCAAATAGAGGCTCTGTGACCTCATAAGTGACACTCCTTGTTCTTCTCTTGGCATTCTTCTTTTCCTGTTTGTAAGCGGCGTTCATGTTGGTTAAAACCTAAAGAGAGTTACCATCAATTAGTGTTAGCGTTCCCATTCATTCAAGTTTCAGTCATCAGTCTCTAAGAACGAAAGGAACAACTGAATATTTGACAAAAAACTGAGGTCCTAAATACTGTCTTCAGACTTACCAGCTGTCTGACAGCATTATGTTGCTCCTGCATGGTGCTCATTAAACTCATGACTCCCTGTTCATTTAAGCCATATGTCTCCCCACTGTCATGAGCAAGCAGCTCCAGTTTCATCTGGTTTATCTATGAAGAGGAGACAGGACATAAACATGGATAGATACATGCAGTTACTACAATGGTGTTACTATTTGCTCAGAGGAAATAAAAAATAAAACAGCCATGCCATTTGAAATGTGTTGGGTGGGGATTTCCCATAACTACCTTTATATATTGCCTAGATAAAAAATGCGGAAAAGAAGATAACGTTTTGTTCTTAATTATCACAATACCCATAAGGGACTGGTTACTGTAAGATGTTAGGCAACGAAAACATACCTCATTGGGCATAATGGCTTTCCTATTAAACATTAAGCAGTACGGCGTGAACTTGGTGGTAGGGTTTGTTGATGTTCGAAACAAGGACAGCACTGGATCAATGAAATCATCCCAGTCTAGCTGCTTTTCTGCCACAACGTCCTTGATGGCATCCTTCAAGAGACTACTGCTCTGGTCATATAGGGCATTTCTCTGGGGCTGGTCTACAGAGGACACCCTCTGAACTATGTTCCACCTCTCACAAAGGTGCTTTGAGACCTGAAACAACAGAGCACAAACACTGAGACAAAATACAAGTAAGCACAGCTATACACAAAGGTTAAGTGTTAAAATCTGAATAAGAATGATCATATATACTCTCACCATACCTCTTCACAAAAGTCTGCTGTTTGGCAGATGCAAATCGTTTTCAGTGACCCAAACCTGAAAGATTAACTCTTTTCAAGAAACGGTACTTTTGTATGCTATGCATAGATCTATGTATGTCAGTTTCCATGAGTAACCAATACCTGTAAATAGATGTAGAGATGCATCGTGCTACAGAAAGGGAATCTGTCCTTTGGACTGGAAAACCCTCCACCCACTTGCTAAAGTAATCAGTGATTACAACCACATGCATGTTCCCAGCTGGCACGGTCCCAGGAAATGGACCTGATTATATCAAGAGAATAATGAACAGAATATCCATCAACTCACACCTCTATTACCCTGTAGCACATTTCTTTGTATACTATTTGTTTAATAATTTACCTAATATTTCAACTGCAATAACTTCCCAAGGACCATCCACCTTAATTGGCCGAATTATTCTGGTCATGTTTTTATTCCTCTCTGTGTGCTGGCAGGTTTCACACACTTTTATCTGAAAGGCAAACACTTCAACTTTAAACCATGAACATTGCAGATGAATTATGCATCTAACACAAAGAGCATCCTAAAGTCACAGTAACAGCGAACATTTACCCAATCCACCACGTCCTTGACTATGCCTAGCCAGTAATATTTGCACTGAATCCTATGGACGGTCTTCTTCTGCCCGAGGTGGTGGCCAATATCGTTAAAATGACATTCTAGAAATATCTGACGCTTTCGTTCTGATTCAATTACCACCTCTCGCTTCTCCTCCTTTTTGGGTCCAACATAATATAACCGTCCATCTGTGAAAGTAAGAGTAACACCATGTCGATAAAGCTGCATCTACTTACTTGTTAAATGGCAGTTGACAAATCCAACCCACGCTACACACTACTTTTTCTTTAGTAGTCGTTACTCTGGAAGTGTTTGCACACTCCACATTTACAGCCATGGAATAAAAACTAGCTTAATGAGTATTATCGAATTCAGTGTGATATAAAACAAGTAAATGTGTAACAGGTTACCGTCAATGATGAACTTCTGAGCGTAGCGTTTAAGATTTTTCTTTCTTATTGGGTTCATGGACTGTGGGTAACATCCCTGCGCTACAAATGTATAAATATCCTCGAGTCGGTTGGAGCTTGATTCAACCACCTCCTCCTCAGCTACTTGTATGGAATCTACACTTAACATAATGTAAAACTATAGGTTATTTCGGACGCATGTATGTTTATTGTGTCTAATGTGACAGGAGTCAAAGCACACGAAGATAGTCATGTAGAAGAATAGTTCCAGGAATGTGAGGACGGTCAGTTTTTGCTGATGGACGAGGTCATGTTTTGAAAAATCTATCCTGTTTCTGATATCTCGCTCATATTATATGTTGTGTTTGATAAAACTAAAATACCTTCTAACCACAATGTTGGATATGGGTATCGTTTTTTCGTATTTATTTAAAGGCTAACATGCACGCTCATGCACGAGTCTTCCTTCTCGGACGAATATATGTAAAGGACGTATACAAAGTGCGTCACATCCGGGAGACGGACGGTCCAAAAAATGAGGAGGTGTCATGATGTTTGTTTTCTGCTGTTGTGTTTGAAGGAGTCGCTTGTCCCATGAACTGTCACTGAATAACGTTTAATTGAGGTTAACATTAACGTTATACCATCAAGTAGTCATGCTTAAGAGCGAGTGCCCTGTGGATACATTCTACACTTGCAGCTGCTTTTGCACTGACAATATTTTCCTAGACGAATACAAACTTCACGTCCAATTCGTGTCCGAGGAACAGTTTAAATGGGATTACCAACACGTAAGTTAAACGAATAGATACCACTAAATAAAACGCGTTATAATGAATATAAAGGTTGAGATTCCTTCTTATGTTCCAGATTTTGAAAACCCTTGGTTGCACAACAGTCTCCCAGTTCGATATAGTCCTCGAAAAGGTTGGTGCCGGTTCATCAGTTCGGTTTATACATAATACGTACACTGCGGTTACTCATAAAACGTCTGTCCTCAGATCCATTCCGAGATTGAAAGGCGGAAAAGCTTAAGTGTGAAATCAGCAGAGAGGGCAGCTCATATAAAGAAACACTACACACCTCTCCATCCGCACGTCTACCACTTACAGGTAAACAATACGTATTAAAAGGCTTTAATTGAGATGTTTTGCAAAGCGCAGTAGAATTTTTATATTGGAAACCTTTTCCAGGAAGCTTATCTGGACCCAGAATTTATTCACATGATGCAGTACTCCTTGAGCAACGATGCTACCGAGGAGGGACTATTAAAATTGATCCACTCCGACACTGGTGAGCGTACATTGCTTGGAATTTCAGTGAAAATGTTGAACTTCAGACTAGATAAGTGATGATTTCAGATCTTATCTGTGTAATGTGTTTTGTGACAAGACATTTCAATGCACAATATATGGTTGCTTCTATTAATAGCACCAAGAGTCTACAGGTTTCCAGTATTCACCAAAGACTTCTGCCACAAACTTATAGAAGAACTGGAGCATTTTGAACTGTCAGATGCACCCAAAGGGAGACCCAACACCATGAACAATTATGGGGTAAAGCTCCAGTTTTCCATTTCCCAGTTATCCTGATCCGAGCAGATATGAAAATCAGAAATCTCCTCTGAAATATATTTCAGATCCTCCTAAATGAACTTGGCTTTGATGAGGCTTTCATCACTCCTCTCCGAGAGCTCTACCTGAGGCCTGTGACGTCACTGCTGTATCCTGACTGCGGAGGCAGGTGCCTGGACAGCCACAAGGCCTTTGTGGTGAAATATGCAATGAATGAGGACCTGGACCTGAGTTACCACTATGACAATGCAGAGGTCACCCTCAATGTATCCCTGGGAAAAAAGTTCACTGAAGGAAATTTATATTTTGGGGACATGAGACAGGTGCGTGTATTGTTTAGAAGTTTGAATTGGCATCGGTAATGAATCCACTGATATTCAGCACAGTTATATAATTTGACAGATTTATAATAATACAGATTTGTAATAACAAACCAACAATCTCCAAAAATTATTTAAAAGTATTGCTTTTATTTACAGTCATACAGTAAATGTGTTGGAAACACCGTGACAGACTGTTTTGTACAACAAACCAAAATAAAAAACAGCTGTAGGCGGCCCAATCTAAGTGTGTCTTCTACCACGTTGCACCCCGCTGCCGATACTCCAGGTGCCGCTGAGTGAGACAGAGTGTGCAGAGGTTGAGCACCATGTGGCCGAGGGACTCCTCCATAGAGGGCAGCAGATGCACGGTGCACTACCTATCTCATCCGGCCTCCGCTGGAACCTCATCATCTGGATGAGGAGCTCGCAGGAGCGCAACAGACTGTGCCCCATGTGCAACAAGAGGCCCACGTTGGTTGAGGGCGATGGCTTTGCCGACGGATTCACCAGAACAGACGTGCCTGCCCAGAGAGCTCTGTGTGTATTGCACTGAGGAGATTCTATGCTGTTAGTTTGTTGATTTGTCGTGTCGCCTTGTTTTGCCTCTTGTGAGTAAAAGTATTTTTCTATCAACAATCTTTCGCCTATGGTGAGTGTTTGTTTGTTACCAAACGGGTCTTCAGAAAGACATAGTAGCAATTTTTAAGGAATTGGAACACCAAAGCTCATGGTGGTACAATTATTGCTTTAGCAATTTTGTGATTGGTTTTTCATGTTGTTAGAATCGTGAAATAAGTGTCATGTACATTAAGGTACATTAATTGCACATTCACAGGGTGTAAAATATTAGAATCCATGTTGTCAGTAATAAAGATAGATATTTGATTTAAATAATATAGACAAATATAACTTCCATTATCATCTTTGCTACAATAGTACTCTTATAGAAAACAATAATATTTCATGATCTATAAGATGAACAACCTAGGTATACAAAATAGATTTTCAGCGTCACGTCACAAATTGCATGTACATACAAAAATGGCTGGGCTGACTGAAAAGACAATGGGAATAACTTATTAATTTCTGTTAACAGGTGACAGATGCTACAACATATATCCTCTGGTCACATCAAATAGTAGAAACACATACATTTCAAGTTGTAGACATAGGTATTCCACCTACAATCTTGGAGTGTCTCACTCTCTAATAACCCATAACCAGTTGCTAATTACATCGTATATTGACCCACATTCACACAAAAATATTGGTAATGTTACATACCAATTGTAGTCTGCTGAAGTAAAGATTATAAGTTATTGTATGGCGGAACAATAACTTATTTTATAATGTAACATAGCAGAATTTGAATTTGGGTTATGAAGCTGTTTTGGTTGTTTCTTTTCCCCCAGCCTTTTCCAACCAACACAGAGGCAAGAAACCAAAAAGGAAATAAAAGAACATTTCTTGCTTGAAAGAACATTAACTACATGATCCATAGACTTAAACAGCACCACTTGTTTCACTCTCGAGGGAAAACCAATCATTTTCCGATGTATGGAATCCCTCAGGTCTTTTTCTATCTATCATTTTGTGGAAAACTTCTTTGAATGGAAAGTGCAAAATAAGTATGTTCTTCACATACTGCTTATTATATAAATACATATAGAGATAAAGATATAGATAGATTTGCACAAAATATACTCTCATTTACAGTTAAAGCTCCCTCTGCTTAAAAACGATGTCTCAAGAATCTGCCATTATGTGGTATATGACTGGACAAAAAAAAAAAACCTGGTGCATTTGCCTGCTGAAGACAAAAGTTTGGTAATGGTAAATACGGACCAAAGTTTTGACTTTGGACACATTTCCCATACACAACATCCATCTGAGATCTGCAGTATCACAATAACTGGGAGTCCATGACAAGTGTGTTTGACCATTCCCCTTGCATTTTCCTGTCTGCACCACTATGGTGGGAGCAGAGGAGATTGTTTCATCTCACAGTGTGCCCACAGGTGGGGCTTTGCTGTTCACTTTGAATAACTCTGTCTGGAGGCGAGAGTGCGGGAACCACTACAACGTCGTCTCACTGCTCATGTCCCGGTGCCGCGGCTCCGTGTCCGTGTCCTCGTAGTCGGACTCCATCTCGATCTTGACCTGGGGCACAGGGCAGGACATGCCGCGACTCATGGGCCCTGCCGGCGACGAGGGGCAGGAGATCTTCAAGTGCAGCGTGATGCTGAGGAGCAGCAATGTCCGGATATGAACACAACACAATGGGTCCAGCCAGTGACATGGTGGTGGGGTGGGGGGGGCAGAGGGAGAGAAATGGGCAAGTAAGGGGAGGAGAGCAGTAGAGCAGAACAGGGAAGACAGCGATCACCACAAAGCAGTCCAGAGAAGAGGTTAAAGGAGAAGGAGAGGATGTCATGTTTAAAAAAAATACAAGAGAATAAATCAATCTACTCATATGGACACTTTGGAGTTGATACTGATTGGCATACATTGTGTTTTACGGGTGAGGAAGGTACAGTTCAGCATGCGTGTCGGCTCAGTAAAAGTAGCCCAACAGAATTAATCTTTAAAAGGAGATTGCATAAGAGAAACCTCTTAGCTCCACAGTTAATACTTTCTTTTGAACGAAACCCACTAAAAAGCAATGCAGACCTGAACACCATCAGCCATGTCCTTAACTACCAGAATGAAAGCAACATCCACATAAACTGACAACATTTACACGGTATGAATTGAGGTGTTTCGGTACAGTGAACCAAGGGAGAGAATGAAGGATGGGCTTTGCACTCACAAACAGATGGTGAAGACGACAAAATGAACACAACAAAACATGCCACGCAACATTATATTCTGTACGAAGGGAAAGACATGAGAAAGCAGCGATAAAAACTTTCAGGGTGATTTAATTCCCGCAGAGAGGAAAGAGAAACAACCAAAAATCCCAATGGTGCCTTCTGCATATGCATGTCCCACAGACCTGAGTCATGGTTTCAAAATTACCTTTCTTAATAAAAAAAAATTCTTGGACAGTTGTTTATTTCATTTTTTTTGCAGCATGACATGAGTTTTCTACAGATGTTAAGGGCTGGCTGAGCCCCTCTAGCCACGTGAGATCACATGAGCCACCGTGTTGAAAAGGAGGTCAGTGTATTGACCTCTATGCTGTGTCTTGTGAGATCTATGAGTAATTTTTTCTCAGGCTCTATCAGTGGTAGATTCAGAGATTTAGTGAGCATCTTTAACAAATGTACCATATAGACTGCTTTCAATCAGAAACCTGTAGATTTGGGCTTTTTTTGTGTGAAAATGTTTCAAGAAACAATGACAAACAACATTTAAAATGATTTTTTTTTTGTAACACGTCTGCAGACAAACTTACTGATGCTTAAAAGTTCTATCTGCATTGCTTTTAAGTGGATGGCGGGAACATTAAGGACTGGGAAAGACAACTGGCAACAGAGTGCTAGATGTAAACGTGAAAACAATGTCCACATGGGCTGTGTATAATAAAATTACAATTGTGTTGTGTTTCTATAAAAGCAATATACTATTGTAAATATGTATGTAAATATGTCTAATACTGTAAGTATGTATGTCTAATACTGTAAGTAGTAAGTTCATGTGTTACAGAAAATCAAGGACAAAAAGTTGATAGAGAGCCACGATGTTAATGTAGTGGTATTACAAGGACAGATTATTACTGGAGTGTCATTAAGAGCTCAATTGGCAGTTGAGCACACAAAAAGGGAAATGTTTCAATTGTAATAATTGCCAGGCTGGCAATGTGCTGCCCACTCTGAGCCGCCATCCGGACCCTGCAAGAGGTCACGATAGGGAACATGGAGTTTGAGCACACAGTACCTGCGGTCCAGGTCAGAGTCTGGGGGGGAGCAGTTAGAGTACGGGTGGTACCTCTCCTGAAGAGACAAAAAGCATGAAACGTTAATTTAATGTCCAGTAGGTGGCAGTAGTAGTACATTATGTGTAAAGCTCTCTATGCCTCTGTGTGTGTGTGAGTGAGTGAGTGAGTGAGTGAGTGTGTGTGTGTGTGTGTGTGTGTGTGTGTGTGTGTGTGTGTGTGTGTGTGTGTGTGTGTGCGTGTGTGTTTGTGTGAATGCCTGTGCATATATGAAGTGAGATGGTGAGGGGAGTTGGTGCTGTGCCCTAGAGGTTGTAAATAAAACAGCGCTGTCGTGCTTTGGGGTGCAGCTTGAGCGATAACAGAGGCTCTGCAAACCTCTCTTATAAACCTTTACCTCATCCTCACTGTCATCTGCTCTTGACTTCTTCTTGTCTTTCGTTGGCTTCTTCTCATCCTCTTTCTTCTTCTTTTCCTTCTCAGGCAAGATATCATCCATCCAAGCTAAGTCATGCTGCGAGAACACCATGTCAAGCATCTTACGCACCAGCAACAGCCCTAAAATCTAAGAAAAAAGAAAAGGCACCCATCCCGTTAGTTCTTGTCATTAGATCAGACGTAAGCACAATGTATTACATGCTGAAACCACTCAGCAGTAATGGTAGAGTTTTTTAGAAGTTCTTTAGTGAAATGAGACCCTTCCTTTGTATCCTTTATACAAGGTCAGCAAACTCCTGCAAGGCAGAAAGGGCCTTCTTTTTTTCCTCAGAGAAATATCTGATGAGCATTTAAATGACCACAGGTGAACACACAAGGCTACCGTGATTTGGCATCTGAATCAGCAAGAAAGGAGGGCAGCTGGCATCCTTGGGCAAGACATATCACCTTCACAAAACCTACCAGCAAGAGTGTCGCATAACAAATAGCCTATCACACATGCACACATCAAAGAGTCCTGATTGTGTGAAGTAAACTGCCTAAGTTTACCATGATAGGGAAAATGATGGCCAGAAAAGTGGACTTGAGCACCCAGAGAACCACCAGGCACATGATCTGGACTAATGTGAAGAGGTGAACCCGTCTCAGAGGCACGTGGCGCAGGTAGGTGAAGTCAGGCTGGTGCTTGGAGGGCATCATGTATAATTTCATCCGGTCCCAGAACTGCAGAACGACAAAATATATATATACATGTTTATTGGCTTCTGTCCTGACGACAATGGAGTTAGCATTCAAACCCTCAGTGATCCAGACACCATGTTTAAAACCTCATTGTAGCTAGAGGGGGACTCATTTCGTATTCATCATTTTTGAGTAATCTCTAATTAAAAGAACTTTCCTCGAAACTGGCATCACATTGTTTTGCCACTGACATTTAATGTGATTGCTGGAGTGTGGTGCAGAAAACACCTGGCGGTACTGCCAAACTGAGCAGCGCTCGTTCTCACCGCGCCTGACAGGAGTACAAGAATTCATTTTGAAATTGCAGGCCGGGGATGCCAGTAGCATACAAATCACCTGCTCTTCCCCTCGGACCGCACTTACAAGAAGAAAGTTGATTATTTGATCATGATTCTCGCTGAAATAAACCCCCGAGGAATGTCAACACCGAGGAATGTCAACACCGGCAAAAACTAAACAGGCTTGTTATCATATCCTCATTTGCAGTACTGAATGGCAGAATCATTTAAGACTTTTAGAATCATTAGCGGATTTCACAGTGAAGCATTAGAAGCAATTATTTGATCACTACAGAAAAAAAGGAAAAAATAGAAGTCCTCACAAATTCTTTGAAATACAGGTTACTGCTATCCGTCTCATGTTATTAAACAGCCCCTTTAATGCAAAATTTCAATGGTCATCAATTTATTTTTGGGGTCACCTAGAATATATTTACATGCTTCAGTGTTCAAAAACCACATGAACTTAAATACACTTGCATGGATGGAGCATGTCCCATTACCTGGATTCCACTGAGAGAGGCCACACCCATGTAGAGGAAAACTCCATAAAGTACTGGCATGGGTATGAACTGTATTGAAAGAAATAAATAAACCAAAACTCAACAACTTACAATGATGTGCCATGTGTAATTTAATTAAAAATGTATAAAATATGCAGTATTCTTATATTCTGACACGTCATATTCTGATTCCCTTGAACAAGATCCATGTTAAAGACTAGGCAAAGGAATGAAGCCTAGGACCCCTAAAATCCTGATGCATGATTCATCTCTCACCTGAAGAATAGGAGCCAGGAAGATGGACAATCCAGTGAGCACAAACACAAGAATCCCAGTCACTCGCTGCTCTCTGCATTTCAAGAAAAACAAGACAGAGTTATATCAAGCACTCATTTTGAAAACAAAACCAACTTAGGGTTTGCCTCTTCACATCATAAATTCACTGTCTCTGTCTCTGTCTCTGTCTCTGTCTCTGTCTCTGTCTCTGTCTCTGTCTCTGTCTCTGTCTCTTGGTTCACTCACCTCACCCCGAGGAACTGAGGTGATTCTCCAGGTGCGCTGGACTCACTCTCCATCTTAAGGGAGTCTATGTGGGCGATGGAGATGACAGTGGCAGCTACGTACCAGGGTAGTCCCAGGAAGGAACAGACCGCCATAAGAATGCCAACCCAAAACAAGTCCAGGTGATACCCGCACCCTTTCTACAAGATGCAGAGGAAGGAAATCAAATAAAGGAAATGCAGCATTAGATAGGTGCTACAACATTATCTTTTTCCTGAAATCACTAGATGTAACATCTTTAGAAAAACTGAAAAACAATGTCTTAATGATAACGGTCATTGTACCTTCAGTTTGTTCTCCTTTCGATTGACAATTACAGCACTGATTTGCTGATCCATGAAGATCAGGATGGAGACAAGAAGTGCTGGCACAAAGCTGGCCACATACACCCACCAAGGGTTCTTTCCAAAAGGTAATATTATCCAACCTCGACCTGGACGGGTGGGCTTTATAGAGACATTTTGCAGTAAGAACACACACACACACACTCACAATCATAAAGAAACAAAATAGATTACCAATACACTTACCCTTAATTCCGTTGGCACAATTAGTTTAGGAGTCTTAAGGCCCACCAACATATCAAGCCCCACAAATGTCATGATTGACATGAAGATGGAGAAGTCACTGATGAGCTTTCGAACCTGGACATTCAAAGATATAATGCCAGCCACAAAAAAAGGATTTATGGAAATATTAGTTAGTATTAGATATTCACTTGAATTTTATATTTAAATATACAATAATAAAATCTATATCAATACAAAACATTAAAATGTAAAGTAGAGGACAGTGGACATAATTTTATTATTAGTCCCTCACCCAAGTTGGGAAGTAAGGGCTGGTCTTGAACTTCTTCAACGAGACAACCATGGAGTAGGTCCCAAAAAAGAGGATGAACGACATCACAGCCAGGTCGGGCACAAACTTGCAGGTATTGCCCACCAGAGCGCCTCCATATTTCACACACTCCTTCTTGCTGAGCTGAGTCCAGTCCAGAGCTGAAATATTTACCTAGGAGATGAGAAAGAGAAGGGTACAGGAGGCGGAGGCGGAGGCGGAGGGGTGGGGTGGGAGGTGAAGGGAGGTCATAGTTGACAGACGACAGAGAGAAAAAAAGAGAGAAAGATAAAAAGTGAAAGGAAAAGAAACAACAACCATGGACATATAGGGGATATGACTGGAGCATCCTTTTCAAAATGTATGTATCTCCCAACACCACCCTCTTTTTCAAAACAAAAATCCAACCTCGCAGTACACTCTGACCCCTACTGAACTATACATGCTTAACACAGTGACATGTAACAAAAAATGTACAATTTAGTTTAAAAGAGGCAACCCTTTCAGATGGCATTCATCATAGTAGTCCCTCAAGGATAGCAACATCTCTGGAGGAATAAGCCACTTACCCCAAACAGAGCAGAAGTGTTGTCTGGCACTGGCACTACAGCAGATAACATCAGTGAAGCCACTGCAGAGACAGTCAAAGGGGAGGAAAGGGTCAGGGATCAGCTTGGTGGTTTGACTAGTGTGGTTTAATTCAAAGTACTTGAACTGTACATGTAGTGACTTTAGTGGGTGTAGAATACTCACTCACATCAGACAGCAGCCAGATTGGGTCAGTGCAATGGAAACAAACATGAAACATATCAGTTAAAACAGTCAAATTAAGCATCCTCTGTCATTCCCAGACACCTTAAGAGACGTGCTAGCACCCAAGGGTTTTGGCCTCCTTGCTAGCATGTCCCTTGCTAGCATGTCACATGCCTAAGGTTGCGAGTTTGAGTCCTGTGCAAAATTCTAAATCAGAAAATGTTACTCCCGATAATTGACCATGTCCCCCTCCCCTTACATGTAATTCTACACTTTGCGCCAACAATGGACTCACTCGGGTCTGGGGCGATGCACTCGCACTTGTACTGGGTCACGTAGTCGGGCTTGAAGTCCGTATTGATGGGGTAGTACTTGAAGGCTCCCGCCGCCTTCTTGATGGCATCCGAGATGAAGATAAAGGAGATGAGGCTTGAGAAGCCCTCCTCGGTGAAGCGGGTCATGTACTTGATGATGTAGCTGGCGTCCGTGGCCACCAGGAGAAAGCACTGGAAGCATGAGTGAATGCCGATCCACAGACGCAGCTCCATGTAGTCTATGCCATTGCTCCTGGTAGGGGGACAAAAGGTGAAACAAAGTACTCAGTGAGTTTTGAACATCAAAATGACAATGCTTTAGATCCGCCAAAAGGTTTTATTTGGAATTAGAAGGTTTGCTGTTTTGAATCTGTTCTGTATGATGATCTTTTTGGAGTTTGTGTGTGTTTGTGCTGGGGGGGGGGGGGGTGCTTCTTTGTAGTCATGAGAGGTGACGGAAGGACGCTCACTTGCTGAATTCAAAGAGCAGTTTCTCAAAGATGAGAATGGGCCCAGTGGAGCTGAGGATGATGAGGGGTTGGCCACTGAAAACGCAAAAAACGGTCCCCGCCAGGGCTGTGCCCAGGAAACTCTCCATCACCCCCTAACGGACAGAGGGTCTTGTCAAAGCAATTCAATTGGGGAGGCTAGAAACTCATAAAGTATATCAGAAATCTCATCAAATCATACAAACTCTATATAAATGAAGAATACAAACCAATTAAAACCACAGAAAAGAAGAGGACTCACCATGTGTCTCAACTGCATCTTCCCTTACCTAATACAGATAAGTCATTCATCAAGTATGCCTTGGCACCAAAACGTGTACCTGGTAGTTGTCAGTCGCATCTCCCAGGAGCCCACCGAAAGTGATTGCGTTGGTGATGCAGCCCAGATAGATGAAGAGCACAGCTGAAATGGACTGGATGTGAAAGCCATCGATGAAGTCACTGAGTATCCAAGGGGCCTTACGCTTGATGTCCAGGAACAGACCACCACAGAATCTGTGGAGCAGAATTCACTCAGTCAGCACAATGCTAAATGATAGGATACTTCTCAAAGGTGGTGAAGCTAAACACTAATAAGCTATGTCGAATGTTAAACTGGCTACAGAGATCTTAGGTTGAAGTCATTTACGGGCTACATTTCCCCCCCAGCAACTGGTGCACTGCCACAAAATGGGCACACAGCTTTAAGAGTAGAGATGCCCAGTCAGGCAGAGCCATTATTAAAATGTAAAGAAACCTCAGAAGCAAAATGAGCAGGTCACTGTTCTCTTGGGCAGTCAGTTATCTGTTTAGCAGACCTGTAGACTCCCAACATCAGTAGACAAATCCTCTCTGAAGTCATAATATAGTGCATAACTGGAAGTAAGGTTCAAGGGGGCAGAGATGAGCTAGTTAGGAAAACGCAATTAGCATCAGTAGCATTGGTGGTTGCTACTGTTCAGCTTGGAAGTGATTCAGGATTTGGGCTAACCACTGCTTAGCTTTGAGGTGACAGTGCCTCAAAGCTGGGGATTTGCATCATGAGCAAGGAAAAGTCACCCCCTACTCTTGCACCTGCAAATTAAATTCAGAGAGGAAGTGGAAAAAACAGACAGCTGGTGTAATCATGTCCGTTTGGAGTTCTTAGTACTGCAGAAGCTTAACCCCAAGCCATGTTGTGTCATTCAAACTCCAAAAAGGAGGTGAAAACACCTTAAGATCACCCTCAAGATCACACTCTGTCCACTGTAGGTCCACCAGCTCAAAAATTGAAGGTGCATTTTGTACTTTTGATTGCAATATAACGAATATGCAAAGGGTATGATGTAATGATGATGACAAAAATACTACAGAACAATTCTTCTTTGTTTCTTCATTAGTTTTGTGTCCAGGTTTAACTGTGCCATTTGACCAGTCTCATCAAACAGTATAATTTCTCAACAAACATCTCCACTGCTCTGCCTTACCTGCCAGTGAATGCCAGCTCCTCTCCAAGTTCATGTGGCATTGGCATCTCTTCGTCATCGGCCTTGCCACCTCCCCCACCGGCTGCTCCGTTCATCTGGCCAAGCTCATTCAGGGAGAACACCGACTTCCTGTCCACAGAGGAAGTCAAGCACACATACATTCACACAGACATACACATACATACACGCAGATCAGTGGCGCAAAAAGTGGGTATGCACTGTATGCGGCGCATAGGGGCGCCGCACCATGGGAGCGCCAAAGCGATGGTAAAAAAATAAATAAATAAAAATGTTTGGGGAATTTTCTATATGTAGCTGCTGTTGTGCGTTTCTAAATCATTTCTGCATTTCCTTAATGTTATATAACATTTTAGAGGACTAAACAGAGTAGGCGCCTCATCTCTTAAGATTCCATAATAGAATTTTGACATAGAAGAGGGAGAGTGAGCACCTGACCGCTCAACATACAAGCAGTTAGAACTAGGCTACGAGTAGTGAGTTGGTTGGATGGAAGATGGATAAAGCAAAAAAGCTGTCAGGAGCTGAAAACAGAAAAAGAAAGAGGGAAAAAGAGAAGACATGTCAGGGGATGCAACAGCTATTAAATAAGTGGATGGTGAAAGGCAACAGGTAGGTTTTAAGGTGACTTTACGTTTGTGCTTGGAGGCTTGCAAACGATAGCTAACATAGGAATGTAGCAGCCAAATGGCTAGTTTAAGCCTCATCAATTAGGCTGATGATAGCTACATTTAGATTTTGGTTAAACCCTACTGTACCAATCCCATGTATGACACATCTCAATTTTATTAAGGCAAAATAACAACTGGAAACGTAACTCTGGATACCATGGTTACCATTAGCTGTTCATGTTAGCTGTGCTGTCAAACATACAGGCTCTCTGTTGGCATGGTGCAATACAAGATAAATGGGCAAGGGAAAAGGCACGGCGTGTTATTATTTAGTAGCAACTAAAGAGCACTCTAGAATATTTTGGTAGCAGCATTGTTACACATCATCACCTTAAAAGATCTTTATTTGTAGACTTACTTTTGCGTTTTAAGGCATTATTTTGCAATGGTTATCATTTTAATGTTAATGTTTGCAACTGTTTATTATTTGTTAACATTGTTACTAATATATATATATATATTTGTGTGTGTGTGTACAGTATACTGTATGCACCATAGGGCACCATTATGGTAGGCATGCAGTGGCTGATATACTTTAAAATAAACCTTTATTATTTAAAGCCCATACATGATGATGTCTGGCACACTTATTTATTTATTTGTTTAAGAAAAGAAAAAAAACGTGTGTGTGTGTGAGGGGGGGGGGGGGGGGGGGGGGGGGGGGGGCGCCAAAATTGTTGCTGCATACCCCCCTGACATTGGGCAGTTGCACCCCTGACGCAGATGACTGAGTTTACATGGCATACAAATATCTTGTGGCATGAAACTTCAAAACAATCTACACAGGCTGACTGATTGCCAATCAGACTCACGCATACTGTACCGTTTGTCAGCTGAGGGCACCTTCTTGGGGGGCTCAATGCGGATCTTGGGGTCCCACTCCCCAGGTGGCAAGACAATGACCTCATCCAAGAACTCGTCAATGCCGGCGATGAGATCTTCCCGATCCCTGGCTTTGTATGCAACATCACTGAAGAGCTGTAGAGAAATGGAAAAGCGGATGCAGACAGCTTGAGATCTACATGCACAAGAATACGCTCATGTGATTTATGTGTAGTCTCTTATCAGACAAAACTGAAGCTTTTTTTTAAATTTCAAAACCACCCAAGAGCAAACATAAAAAACTGTAAACAAGGTGTATACTAATGAATTTCCATCTTTCCATTCATGCCCTGTTACGAGGACTGGTCCTGACTACTCACATCATCCACCATCAGTGTGGCGATGGCCCTTCCTATCTCATTATAGGACTTTGCTTTTCCTTGCGGTCCCAGAAGAATAAATAAGAACCTTTGTTGAGAATAGAAATATGATAGAAACATGAAAAAGGCCTTTCCCAAACCCATGTATTGTCTGTACTTCAACTTTGCACAGTTTATATGCCATATGGCTGATTATTCCATGAATGAGGAAGAGATCATGGTGAGACGGGCCATTACCTGGTTGGGACAGGGACCTCAGTCAGTCCTCCGAGGGTTGTTGCCTGAGCCAAGCGCACAAAGGCCACAAAGGGTTTGTCCAAAAAGTCAACTTCTCCAACCAGGACATTTGATGCCTCCGCATCCCTGGGGATCTTTTTTATGAATTTGTTGTTCATCTGCATAAGGAAAGGGACAAAGGTATATATTTATTTCCATATATAGAAAAGTCTAACTGGAGATACTAAGGGCCTGATTTACTAATATGCGAGCGCTGCTTAATCTGCGTTCGCATATTAACGCACAGTGTTTTTGCGCATTTTCCGTGGTATTTATCAAGCTAGATCTGCGCTGGACAAACTGTGCTTACTCCACCCTTTAAAGAGCCTGATTTACTAAGATTGATTTGCGAACGCATCTTAATCTGCGCCTTTGCCAGGCGCACATTAACGCACAGTGATTCCCCGCATTTTTCGTGATATTTATCAAGCCAGATACGCGCTGGGCAATCATTATTTAGCGCACCGTTAAAAGACTGGAGAACTTGCCAGCAAGTTACTGCCACCATGGAGATTCGAGGAAGAAAAAACTAAGGTTCAGCGAATAGATAGCGAGATAGATATATTGGTTCGCCTTCGCTCAATCACTGAACCTGATTCAATGGGTTATATTGTTGTTTTGCCCGCCATCACCTACAGCGAGATGTTTAAAAGAACACGATTATAAATAATATGCTATTGGTGGCATTAATGCATAAACTGTCTATTATAACAATATAGATGTGTACATGGCAAGATTAATACGTTCTACGTTGGCATCATGACCTGGACATTCATTGAATATGTGTGCTTTCTGTTTCGGTAAACGTGTTTGTGGATTGAAGGTGGGACTGTTTGCATGTGGGTGCGATCAATTTCTCCAATTACGTTCGGAACGTTTAATTTCATATAAATGAATATTTATACGAGTTGAAAAAAATATTTCTGTTCGCTGTCTCTGTCTATGTCTTTGCCTTGCTGCTGCCATATCAACGTTTTCAGACTCAGTGGAAATGCGCTTCCTGGTTAAGACGTGCTTTTATGAGGCGGAGAATTAGCCTGCAAATCAGAGATGTGCGCTCGCCGGGCAGTTTAGTAAATACCACGCAGTTCATCATTAGGCGCACTCCTCCCACTAAATAGCGCTTCACGCCTAAGTTACCACCCACGTTTCCGAACCATCCCACCTGTTTGCAGGTACACACCCTCAAAGCGTTAATATGCGACTCTACTCAAATGCGCCCCCTTAGTAAATACCGTTTTATGTTTACGACCACTATTTTACGCCAGAAATGGGCGCAATCCTGTTAGTAAATCAGGCCCTAAGTATCCTCTTTTCTAAAATCTCCTTCTAGGAAGCAATATCTCAAAGATATATATATTATTTACATTGTGTTATTCACACAGTGAATACCATATTGGATGGCTAACCTGACCCATATACAATTCTGCCTGGAGTGTTTAGTCTTTTCACATACTGCTAGTATCACAACAGAGTGTACTTTCCTCTTTATTCACAGAGGTCTACAACAAGTAGTTAATTGTATGATGAGACTGAGGGATCAAGTTTAGAAAATGTTTCATGCTAAAACATCACGGATGCCAGTGATAGTGTGTTCTCCTGATGGTTGAAAAGTGTAGTCTTGCCATTCCCAACATTTAACAGCAACCTGTTTAAATGACCAGCTCACATGATATGGTAAATTAGTCAGTGATCAAACATTAATATATATACCCATTACTGGTCTTATAATCACGGTATTGATGATAATGAAGGCCTTGCAGAAAGCTCTAGCTGATGTATGACCACATGGAGAATTTAACAATATTGCATTAAGGCAAAGATAGCGGGGATAAACTATTAAAATCATCTCAGTCAATCTGAATGCTGAAACTGTAACACGACCCTGTTTCCATATGTGCCCAAGACTGGTCACGGACTGACTGCATGAGTGCACGAGTGGGTGGGTGTCGGCCCTATTTAATGATGCACTGGCAAGTGTCCTCTGGGAGTCTGCATGTGAGAGTGAGGCACGAGGATGTGTTTCCCTAATGGCAGCTCAATAATGACCCCTGCCAATCAGATCACCAGCTAGCACACACACACACACACACACACACACACGTTCACCCTTGGCACACGTGCACACACACACACACACACAGACACACACACACAAACACACACACACACACGTACACACACAAACTCAATACAGGCCATACATAACATGCAAACCAGCAAAGCTCTATACATCAATAAACTCTTTGTAACCTGAGGTCAAGTTCCTTTCAACAGTGTAGCTTAACTGGGATGTTATACCATGTTAAGCTTTAGGTGTATGTATGTATGTGGGTATGTGACAAGTGTTTGTGCATTAGCAGTATCAGTATTCTGTTGTCAGGCTTTCTGTTAATCATGCTATTGCTTATACAACTGTTTAAACTAATAGCTGTCTATATGCAGTCATGTGTTCAAATATGCAGTACTATTTAAAAATCCTGTCAGCACTACAAAACACAGATGCACAACCCTTGTTCACTGAAAACATTGGCCTAATGTAATAACCTCCATTAATAATGCCACCAAACAAACCCTTATCTTTTTTTTCCCCTTAGACCCATAATATAGCGAAATATTGTCCCAAAAGGCCAACAAAATCCCCCTGGAAACTGGCATGCCAGTAACAAACCAAGCGCTGATGTTCTGTCAACAAACCATTTACTAAACCAAAAACCAATACTGGTTGCCAGAGCAACTGTAGATCGAAAAAAGAAAAACAAGCCTGGAGCTATACAAATAATTGTCAGTGTAAATATCATAGGATATGGTATAAACCCCCAAAAGGCATGGCAAAATTCAGCTTCCTACACAACTGCATGGTGCAGTGCTTTCCTAGAATATGATTAAATGAAGACAATAATGTTGCCCCAGTAGTGCTTACCTGGTCTGAGCTGGGTGTGTCAGCAATATCAGTCATACTGCGACTGTGGGCATGACCTGTAATACAAAATGAAGGCATACCTCAAACTCCTATAAACAAAACAAGTAGGTTAAAAATGCTAAATAAAACAAATGTATACAATTCAAAAACATAATGAAATATCACCAGTGGAAGTACAAGTTAGTGAGCATGATTGTGCTAAAGACACTGGGTGAATGAACAATGTCAGAGTTTTGCAGCCTTTAGCTCAGTATTGCAGATTCTTGCAATACAATCACACTGGTATAAGAATTGTCCGAACAGCTATTAATTACACTGCTGAATTGTCCGAACACAAAAGATAACTTGGGACAAAGAGGACAAGGAAATCTATTAGAGTTTCATGAAGGCCAGGGATTGAGTGGGTGGTTGAGTCAATGGCAGAGAGAGCAAGAGAACAGGGAAGGATGGAGACTCACGCAGACGCCCATAGTTGCCTGCCTGTTTGGAGCGCAGGTCTTCTGTGGAGCGGTTAAAGTTTGCTCCCACGGGCGGGGCACGGTTTGGACTGCGGTCTGGAAAGGGGTTGAGGTGGAGAGAGTGAATGGCTAACCATGTGCACGGCGATGCTACAGTGAACAGAGACAACTCAAAGAGGGTCACGCTTGAGAAGAGACATTCACTCTCAGCACCGCCATTCTTCCATTCAACCGTACCATGCAAAACGACACTAGGAAATGGACAATGAAAATGGGCCAAATGGCCTGTGCAGGCGGGTGGTATCTTAAGACGCAAGGTGTTTCGGGAGAGGGTGGAAAGGTTGTGAACACTCACTACCGGTGTTACCGCCGCCTGATTTGCCGACGTCTGCACCAAAGGAGCGGTGGAAGGGCTTCTTGGTCTGGTGTCTGTGCTTCCTCAGCAGGACGAAACTAATCTTATCTCGCAGCTCTGGACCAATCATCCCCTCCTCAATGTGTCTCTCAATAATGTCATCTGGAAGAGAAGCATGCATCCTATTACCGTAACTATTCCTTAACATTATTTGAAAGACTTCTAATCCTTTCCAATCCAACAGAGCAATAAATACAAATTTGGTGAACATTAGAGAAACAAATGGATAATTTTTACTTCACCCACCCATTACAGTAGACAAAATGATAAATACTTATGCTTTCCGCTTCAACCAAGTGTGGAAGCAATCTTTGGAGAAATTATTCTTCATGAAAATGATTTAATCAACACAACTTTTCATACTTGTAATAAATGTAATACAACTTTTAATTTAAAGTATAGTACCATGTCTCTGTATAGGCTACAATTGTATGTGCACAGCTAGATTATATAAACTGAGGAAAATGCTTGAATGTTTTGCAAATTAAGGGATTATTTCTAACTGAGGGTTGAAGGTTGTATACGTGCATCGTTGGTTCTATCACTCACCCACTATCTGCGGTAGGGAGTACCCTTCCAGGTCAAGCAGCACGGTGCCAGTTTGTAGACAGGTGCGCAGCTCAAAGAGGCTGTGCAGTGACAGCGTGGAGACATGGGGCTTGCTCCACCTCTCTCCTCCATCCTCCACCTTCTCCTCAAATTTCACCCACCTGGAAGCCAGGTACAAAGGAGAGAGAAGGTCAAAGCACAACTAAGATTGTGTACATGTAAAGCATTCTAACAGTGATAGGCATAATAAGCTTCTATGGGTGCATGACTGCCTTATGCATCTTGTGTTTTTGTATATGCATTCACTGCATGTATGTACGTGTGCACATGTGCTATCTGCTTTTTGATAAACGTTGTAAAGTAAAATAAAGTCAAACTAAAAGTAAATGTGTGCCTGTGTGCATGGGTGGTCAGCTATGGAGTTGGGTGACCATGTGTGCGTGAGTTTCAGAATCCCTGCTTGACGGGGCAGCATAGGAACAAGAAGTGGATGACGTAGATGTTGGAGACACTACCTGGCCGACTCCTTCCACTCCATCTCATTTCCATCATGCTGCAGCGTGTCCATCTCCGTGAACAGCGTCGGGTTGGGCATGTCATCGTCATCACCCAGAATGTACCGAAGACGTTCGGCTGCAGGAGACACTGTAGGAGCACACAGATATATGGTCCCAAGTCTTTTTGACCAGTGCTGATGCTCACACGAACACAAGCACATAGTAGGCATTCTCAACTGCTGTCCCGTAATGAAATGCAATGACCATAAATACATTTTGAAATGATTACTTAGGCGAAGCCATTGTTATGCATACCTTCTGATTTACCACCAAACTTCACACATCACTAGAAAAGCAACAACCAGCACATTCATCAGTCTGACCTTTACACAAGGTAAGCCTCAAGCTGTTTGTTGCATTCTAAACGTGAACCTACCCATTATGTCTGGGTCTGTTGTGGGCCCTAGATTAGAGCACTTTGATTGCAAATGAGAGGAGAGTGGTTTATTATTCATTCGATTCATCCTGCCTCTTCCTTCCCATAAACCCAAGCGGGAAATGCTGTAGCACTCTTCAAGGCTCTGCTGCGGGTTCAGGAACACTCGAGAGTTTCAACATCATGATCACAGGCGTGTTCAGAATGCCACTCAGAGACTAGAGCATCACCCATCCCCAGGTACTGTCCCCTTAGTGCACTTTCCTCTGCACTGGGATAAGCAGAGAGGATGCGGGGAATTAGGATCGACACGCAGACAGACACCTCGGAGTAGCGAAGGGGATAATGCCCTCCTCTAATTTATTTGCAGCATTATTTGTGTGAGACAAAATTAGTCTCAGAAGTAGTTAATGGAAAAAGAACAAATTGATCTGGATTGTGCACAGGCAATACAACAGATCTTGTTTATCCTTTTCTATCCACTCGTTTAGCATTCGCTGCATGCGCTTTTTTTTGGGGGGGGGGGGGGGTTCTTTTTTCATTTAAACTAGGATGTGAATCTTTCAACAGACTGTTGTACATTTTCGACCTCATCTCTGTTTCGAGTAATCCTCTACACCCTCCTGTGATCTGCTTACAGGACCTCCGAATGAGTGGTGTGAGTTCAACTGATCGGTCTGAACACAGCCACAGGCCATGAGCAGCACAATATTTCAAGGCCAGCCAAGTAGGAGCACTCGGGGGCCCAGGTTTTTAGCGGATAATTCGATGCTGAATGCTGTGACCTTTCAATAATGCATCACCAACTCTACAACACACAATCACATAAAACAAAATAAGAGCCTGGAATAAAGAGAAACCAAACCGTTAATCCAAATTTTCAAACGAGGAAACGCTCTGAGCAGTCTATAACAGAATTGCATCCTGGGCCCAGGGTCACTACTGAAATATTAGATGATAGTAATACGATGATATGTGTTTCTTACTCCAAGAACATTCTTATTTAAGACCATATCTCTCCATACATCTGTGTAACATATTTGATTGGTTTCCCCACTAATCTAATAGCAATGAGGCTATAGATCACAGCATGGGTTGAAACAGATATTTTGGATATGAAGGAGTAATGGCATTGATTTTCTCTATTGATTGGGACCTAGGAAATGGATGCCACATGTTTTATCGGCTGTATGCACATACTGACAACAAAGAGCTTGCTGACAACTCATCAGGGTGGTCAGGCAGATACGATATGGTTAAAACTAGACCCAGAATGTTGTGTAAGACCTTTGAGACCACTTCCATCACCTCCTACAAACACACACACACACACACACACACAAGGCTTATCCAATCAAATAATGACATACTTTTGAATTAAATGTAGTGCTTCATAGTCACCGGCTCTCTCTTCACCATCTACTTAAGGTTAAAGAGGACACCAGTGGGGGAAGCCTTTCATGACTTCTATTAGTCTTGATCCTCTAGTTTGAGTTTGAATTACTTCCGCAGCTTTCATCTTAATCTTTCCTTCAACTCATCCTCAAATTATAAATGTATTACTTTCCAGTTTGTTCAGCACAGTTCTTCATACATTCTTTAATGCAAACACTGCTTTATCTGAATTATGGCAGTGCCCTTATTAAATTACACTACACAATTTCACACATGCACACACTCATACACACACACAAAGAGAGTATCTCTTTATTTTATGTTCTCTCTCTTTCACTCTCTATCTCTCTATCAGACACAAACACTCACACAATACACATGCTATAGGTGAGGGGAGCGCATATAGACTATAAGCTACATATACTGTATATATATATTGAGGACACACACCAACATGCATGCAAACACATTCCACAAACACACATAGGGCTCAGATACACATACGCGTTTTTGTAAAAACGCGACGCTAGGAAATGCATTGATTCCTATGGTACGGGGCGCTTTGCGTGAAAGCGCGCCGTACCATAGGTCAATGTATTTCCTAGCGTCGCGTTTTTACAAAAACGCGTATGTGTATCTGAGCCCATACGCGTTTTTGTAAAAACGGGACGCGAGCAAATGCATTGATTCCTATGGTACGGCGCGTTTAAAGCGTTCACCCCTTCTTCACCACGCGTTGCGTCTTTGAAGCGTGTTTTTAGGTGCGCTTAAAAGTTGAACTATTCTCAACTTTCCAGCGCAAGGCAGGGAAGCGCACCGTTTCTGTTTTGGCCGCCGCACTTTGCCAAGGCGTTATCAAGGCTGATTTATGCTCGGAGACGTAAGCGTAAGCGCAAGCGCAAGAGGCCGCGAAAGCCCCATGCGCGACCCTTGCGCGACTTTTCACGTCTTGCGTGCGTCGGCCCCTTTTTCTAGACTTGCGTCAGTTTTTACGTAAGGTCTTACGCGAGCCTCGCAGCCTGCATTCTATCAACGAATGTTACGAGATTAGGTTACTAAAATATTCTGCATGTCTACTCAGTTTTACAGTGCTTCCCAAGTAAAGGTTTGAAAAGAACTTCAAGCTTCAGACTTTCTGTTAGGGAACCTGTTATCTATCTGCAGAGCAAATGTCAGGCTCATACAAAAACATTAACGTGAATTAATTGATGCTAATACCTAGCGCGGTCTCTATAGGATTCCCCATATACGTTAGCCTTAAGCTAACGTATTTTCTACCACAGTAAAACATGCAATACTATGTGATTGTTTTTAGAAAACGAATGTTACGTGATGAGATTACTCAAATGTAGTCTGCATGTCTGCTCAGTTTAACAGTGCTACCCAAGCAAAGGTTTGAAAAGAACTTCAAGCTTCAGACTTTCTTATAGACCAGCTTTTTTTGTGGTCAATGGCGCACGGCGCACGGCGTTGTTTCGAAACTGCAAAATACCACTTGCGCCAGAGAAACGCCTTCTCTGTTCCGCCCCCGCCCATGTCGACGCAAGTTCATTTCGAAGCGCGCCTCTGGAGGGAAAATCGCGCTGTGCGCCGGGTGCAAGATAGAATGATACATGCGTCGGTGACAATGTCAATTGCGCTGGGTGCAAGATAGGGCCCATACAGTATAAACATACACTCTCTCTCATACATTTCTCTCTCACATATTCTCTGTCTTTCCCACACACACATTATTATGCCCTTAAGGGCTCCCTGTTTTTATCGTCTACAACACAGAGGACATATTGAGCCCCCTTACCCTTAGCTAAATAGGCTGTCACAAGCTAGCCCCTCATGCATCATCTCCAGGCGTTGGGTCATGGCTATACTATCTTTGCTGTGGTTACACCCTGTTCCACAAAATGCTGCCCTGCACTAGACATAAATTACAGAAATAGGGATCAGACTTGAACAGCACGAAACACTCACTGGTCCTGTTGATGTCGGAGGGATTGCTGTGCTCGGGCGGGTCCAGGCTTCCGGCCTCCATGTCGTACCTGTCCCGGTCGTCCAGGTCGTGGTGTCTGTGGCGGTGCTCGTACTGCCTGTCCCTCTCCATGTCCCCGGAGTCGCGGCTGGACATGGAGCGTCTTCGCCGTCGTTTGCGTCTGTAACCCCGAGGGATGGGCACCCCGATGTAAATGGACTGGTGGTCTGAGGAGACAGAGAGGAGGAGAATGAGGAAGAGTGAGTGACTTAAGGATAACAATTTATTTGGAGGGTCCATCTACAGAGACTTTACAGGTGGTTTGTTGAAATTCAAGTTCAGTCTTTCTTATTGTTCACTGAACATCACTTTAACCAAACCCATTCCCTAACCTTAACAATAAGTTGCAGTGTACGTAGTAGTTTCAACAGATAGTTTGTTTATAATCTGTGCATCTGTAGATCGTCTATATGACATGTGACTATTTAGATTTTGTAAACAGAGCAGGTTTGGAAAGATGAAGACCAAGATGAGAATAATTTGGTGTGGAAATGCAGGCAAAAGTAGAGACTAATTGTGATTTAATTACAACATTAGTTTTAACTCAATGGAATACTGTGCAAGACACTTTACTCATCTTTAATTAATGGATGTAAATTGGGAAGGTGTGATTTATGTGGCTGATTAAACAGAAAAAGTTGCTTTATTTTTCTCTTGGTGATAAATGTTGACAGCCCAGATTTGCACCACTATAATTAGTATAATTTTTGCAAAACACTAAACACACTTTTATTTATTAGGCACAGAAGTATATCAAGCTGTGACTTTATTGCAATTCCAAAACACTGACTGTCAAATCACCACACTTTTGAGCCAATGGTTAAACACAGCCATCAAGTGCGCAAACACATGATTGCTTAATTGTAGACACACCAAACAGGTTTAAGCACTATATAAATACAGCAGGTGAGTTCACCTGTCTTCAACCAAAATGGAAGGAATCAGAAGTTGAAGGGTGAGGTCGTGGGAGTGCTCAAAGAAAAAGAGGACCACATTTATCAAATGAACTTGAAAGGAGGAAGGGGGCCAATATTCACGAAACAAAATGATTAGGCTACACTTTAGGCTTAGAGGGCAAACTATACGATTTTACTTGATCTGTATGTTACCTGGCTGGTGGGAACACGGGAGAAGATGCCTTTCTGCGACCGTGCCTACTATGCTGGAGACGCTTCTGTTTACTGAAGCGCATGTGGTGCCCTGCGCGTGCCAGCGCGAAATGAGTCTGGTCTGTGCAAGGGGGACGTGGCTCATTTTTGGGCATTGTTTCAGTCGTTTTTAATCGCTTAGGTTTTTAAAAGATAATTTCAAAACCGGCCTCAGTAAAATGTTAATAATATAAAAAAAAAAATAAATAAAAAAAAGTTTCAAAAGGGCATTTTCGTTGATAGAGGGCAAAAGTCCTGGTGCGTTAGCACCACTTAGTGTCTATGGGCTCAGATACACATACGCGTCTTTTTTCAGGCAGAAACGCTTCAGTAACGCCTTGGCAAAGTGCGGCGGCCAAAACAGAAGCGGTGCGCTTCCCTGCCTTGCGCTGGAAAGTTGAGAATAGTTCAACTTTTAAGCGCACCTAAAAAATGCTTCAAAGACTCAACGCGTGGTGGAGAAGGGGCGCACGCTTTAAACGCGCTGTACCATAGGAATCAATGCATTTGCTCGCGTCCCGTTTTTACAAAAACGCATATGTGTATCTGAGCCCATAAACGCGACGCTAGGAAATACATTGATTCCTATGGTACGGCGCGCTTTCACGCAAAGCGCCCCGTACCATAGGAATCAATGCATTTCCTAGCGTCGCGTTTTTACAAAAACGCGTATGTGTATCTGAGCCCTTTGTGTGCACGCCACTGAGTGTATAGTTTTTACAAGAGTGTTTTATTTTGCAGAGGTGTTTTGCTAATTGGGTGTGTGGTTTGTCATGATTTTGTGCAATGTTTTGAAAAACCGGGCCCTGTTTTTAAAATCGTGCTTAAGCAATCAGGAAAAACTGTAAAAGACTGCAGTAGAGCACTTAAAAACTAGCTCACATCCAAACTGCCCGAATTCAACAGGATTTCTACTCTGCATATGACCTGTAGATTCCCTTTGTTACATGTTAACATAAATGTAAATAAAAAATAAACATGTAAATCTAATTTGTAGAATTAGACTATTGGTCTGAGAAAAGACTTCAGACTGTGAACATATATGATCAAATGCAAACTGTCAATGAGCCTACCTACCACCAGGTCAATTTTGATCTAAATGTAGTCTGCAACAACATAGGACTGTTTTCACCACTGGCTCCTATTAAATTGAAGGAGCATTTTGCCATTTGTGTCCTTCGCTCCTGAGTGCATCTCTTGGTGTTTTTGGTGCACATTTGAAGGGGACCAATCAAGATATCAGGAGGAGAATGACTAAAGACACTAATGATGGGTAACAGGCATATGCCTGCCCCTCTAAGACATGTCAGAACTCACACACCACAGCAACTGAGTGGCGCCCTGACAGCCAGTTCATATAACAAGAGGAAATGTCCTAATTATATCCTCCCAATACAATCAGATATGGTCTGAACTTGACACTGTTTCCGGTTGGCGCATTGACACCACACTGATGCCGCTGATTATCAATCCAGTACAGGGGTGGACAGCTGGCAGCATATAAGACTGTAATGTCCTGAACTCCACTTCCTTTCCCCATCCCCCCTGCAAAGTCACATTCAATACTAAGCACGCACATAGTAACAGAGCAACAGACTATGTCTCTCTCTCTCTCTCTCTCTCACACACACACACCCACACACAGACACACACACAGGCACACTGAACTGCAAAAAATAGAACCATTTGAAAACATTCTTTTCCCCTAATTACACAAATCAATCTTAATCCCCATTCCAGCCAATTACAACTACTTAACTGTTAATACTATCAGAATTGGGTATCTTAATCTAAATTGATCTTTTTTTTTAACTAAAACACCCGTCCAAGATGACAGACAGCAAAATTAGAACAAATTACCACAAGGACTTCTTGAAAATCCATTAGTTATCTTGATTACAAAGAAAATATGTTCATTTAATCAGCATTATCATAATCATCATCATCATCATCATCATCTTCTTCCTTGTCATCATCATCTTTTAAGGCTGTGTTTGATTCTTACCCTCCTCTTCCTCATATCCCTCAGGTCCCCGATGGCGGCTTCCCATCATGCCCCGCTCAACGTCCATCCTTTGGGGGCGGGGGGGTTAGAAGTAGAAGAAAAGAAACTTTGTAAATTAAGTGCAAGATCTTGAACTAAAACAAAACACCAAAAAAGTAATGCCAACCAGTGTGAGCTCACGTGTTCATGTTTGCATTAAAAACAAGTATGACAGATATAACAATTAAAGGACCTATATCGCCTCCTCAGCCTTAACCTTCAATACATCTTGAATAATTGCATGCGATATTAAGCACATTACAACAAAACTCACTGAATGTATGTCTGTAAGAGAGGGCATGGCCCAACGAAACGTGTAACAAATTTAGGGAACTATGCCACCAATAGCCCTACAGTATGAACCTATAGAGTGGAGAGGCTGCATTCATGACAGGCCCAGCTAAGCACATGGAGTTCATTGACCTGCACAGGAGCCCTGCTGCCGGCTGCCAATCAATGGTGAAATAATTAAACTGAGAGAAGCTCAATGGAAAGATGCACAATCAGGCGAGGAGCGGAGGACCAGTGCCACATGATACAGATACATATCCCACTGTAGGGCAAAGCCAACTGGGATCATGAGCAGTGCCCACAGCACTAATGAGGCACCAGTATGCAGTGGAGGGTGGGAGGCAGGGGTGGGCGTGGGACCAACTCTCTACTGACCACATCAAGCATATGAACATGAGTGTTCATTGACATTTCATTAAATTCAATATTTGGATATGATGCTTGTTTGATCTTGTATGCATGCTACTAAGCTATTTGTTACCACAGAACAGTTATTTCAGGACATCCCCTTTAGGAATAAATACACCATGACATTAGGCCTACATTGACTGATTGAGTACCATCTACAAACCATACAAAGCAACTTCATAAAAATGCAAGGCCACATCTGAATGATAAAATGACCTCCATGAAGTTTATTTTTCTGCTCCGCAGGCAAAGCCAAGGCATGGGGGAGTAGGTAGGGTATTAAGGCCAGTCTGAGGTGTGTGGGGCTCCAGTCAGGATGGGCGGCCTGGCAGTGTAATTAGCGCTGTCACATCAGTGTCCTTCACACCCAGTGGACAGGCACATGCCTGCAGGCCATCAGCGCTGACAGCTCTGATCAATAGCCCAGCGAAGGCACTTTAACTCGCAGGGCCTCGGCAAACAGTCAGGCTGGTGCTGCTACACAGCCCCTCTCACGTTTACACCACCTACACAACACTCTATCCCTCTCTCACCCACTCCCTCCCTCCCTCCCTCCCTACCGCTCTCTCTTTCATTTTCTCTTCCACTTCCATTTCACTTTTTATCTGTCATCTTTCTTCTCTATCTATCTCTCTCTGTCTCCCCACTGTCTCTCACACATACATGCACGAACACACACACACACACACACACACACACACACACACACACACACACACACACACACACACACACACACACACACACACAACACACACTTCATAACCAAACTAATTCACCATTAGAAAATGGGCAAATCATATCAAGTCCCAAAGTAACATCATGAACAACTCGGGAAATAATGCCAAACTGCTCCGTGACAGCTCCTTTTCACTGGTCTCTATATTCTCCTCTGCTGACAGTAATATAATGCCAGCAGAGCGGTACGTTTTTTTTTTTATTCCTTTCCCCTTCAATGCAATTAAGATTAAACTTTCAATCAACATAGAGTCGTTAAACTTCAAATTTGCCTGAATAGCCACTGGAGAAGAAGGCAGAGAGCAGATAATGTAAACAAAGCATTTAATTAAGAAGATTTTATTTCATACTGTTTGATGTATAATTTAAGTTTAAGTGAAATCTGTTTTGAATATTTTTTTTACTAATGTTCTTGACCCAAAGCATTAGAGCTAAACATAATGACAATCTCCATTTCACATGAATATTCTGGCTGAGAATGAGACACTGCACTTTAGTGTCTTTTCCTGTGCTTTTCTCCTTGGGGGCACGTGACTCAACTGAGCATAGAACAGCTCACGTGCAGTGGGTGATGATATGGTGTCAGTAGCTGCCAATCACAGCTACTCCAATTATGGGAAGTAGCACAAACGTGTTATCATCATTATTACAAATAAATGGATTGCCTCTCCAAGAAAAAAATACTGAAATACAGAAAACATGGGAGTTACAAATGTCAGACCAGAGTCATAAAAAGCTCCCTAAATCCACATAAATAAACACCCATAACAGCAGAGCCAATCAGATCCCAAAAGGGAAAACCTGTTTGATGAGTTGCCATGGCAATAGTGACCTTGGCCTAATGTGGTTAAGATTGCTTTACTGCTTTAAGTCAATCATTTCAGTCACTGTTAAACAATTCAGCAGAAAGGAAACAACATTCAGATGCAGGTTTTTAGGTTTTAGACAGTAGACTTGTACACCAAAAATGTAAATTCTACCACTATTTCCTTCCTCAGGGTCAAAATGCCATTTAAAGAATATACATCCCCAATTGCCTGACACCAGGATTTCAACAGCACACAAATGAATGGGTGAATAAAAACTGCAACTGCAAGTGCTGACAGAAGAATTAATAAATGAGTGAAAAATTGTCCTACCCTTTCACTGCCATTCATGGTATTTTTGAACAGGAACAAAACTAATAATGCCTTGTTCTATAATTTGTGCTGGTCTCCTCAAGCAACTGATCAAAAGCATTAGGGGTTTTATCTGTTCACCGTGCATTTAAAACAGCTTAAAAACCAACAAAGCCCGTTTTCACACAAGAAGAACCTAATTTTCTCTGACATCAGTGACTTGAGTTTTACCACAGTACACTTTGTGCACTTATCTGACAAATACAGGCTTCCATTACCCTCAAGACTGATCAGCAGTGAAAAAATTGGTCTGTTACTGCTGCTGACTAAATCATATTGATGCCACAATGGTCTGTTACCTCTGACTGTATAAATCCTTATGGTGATGCCTTACCTGATTTCAGTTGAAGTCAGAAGAGACAGAAGAGACACCGTCCACTAATCGAATGGATTCATTAAGGCAAACTCCTTAACGACAACCACTTCTGGAATTCTGGAAAAGTTGGGTCACACTTCACAACTGCTCAGCAAAAAAAAAGCAAACTGGGCAGCTAACTGGGCAGCTTTGTTCACCTCTCTCACTGACAGACTCCCCCTCCTCTTCCTCTTTCCCTCTTTTTCTCTATCTCTCTCTCTTTCCATCTCTGTGGCAGTGGTATGGTGACCGGATCGATTCCGGCATAGCAATGATTCCTGTAAGTAGGCCGCTGGGGGTGGGGGGTTTGTGGGGCACCAGTGCATTGAGCATCGGCATCTCTTTGATATTGAAGTACTGTACATGGTCACTGATGGGCACTCATAAAAATGACAAAAGGGCACAGAAGTGACACAAAAGTACTTCATAAATGAAATACTTCTCTCATCTTGAAGCCGTTCTTCATCCCACCATGGCATCCCTTCAGTAAGCAGGATTGCTTTGGCTGAATGTTAATTTCAATCACAGTGGTAAGATATTTGAGGTGGGAAAAGTTTTGAAAAAGCCTTTAATAACTGAGACATTGATTTTGAGGCTTCTTCGTAGAGGATTCTGTGTTGTGATTAGAGCAATACATCACAGAAGACACAAATTCGTAAATAACGCAGATCAATCCAATGGTAGAGAATGTTGGAGATGGCACATTAAGATGCCTGGTCACTGTTGCTATTTGTACAGAAAATGCATCAGGTGAAAACATAAAAAAAATACTGCACATTGTGAGACTGGCGGGTGGGCAAGAGAGTATCATAAAAAGTGTATCTGCAACTCAATGAAGACTCTGAGACGTATAATTCACAGAATGACATAAGAGTGAAGGTCATGGCATGTTTTGGAAGCTTGATAGAGTGGAAGCAATGGGATTTCCATCTCATCTGCTTTTTATAAATTACTTTGCAATAAACCGCTCTAAGGTTGTTACAATATGATGCCTAAAAGCCATCCCAGGTGTTTTAACTCAACAAAAATGCTACATAAATACTGCAATATAAACTTTCAGCGCATATGTTTGATCTCTCATCTACTCTGAGCCATGGTTCCAGACCTCCATAAATAACTTTAAATAGGTTGAACTGTGAGTACCAAAGGCTTTGACTTGAATTTTGAATCTGTCTGGTATCTCTGATAGTGAAGCACTGAATAATCAGTGTGATGATTATTCAGAGCAGTGCATTGTCACTCTACCCCCGTCCACACGAGGTCCTTATTGACCATTGTGAAGGAACAATACCATTCATTAGCTACACATCTGTACTCTCTTCAAGGCCTGGAAGTCTACCACAGAATTCTCTTTACAAGTACCTAAATTACTTAGCAAAGTAGTTTACTTTCAGTGTTGGTAATCTAAAAAACTCTCTGGTGTTCATTACCAAATGACATTCAGCATATGCAACAGTTTCTGGATGGAAAGTCCTGTTTCATCTTTTTAAATTGGAATTCTATTTTAATTTTCAGTGTCAAAAGATGACGAGCGATAAATCCTGACTTGCAGTCTGACATTCTGAAAATTGCTTTCAAGACATATTCATGCCACAAATACAAAAAAAAATCTCTGAGGATACGTTTGAAGCATACTCTTCTGCTATAGTGTAAATCTGAATTCAATTCACTCTTCACTGACACTACTGAACCCCTTTGTCATCTTTCTCCATCGCCTTTTACAATACAGGTATCAATTTACATGCAGAGGAATATTTAACAGGAGAGTAGTAAGAGCAGCTAGTGCCAAAGGAGTCAAATCTGGAATCCGTCAGACAAGAACTCTGGCAACTGATGACAGGCACTTAAGTGCCTACTACTTTCAGAGAGTCAACCTGTGTGCCTTAAATGATGTCAAGTTAACCAGCTCCTGTGTCCCTGCACCGCTTCCGATAGATCAGAGGCTAACTGAAGCTTCTGCCTTTCGTGGGGAAAGGGTACCCAGTGTGAACGTTTTAGAAGGATATGGATTTGGTCAAGAGTAGCTAAAAAAACAGAGGTGGACAGGTAATTAAATTTAAAACGGCCAAGGTCTATAAGACACATCGTAATTTCAGCCGTAATTCTATGTGAGTTGTGGCTGATCTCTTGTCATAGAGTGACTGAAACCAGTTATGGTTGTGAGTCAGGTTTGAACAATGTTTAAATGCCACGGCTTTAGGGAGGGAGAAGATATGGCATATATGATGACCTTTAGATTTTGTTTTTCATAAATCCTTTCATCGAGAAAAGTGTGTGAGGATACGTGTTGACTGTTTATTATCTTCAAAGCAGTCGAATACAAAGCACAAAGCACTTTCTCCCTTTTACAGACATTTCCTTTTTATTGGCCCCCAAATCTATACTAGTGCAATGGAACCTATCTTTTCCGCACCTGTGTACCCATCTGCCGGCTATCAAATGCAAATTCTAATGCCTGACTTTCTCCAGCGTGCCAACGCATCTATGCAACCAGATGAGTGGGAGAGAGGGAGAGGCAGGAGAATTGTCCTTGAATGGCTGCAAGCCTGCAGTTTGTGATTACTCTGGATGGCACCGATGTTATCATTACCATAATCGAGACTGTTTGGATGCGGCCTCTTTGTGCCACTCACAGTGTTATTCCGCATCCTCGGCTCATTCTTCCCCTTGTAATTATTCCAGCCACTGACTCTTGATTGCTTTTACAGGGAAAGAAAGGTGATTAGAGAGAAGGCAACGAAGATGATCACCTGACACACAGACAGCGTGCTCCCTTTGAATCTATTAATTAATGTTCTGGTGCGCAAGAACTAGACTTATTCCGCCAGCCTATTGCTCCCAGTTTTCACTATTCACAAAATATATTTGGGGTCTCATCATACTACGACACGCAATAATCACCGGTGGAATGGATTTGGATTATGGCCCAGCTGATGGTTGCAAATTTAGAAGACTTGTATAGGAATAGGCCTAATATTAACATTTGAACCATTGGAGAACAAGCAAAGTGTGGCCTCTGGCAGAACAGAGCCTTGGCAACTGCAACAGGCTGCTCATGTGAAGTCCTTGGACTGGAGTGACGAGACTTATCTCTGGCCATCCTCCAAGCAGGGAGCCTCCAGAGCCAGCCGCAGTCAACAATCCTTCAATTAATCCAGAGCATGCCGATAAGTGTGACATAATGCGCACGAAAAGGGTGTCATTGATTAATCCTCATTATGATACAAATGAGCGAGTAGTCCAAGTCAAGCCATATTCAGAAAAAAAACATACAACTCTAGTTAAGTTTGTAATTTCCAAGCGAAGGACATTGAAAGGGGATCATTTGGAATGTGTATTATTGAGGATGGCAGTAATGTCACGGCTAGGCTGACGCTGTGAAGTGGAGATGGATCTTAAGATGCAAACGATGGACAGCTCTGCTCTTGTAGCAGTTCATCCTTTATTCATTGCGAACGTGTTTACAGATATTATTAACTACAATAGAAAAAGGAGCATCTTTTAAAACTGGAGGCAAAAGAATCCTCATTATGATAAAAATGAGCAAGTAGTCCCAGTCAAACCATATTCAGAAACAAAGCATACAACACTAGTAATGATAGGTATTAACCATGAAACCGGAAAGAAAACAATTCACAAACAAGGCGTGATTGGTAGTAAACCTGAAAGATTATGATGATCTTCTATGGATCTCTGCAATGATAACCTAGAGACTGGGCTACTACACAGCCCTGAGGTATCTAAATTAAACAATTAAAACTTAAATTAAACATTGACACTCTTTTGTTCAAAAATAACCAATTGCAATATCTGAAATGCGTATCAATATTTTAAGGCTGCAAGACATCAGCAGCTTGTATGAGACCCTATATGAAAGCTTTCTGCAGAATACACCATGCCATTGTCAATGCACACATGCCACCTCATGGTCCATAATATTGGTAGAGATTTCCTTCTAATGATCTACACTGAAAACCCCGAAGTACAAAGGCAAAAGAGAGATACAAAAAAGCCTAATTTCTCCTAAACAGAAGAAGATAGACACTGCAACTAGATTAATTCATGTCACTGCAAAGAATATTCTGTAAAAGTAAACTGTAAAAAATCTGGAATACCCATAAAACTGAAGAAATCGCAAACATTACAAAATTGAGGAAAATACTAATAAACCATTAAACAGTTTTGATTGACAATTTGATATACTGATAATGTATCCCCCAAATAAAACAATACAGTAAAAGTGCACATACAAAATGAACAATCTAAAATAGCAGTGTACAGATATTAGCAACACGCAACAAACGCTTGCTAATTCCATCACCACACAGTGCAACATGACAACCTCCTAAAAAGTCAGGACAAAAAAAAATAAAAATAAATAAAAATTACAGATTCACAACCCTATCTATCTACAATATTACCCTTCATTTAAATTTCCCTTCATGCACGATTGTCCACTTCATCCATACCAATCAGTGGTCCTGATTGATGTGGTCCAGGTATGGAGTATGATAGAGGGTCCTGAACTAGGACTCGGTCTACTTCTAGGTGTAGGGGAGTGGGATCAGAAGCCCAGGTGTCCGGCTCGGAGTCAGGCACGGGCAGGTAGCCACCGTCACGGGGCAGGCACATGCAACAGCCTGCATCGGACAGGTCCAACTCGCTGTACTTGTACCCGGCCCGCTTCAGGAACTTGAAGTCTACCATGTCCTCAGACTCGCTCATCTCCACCAGAAGGTTCCAGAAGACGACGCTGAGGAGAATGCCCAGCAGCTGAAAGGCAACAGTTACCAGACTTAAGAAGTGATTTTTTTTTTTACTAACCATGAACCATGAATTGAACTAGTCCAATACCTCTTCTAAGCTAACTTAATTTTCTGGGGGCAAAACAAGTGAGGTTAAAAACCTTTGTAAACATTCATATAAAGTATTTGCATATTTGCCAATCTGCTCCATAGAACACTCTTAAAACACCATAACTGCACTGTAGATTATAAATTCCCCAAGCCATCCGTATGTACCTAGAACGGTCACTGCCATACTAAGGCGCTACAACGCTACAAACTGACATTTTTTTGCAATGGAATGAAATGGTGACTTTGAGAATAGAGTTATACTAGTGAAAACAGGGTTAGTACAATCAGATATCCTAAGGCTAGAACCAGGTGTAGTCAAATCAAGATAGCTTGGCAGGGACAAGTTGCCCAGTATAACAGCAGTAATAAAACTTCATGGACGGAAGCTGTAATGAACCAAATGTTTCCATAGCATGACCCCGATAATATATTAAAAGTGAACTGCCAACGGTATTCCTATCTCTGCTGTGCCAGGACTGCCACTGTGATTTACTGAGTCAGGCACAGTCACCCCCTCTAACGCTCTGCCCTTCCCCAGCATGGGAGTTCAGGTCTGAGGGATGACAAGTTTCCAGAGCAGCCCTCCCCCTCCGCCTCCCCTTTCCCCTTCCCATAATTGCTCTTATTATCAAATGGAAGGTCTTGAGCTGCGCAAAACCTGTGTATGACACTGCTGCCCTCTCTCCTCACCGGAAGGGCACCCCGCCAGTCAGTCTCAGAGACAGCGAGAGCAGGCTGTGCTCTTCTCTCTCTCTCTCTTTGTGTATGTGCGTGTGTGTGCGTGTGAGAGAGAGGGGAGGGGGGGTCATTATCTATCACTCCGCGTACTCTAGGTGTCGGTAGACAGAGACACAGACAGGAAAAATGAGGAAGAGAGAAAGGCAGAGAGATGGGGGATGGTGTGAAGAGAGAGAGAGATAAGAAGTGAAGGTAATGAGGAAGGGGTGCAGTTGGACTGGAGACGTAATGTTATGGATAAGGCATCTAATGACAGAAAGTGAAATCAGATATGAAACGATGAAGACAACATACTGTAGATGACGAGGATGATGGTGCGGGGGGAGAGAGAGAGAGAGGGAGGGAGGGAGAGAGAGGGCTGGGTTGACAGTTAAGGTGTCAGCGTCAGATCTGTGGCTAACACTTCCACATCAGTAGGAGGCTCTCTGTCACCGTGCCCCAGCGCCAACGCCCATTTCCCTTGCTCATTACTGACGTGGGGGTCTTAATGAAGTGATACACAAACAAGGCGGATGGAAAGCAATCAAAATGGAAATGCAGCTAGGGGGTTTGAAAAGCTTCTGTGAGAGAGAGAGAGAGAAAGAGAGACAGAGAGAGAGAGAGAGAAAGAGAAAGAAAGAGAGAGAGAAAAGAGAGAGAGAGAAAGAGGGAGCGAGCGATACAGAGAGAAAAAGTGAGTGAGGGAGTGAGGGAAGTCTGTGCCTGTATAGCAGAGGTAGAGAAGGGTAGATAATGGGCTTTCATAATCACATTTCCATTTTTACCATCACGCCAGCATAGACCTGTCGGCATGCCTCTGGCCCGCCAGTCAAAATTGCGACTTGCTGTGGTATTTCAATATGAATAAATCTACCTCTCTGTGCGTATGTGTGTGTGTGTGAGAGAGAGGGAGAAAGATGGGTAATAGGCTTTTATCAAAATCCCTTTTTGCACCCTTGTTGCTATAGCATTTCAATATGCCAACTCCCAGTATACGTGTGTGTGTGTGTGTGTGTGTGTGTGTGTGTGTGTGTGTGTGTGTGTGTGTGTGTGTGTGTGTACACAAGCGTGAAATCTACCTGTGGCAGGCCCACTGCACATGACAGCCCAATAGTAGCACCAATGTTGTCTCCCATCCAGAGGTTGACGGCGTGGATGCAGCCACGAACGTGAATCACCCCGTCCAGGACCTCCCGCTTGTACGGAAAAACAAGGGAACAACAATGAAAGGAATGACAAGGCCGAGATAGAGAGATGAAATGCAAGAAAAGAGATAAAAGAGTTGTTTCAGATGAGGCAATACTTTTGCCACAGCAAAAGATATAACAGGGTTAAATAAATACAAAGATAACAGACTTGATGCCACTATTAATAGTTAATGGTTGTTGTTTGTCAGTTTTTTCCCTGTACGCCAGTTAAAAAAAAAGCAGAGAGCCAAAAGGACTGCAGCGACAGCAGGAAGTGCCAGCAGCAGATGGGATACGGTCTGTGCTCCTGTGCAATAAATGATCTCACTGACACTCCTATCGCCATCACTTGAACCACTTCGGACTCTCCATGGCAAAACAAACAGCCCCAAAGCATGCTCCATTTGATAACCACGATGTGGAGATTATGCCATAAACTACAAATGTAAGGTTCACATGGTGCAGTTTTTAGTTTGACGCCCTGTGCGCAGCAGTAGCCCTTCAAAACCCGGAAACACTCACCTGGTCTTTCAAAGTCTTGTAGCCACAGAGTGTATTGACAACCTCTCCCACCTGATTTGCACAAAGAGAGGGAGGACATCATTCAGACCATGTGTGCATTAAAGGAGGGCACAGCAATTACATGATGGGCCAGACATAACAAAAACCAGCACCCTGAAAGGCTCCCTTCAGGAGGCAGTGTTTGTCAGGAAGTGCTACAGTAACTTCATTTATTCCATGAGTCCCTGTGTACATGTGTCCAGATTTCTGGCGTTGTCGGGTTTAAATCGAAGATCCATTTCATGTAACTCCACAAATCTAGATTTGCTGTGTCTGACTGAAGTCGGATTTACACCCCCAGATAACTCGATCGGATTTGGTTGTATATCGGAGAACGCACGCTTGTAACTTTTGAAACTAGATAACAACTGGAGATGACGTCTTCCCACATCTCATTCACTTTGAAATACTGAAACGAAATGTAAATGATCAAGACCATGCACCATTTTCTTTGCCCTCAAGTGCTGCATATCAGAAATGGCCAACAGAAAAGCAAATTATTCTGACGGCTCCTATCTATCTCTGATCTATTCCCATTCCCTACTGAATATCCTGTTTAAATCAAAGGTTTGTTGCAACATACCGTGATATTTCAGATGAAAGCTGGCTATTCCAATGTGTTGACATTAGAAAAACGTTGACTGCGACTGTTTTGGACAGAACGCGCTAATTCACTGAACAAATATTTTCATATTACTTTTCCACCACTTGTTAGTCATGTAATCCATTCATATCGATGTGAATCAATCAATACTAATACAACTTTAACTGTGATGTGTTTTTGTTTCATTTCACAACTTATTTACTATATAATCAACGGTAGCAGATGCCCGCTTGTAAACATTCCACATTTGATTTGAACTGACGCGGCCAAGATCTGGATTTGTCACTGCCATGTACCGTGAGATAAAGCAGTTAACCCCCCATGGATAGAGAAGCCGGGCTTTAGTCAAAATCGGGTTTATGCCATCATGTAAACGTACTGAGTGGGACGTACCCCTGTGGTCTTTAATAAACACTACAAAATGAACACACCTAGGTGTGATGACACACCAATTGGCTTTGTAAGTCCTTCGATCAAAGAGCAATCACTCAGTCTGGCTTTCTGCGTCTCCCATGGGCCGAGCATTGGCAAGAAGCAGGAGGGCCTTCGGCTCAAATCGCTACCGGCGATGATGGCTATCACGGCAGGTTATTCATTCCACTGGAATTATTTTGAAGTCCCTGCTTGGCTGCACCGTTGCCCACTGATGTCAAACTTCAACAGCCAAGTATTAGAAGCGATTAGATCTAGGAGCCCCTGTCGAGTGATTCTGCCTTTATCTGTGCCACATATCACTGGGTAAAGCAGCTGGCACCAAGGACCCCAGGCTAATCCATGCCTCTCAGCCATGCCCTCATCAATTCACTGCATTAATTCAGTGGGGCAATTCTGTTCGGCTGCACTTAACCACATAGAAAACTACTTAAATAACAGGGTATTTAAAAAAAAAAAAAAAATCTGAACCAAGAGAAAAATGTAATTGATTTCAGCGTTGACTGAAACCTAAATAGAAACTTCAATTTGGCTCTTTAATGAAATGCCATTGAGACTTAATAGAATTTGACAACAAAATGGCCTGATTAAATTCCAGCCTGGGACTTATTTCAAGCAGCCAAACAATCAGGGTGCTAATGTAATTTATCAGGATGCCAGTCATCTATTGGCAAGGGACAAAACCTCCACAATGAGTCAGTGACATCTGAACGTAAATGGACTGCATGTATAATTCATACAATAGTACACTTTGGGGATATTGCCATAACCATCACCCATGTGTCTTCTGATATGAGCTCCATAAACCAATAACCTACAGTTTACTCATACTCTCTGAGCATGGAACTGGCCTCCCAATGCATTACTGATCCATTACCAAGAGCTAAAATCATTAGCCCCATATGATCCTATGGTGGGAGCCACTCAGAGCCCCGCATAGGGTCTCTCTCTGGATGAGGAGAGCCGGTTAATTCAATCCATTTGCTGTGTTCATGGAGCACTTCCTTCTTACTGTGGAGCTGGGGCGCGCCCCAGACATGCATTTCAATGGCTGCACATGGCAATGGAAAGTGCCATCAATGCTGCAGTTGCTCTTGCGTCTGCCCCATGCTGATGAAAGGTCTTGAGGGTAAGCGACCGAGGCAGGACTGCTAACCTTGTGACGGACACAGCACGTGTATGGAACCCCACATGCCAGGGGGCCTGTTCCATTGCAGAAGTGATACTGGTTGACCGCCCAGTCCTTATACTCATCGCCGCCACAGCAGGAGAACTAGGGAGTGGAAGAGAATGAGAATCAATCAATGTGGGAAAAAAATAATATATATGGGAGTGCATATATTTACAGAGAGAGAGAAAGGAAGAAAGAGTGACAGGGAGAGACTTCAACTAGGTCATCTCTTTCCATCTTTAGTGAAAACAAACAGTGCCTCCCGTTTGGACCCTTTTAAAATGAACTTTAATGGCCAAGTGCCATTCAAAAGAAATTAGCATATTTCTGGGTAGGTTATATTATCTGCCACTCTTTATAACCATATCCACATCTTCAAATCCAGGGGAACGATAGTGAAAGAGGTGAGCCTGCCTCTTTTTCCAACCTGAGACAGCATATTGACTTTAATCTCGCTGCTATTTCTGCCAGGGAACAGATATTTGAGGAGAAGATTGCCTTGGAGTGGGACGATGGAACCATGTTAAAATTGAACACTTAATTAAAAGCTCCCATTTACACTCTGCAATGGCAAACCTAATCTACGCATGGCTGAATGCCATAGAAAAAGGCCCATTTCTCTGTCTTTCACTGTGAGTGACGGTTATGGCCTTGGCAGAGTCTGTTGTTTACACGTAATGATGGGAACACCGTAGTGGTTCATGGTCCAGGGTAAATGGCTCTGTCTTAAATTCTGTCACCCTTTCCTACTTAATGAATTCAACCACTTATCAACCCCCTACCTTTTGCTGCACATAGTCCAAGATGTTCTTGAAGTCCAGATCGTCGTAGTAGTGCTTTATGCCCTCTCGAATGGTCTTGTGGAACAAGGCAGACGTCTGTGCAGGAGAGTGCAATGAAAGAGGGATGAGATTTCACTTGAAGTATATGGGCTCATTACATAGGCTATAACCATGCTCTTAAAATGTCTGAGAATGTGGTGATGTGTGAATTCAGTCACCTTCGTCTCGAAAATGAGAGCTATGATGAGACCCAGGGCCTGCAGGGCCAGAAGAGCACAGAGCACACAGAGGAACTGCGGGGGGGGGGGGGAGAGAGAGAGAGAGAGAAAAAAAAGAGAGACAAATGAGCACTACACTGCAAAAATGTAGCTTTCAAAAACATGAAAAAAAGTAATAAAATCGGGGATGTATTACTTAAAAATAAGCAAAATTATATGCCAAAAGACCAGGAAAATTTGACTTACCAAGATTTAAAAAAATATAAAACCCAAATATATCTTAAAACTACTGTGGCCAGACTAAAAACAAGTACAGTCTTAATACTGACTTTGACAAAGCAGTTTTGTACTTGTCAGTGGTGATAAAGCTAGTTTGAGCTTGCTCAAAACCAGTAATAAAATCTCAGTAACAAGGTGTTATACCTTATTAAGATAATTTAAGACTAAAACGCTTGAAGCAAGTGAAATGTTTCATAAAAATGCATAAAAAATGCCTAGTAAGAAGAGGCATCTTGACAAAAAACAAGCATATATTGCCTTGAATCAAGATATTTAGGGAGTCTGTCTGCCCTCCTCTTCTCACCTCACTTTATCCCATGCCACTGCCCATCCTGTTACTGGCTATAATAGCCCCTTGGACAGACTTTACTTTTAATTTACTATTTATATCACTTTGCACTATCCTCACACACACAAGCACAGTACTTTATTTGCACTATCCATTCAATTCAATTCAATTTTATTTATATAGCGCCATAACAATACAATTGCCTCTAGGCGCTTAACAGAGCCCAGAGCCTGAACCCCTATGCACATGTCCCCATGCACCTATCCACACATGCACATGAACACTCTTTGCACTCCTTGCACTACTCTCCACTACTTTCAACACTGTCACAATTAATGCACATATATAGGGCCATATTTAATCATATTTATCTGTACCTGTAAACACCCCACCCCCAGCGTACATGTTCTCCCTATGTGTATTGTTAGGTTTCCTCCGGTAGGAGGTAACCTATTGTTATTGTAGGCTTTCTTATTAGGTTTCCTCCGGTAGGAGGTAACCTATTGTTATTGTAGGCTTTCTTATGTTAGTACCATGGGAGTCAATGGCAGCCCCTAGAACCATATGGTAACTTTTTGTGAAATTTGGCACACTCATTAAGGACAGTCCCTTCTTCATTCACACCAAGTTTCATGGCTCTCATGACACCACTCTAGCGCCACCAACAGGTCAAAGTTGGACTTTTGTAACACACACAACTTTTGAACCGTATGACCGATTTTCAAAAATGAGGTACCCTTGGATTCCCTGGATCAAGACGAATTTTACCCACCCCATAGCGTCAATTTCCGGTTATATAGATTTTCCGTTATTTCCGGTTTTATCAAAAACCTTTGAAAGCCTACTCCTCCTACAATTTTTGGCAAATCTTCTTCAAAATCACCAGAGATGATCTTCAGACATAGCCTCACAAAAGTTACTATTTAGAATTTTGATCCTCATAACCGTTTGTCCGGTACAGCCACTCAAATTCAGCAGAACAGCGGCCAAACAGGAAGTGAAGTGATATGTCAGCAAATATTTGAGTGATATTGACGTTATAGAGTGTGTTTAATTCGTCTTGATCCAGGGAATCTAATGGTACCTCATTTTTGAAAATCAGTCATACGGTTCAAAAGTTGCATGTGTAAACACAAGTCCAACTGTGACCCGTTGGTGGCGCTAGAGTGGTCTAATGAGAGGCATGAAACTTGCTGTGAATAAAGAAGGGACTGTCCTTAATGAGTGTGCCAAATTTCACAGCTTTCTAGCACAGTATTGCATTTGAAATTTAATATCCCATTGGTAAGTATGCAGCATGAATTTTTCTTTACGGTGACAAATTGTCACAAAACTACATTTTTCCCTGGTTTGCAATGTTTGGAGGAGGAAACCGCCATCACTGCTTGCAGCTATATTTTTTATTGTTTTTATTGTGATTCATGTATGTATGTTTGTGAGTTAAGTTAAGTGTATAAGCTACTGGATGACCTTAATTTCCCTCGGGATCAATAAAGTATCCATCTATCTATCTAGTATTTATCTATTTAGAACCACTATTACACTATTATGGAAGGATAACTCAATTGTTAATCACTTCAAAATAAAAGGTTGGCATCAATGAGGCCATTCAATTTATTGTTCACAACATCAAGGGGAATGCAGCATCCATGCCACTCAAGCATGGTTCTAAACCAAACTCAATGCACTTGAATTGTTTGGAGGTTTTGCAAATCTTCAGATTTTACCATTGAGTCCACCACTTCATATAGCCAATGTCTCAGTCTGACTGACCACATCAAGATCACATCTGACCACGTCTATCAACAGCCCCCCCCCCCTCACCACCACCACCCCCCGCTGGCTGTGCAGCATGTTAATGATGATTTGCCTGCTGCAGAGAGCCATCCCGTGGATAGTAACAGCCATTACTCACCATGTGTAACAGAGTCTTGTTGTCCCTGAGCGAGCCCACCATGCCCACCAGCGACACGGTGAACATCACCAGGCCCAGCAGGATGAGCACCACGGCGGGGGCCAGGAACACGCCCTCCAGGGTGCGGTTCCTCTGGCGCTCCACCTCAGCATACAGCCCCACACACAACACGCACAGGCCCAGGAGCTGGGGGGCAGACAAGAGAGGGAAAGGTTGGTTAGGTATGGCGCCATGGATGAGCATGTTCCTTCACAAGCTGCATTCGGCTGGATGGCATGTGGCCATCTGTTCATGTATTGTTTAAACACATCTGGGCTGAACACACTGGCATGTGTAGGTTTAAACTACACTCTTACTGATGCTCTGTGCACATGCAGTGCAACATGTGCGTGTCCACACCGACCATTATCCTGATGTGAAGTGTGATCATGACTTAAAGTTGTAACCGACCTAAAAAAGGCCTAAGGACAAGCTTTGCGTGAGAGCGAGTTTGACATGATGGCTGTGAGCGCTACCTAATCTAATTAGGCTTGTCGTCATGTCGTGATGGGCTCGTCCTGACCAATCCAAATTGATTTACTATTACTGCTTGAGTCTGATGGATCTGTGCAGCTCAGAATTTAAATGCAAAGACTCTTTGCCTCTCTCTCTACAGCACTCGGCAGTCACATAAATAATGCTCATGCATGAGATTGAAACAGGCAGGCTTGCAGGCTTTTTTGACCACCAGTCCAGCCTTTCATGGCATCCTGTTGTGCCAATGGTTATGAATTGCCCTGAAGCTTTACCAACTGCACTCCACTCTACATCTCCATGTTTCACCTGCAGTACAACCTCCAGCAAAGATACAGAGACAAACAAATGACGGCATGTCGGGCTAAATGAGAAAAATGACTTTCCACTTGCATCGCTTTTGTGGAAGGAGCTATGGCCCTCCTGCCGCAAACTTCGAGGCACTGGGGATCCATTTGTCATGCTTCAGACAGCTGGCGGCCAACTGTAAAGCCACAGACGGGTAAGAGCTCTCGCCACCTGCATTTTGATTTTCAATTTACGAGAAAGACCATTTCCTAAACATCCTCTTTCTCTCCCCCATCTCGCTCAGCTGTAGTAAACAACAGCCAGCATCACTAACCTCACCCAACCTCCAGCACACATCTTTCACATGGTACCCTTATTAATTTCACAGAGAGCCACATTGGCCTCTGTTCAATGCTCCGATCTCTCTGGATGAAACGAGCAGGCGGGAAGTAATAAAAGTGACACAGGTCTGCTTCAATGCTGGGAGAGTTATTGTTGCGGACCAAGAGAGGACACTAAAGCACAAGCAAGGGACGAGAGTGAGAGAGGGCGAGAGCGAAATTAAAAAGAAAACAAGGGCGCAAATCAAACTGCGCATCCGAGAGACTAATATATGGCGAAGAGTAGAAATAAAAGCAAGAAGGAGATGAACGGAGCACAAAGAATGACTAATTTTTATTAAAGGGCTCCACAAAGAATATTCCTGGCTAATCTATACGAAAAAGCTGTAACAAATGAATGCTAAACTACACTATAGAGATAGCAACTTATATTACTCCAGTCCTGACCTGGGCCTAGTTTCCCGAACGCTAAAAAGGACTTGAAATCGGTCGTAAGAGGGATCCTTGCAGAGCGGTTTCCCGACGCCGCACTTACGGCTATGATGAGTCTACGATGTCGTCAAAATCCACGTAGGCCGTTAAGATACGTCGTTATCGGGAAACGAGGCCCTGATGTCTTTTAAAAGTTAACAGTCAATAAGAGAGATAAGGATCTTACATCTGACCACTTCTCGGGTAACATTTTGTAGCTCTGAGCATGAAACAACTTAACGATCACTGGTCTCAAATGACATGGAGGTGGATATGTCAGTTAAATATTTTCTGGAATTATAGTGTGGAAAACTTTCAAGTGAGAAGAGCTTGGTCCACCAAATTGCTAGCAGGCAAATCAGCAACAGACTCAGGATGTTTAATGCAATCCATTTCAATAGAGGCCTAAAGCTAAATGATGCCTAATACGTAACACCCAAATAAATCCCTATGGATGGTGTGCCCACTACAACGAAGTAACTTAAATATGGGTTTTAAAATACCTACCGCATCAAACCACTGACATAATGTTCCTTGAAACAGGGTACATGTGGATCATTATGGACGAGGGCTAAACACAAATAATAATTTGTTTAATTTGTGTCCAATAGCTGCAACCAAAAGATGTCTGCATTTCCATTTGTTTTCGTTTGTATATGCAAAACAAACACACAGATTCAGTCTTTAATTTCCCTGTGGGGGTGCCTGAAACAATCAGTTGCTATTCATTGAGTCCAACCCAAGACTAACTGCAAGACTATGGTCTGGCTGACTGACAGGGTTGCCTACAGGGTTGCCAAGGGCTTGGTGTGAAATGTAGTTCAATACGGCATGTAAGGTTATCGAAACTCCAAATAAACATTAAGCAAACCCTAGCGTAAACTTTGATTGCTTTTAGTCAGTCAGCCCAGAAAGTTACTCCATCTGTAGGATAGGACTCAGTAGGAAAACATTTCTGGAAGTTGAAGACTGCAGAAAATTTCAGACTTCTTTCTGAAATGTTACTTTCGGCCTCAGTTTGTGCATAGATGATATCAGCTGTGTAATTTCTGTTCAAGGCTAATGCACACAAAATATATCTGATATAGCAAATGAGTATTTATTTACTAAAGGATTGTTTACTTTTTAACATTAAGTGTAATTATGTAAAATGAGATGACTCTAAAATTATAAACAATGTACTACATGTGTCCAAGAGATTTTTGTATTATTTTGAATTCATATAAAATATTTATGACCGTTCAAATTTTATCTGAACTGTCCTGTCTCTTTAAATCTTCCAGTGTGCTCCTTTGCCCCACGCCCTGTCTGATTCATGTTGACATGTTAACAAAACAAAGAGCCTCTGTTTGGACCGAGAGTTCGCTCTTAAACTGGCCAAATTATTTTCATGCTTAAAACAAATGTTATGAACTACCGTGATTGCAATAACACATGAACTGACAATACCTGTAAGGTGACTGCCCCAAACGCTAATTTAGTTTAAGGACATGACAGCTTATGCTGTCAACGAACCCTGGGACGCACGACAGATTAATGGACTACTTGTGTGTAGAATTCTATACCTTGAACCTAGGGCTGCTAATGCAGTGTAAGCAAAGTGAAGCCAACTAACCTAGACTATCTTTATATTGTCTAGCACGCTGATGCTAGGGCTATAGGAGTGAGGGACTATGGCACTAAAGTCTCTAATGGTAACGCACGCTACCAAGAACTACCACAGCTAGCTATCCTAGCTAATATTAGCTCATTAGTTATAACAGAAACCACAGTGCGATACTTACCGAAAAAAGCATAGAGTACACGTTTAGAGTGAACTTGATAAAATAATAGAAGCGGATGTTGTCTTTCCATTTTGAGTAATAATCAGGCATGGTGAACAGTTGCTACCCTATCGTCATTCCACAAATGGGTTCATTCATGCTAGTTCATGGCAAGAAGGCAACATATTTTCTAAATTAAAAGACGGCTGCACTATTTCTCTTTCATTTTCTAGATCATTTAAATTCGAAACCGATACTGTCGATAAAAACACAGCGCATCCTGTATGAAATATTCAAAATGTACTACCCTCGTAAACAAAAACAACTTCCGAGCCGCTGTCCATGCCTTTACAAGACACACTTAAAGGGACAGCCTCATAAATGGCAAACTGAACACGGAAAGATAACAGAACTGTTGACGATCAAGTGTGTTACTTTAAATAATTAAGACTACTATAATATCGCCACACTAGTTCGCCGATGAAACAAAGAAGACGTCTGCACGTGCTTTCTAACGCCTTGAAGAAAATAGGTCGCCTGTCTTCTTTACCAGCTTCTGCCCTCTGGCTATTTCATTGGCTTGTGCTTTGCATCCTCCGCTGCTTTGTTTGGAGGATGTGTAGATACAGCAGGATAACACCTATGTGGACCCCAAGAACACTTACATTTTATTGCATCATCTCGTTAGTCTTATTTACTCTTTGTTCGGATTGGACAGAGGAAAAAGAGGGTTTAGTTTGAATTGTGTCCGGGCAGAGGGAGTAGGCTTAACATGTTTGACCATTAGCTGGCCTGGCCTGGCTATAAGGCAGGGCTGCCCAATTTGGGGCCCGCGGGCCAAATGTGGCACGCGCTGGATTTATTTTGGCCCGCGCTCCGGTCAGAATTATAGTTAGAACGTCATTCGTTAGACAGCATTTTAACCCATTTTTAACAGGGTCTCTGTTTCAACGTCATATTTAACTAAGACTGGTTGCAGTTCACTGCTTGGCCACAGTTTTAACATTGTTTCAGATGGGTCAAGGGGGGCGCTATTGACCTTTTGTCAATACAGATCCATATCTATGGTTATCTTGTTGCTATGCTAGCTAACTAGCTAGCTTTTACCTTAACCTTAAACGATTTAAATGGAAGAGCTCCGTTTGCATGAAATGATAGCTAGTTATCTAGCTGATGTTATAGTCTTCTCAACTTACATGTAGGCCTATAATGGGAAAAGGTAGAACAAGTTCATATTCATGAGTTCAAATTCACACATGTCAACACGAGTTTAGCAACTGCCAACTGTAAGTACCTTACTTATGTTTGAGTAAAGAATGTTGATATGAAATATGAAATCAACCAGTAGTCAATGTGCAAGCTCTCTCTCTCTCTTTATCTGAGTTGGGGCAGTCTGTCCTTCAGTTGAGGTCAAGGCATGACGCTCTCTTGCTACAAGTTTCACCTGCTCGTGTTAGCTTAACAAATGTTTGTGGAGGTAGCCTTTGGAGTCAAGTGCTGTCACGGCGCTTGTTTCCACGGCACAGCTTACACGTAACTGTTATATCTTTCTCTTTTGACGGATACAAATAGAAAATAATGGGAGTATTTCCATCGAAACATCAGCAGTCACTCTTGTTGCCTGCAATCATGTTTATTAGCCTTTAACTTGCTGTTAGTTGATTGGCCATTATAGAAGTCCCCTACCTATCTTCCCTGTGTATACTAATAGATTACATAAAATTAGTATGATATGTTAATAAATGTTTCTTTTTTTACCTGAAGCAAATGTTATCTTTCCCCATTATTTTCGTCTTGGAGTATACCAGAATGCTTAATTTACATGTTAAAATAACAAAAAAATCTGGGGGGGATACCCCCAGAACCCCCTTCAGGCAGGGCTTGGTTTGTCACCTTTTTTTTTAGCCCTTCTGAGTTTGCAGGTATGTACATTAAAGGTAATGTTAATTGGGTACACATATGCAATACATTTCAATATAATGGGACATGACCTAACATGAAACTCTGGTTTTGGCCCGCGGCCCTCCACTCCGATTAATATTTGGCCCCTGACAAGAAAGAATTTGGGCACCCCTGCTATAAGGAGTTAAGGGCAGGCCACACTAAGCGGATTTTCATACTTTTGCGGAAAATAACTTGACAAACTGGCCTCCCGGCCAGATAAATCTGCCATTTGGAGCGTTACTTTCCGTCAAGGTTAGAATCCCCTCTCCAGAGTGGGAAGGTTGCAATCTACCCTGCTATCAGGGCCTGTCTGGCCGCAAATCGGGTTTGAATCCGCGAATCTGATGACGTAATTATCCCACGTGAACGCTGGAAGCTGTCAAGTAGTCACGTACATCTTCCCAATCGCAATAAAAACAAAAAAATGTAAGTCTTCTGTTCTGTTTATGGCTGGCAAACAACGATCTAAGAAGGGCACGTTTTATTCACTGAGTTACCAAAGCAGTCTTCTTTATGGGGACTAATTTACACTGCACTGAATTACACAACTTATATTACCAGATACATATAATAGTGGACATTACACTAGGCAACATGGATCTCATTCATATCTCATCCAGTCGAAATCTTAGCAGGATTGAACACATCTTTATTACAGCGTATTCAGGGTCAGTGCCGTTTTTGAGTTTCCAAACAGCAAAAAAAAAAATGTATAGTTATAAGTCAGGTTTAGCTTTTCCTGTGTGAATCCACATGTGTATTTTTAATTTCTGTTAGTGCCCCTCGCAAAAGACGACAATACATGACATTTTAATGCATTTACCTGTATACACCCCTTAAAAATGTCATGCGGTAAAACAAATTTATTTTCAGTATAATATTAAAATTAATGTTAATGGCTCTGTTACAAACAATCAAAATGTAATTATTGATCTACACAGATGCTATACCCAGTTGCAGAATGTCAACACTAGAATTTTAAATATTTGATATTTTGTCTTTAAAGACAGCAGCATGTCATCTGTCAACATTTGTTACATCTTTTTTCAATTAGAGAGGCAAAAGTGCTTTAAAGTCAGGCATACCTTTAGATTTTATTAGCTCTTCTTCATTGTGTTCATTCACAATTTCACTTAATAGAATATTTTGTATATTTATTTCAAAATTAAGCGTTTTACCGCATGACATATTTTGTTTTACCGCATGACATAGACTCATGCGTTATGGTCTAATGCAGTTGTGCTAACAAGTTGAAGTTGGCTACTTCTGAAAAATGTCAAAGATAGTCAGGGCTGTTAAAGTGAACCTTTTAATGACATTAAAAACTTTTTTGCAACAGTCTTGTTACATTTGAATACATTTTTGGCTTGTGTTCTTATGTGAAATATGAACTGATAAATCAGATTTAAGGATTTACTTCCATCACTTAAAACAACTTAAAAAAGCACAATAATAGTAAACAGTTTATCTGGTAAATCTGATTTAAAATGTAAATTTTCATCACTACAGTCAGATTAAAAAGAACAATGACATTCTTATTTGGTAAAAATGATTTATAATTTGATTTCCAACACAACAGTCAGCTAAAAATGTTTCAGCTTCTTATCAAAACCTTATGAACAGGTCTAAAACTCAGAATTCATTTTCTCATAGAAAAACACACATCACTCCAATCTGCCCTCTCATTGTAATCTATCACTTGAACAATGATTAAAAACAACAACATCTTCTGAAATGGTAATCTAGTACCCCCCAATCAATCACCGCCCTGCTGCCAAGCCGTCACCCTCCCACCATGGCTGATCATCGTTATAACCACTCTTCCCAGCTTGCTTTATCTGTCGATACCTGCAAGAATAATAACAAGACTATTTATTTGTTAATATTCATAACATTAATCTGATATGTGAATAAAATATAGTCATTAATAGTTCAGTTATTCATATCTTTATTGTCTGTAAGTCATTGAAGACACTTTATCTTTATACTAGTGTTGATGATAAAGACTACAATTCAGGCTTAAAGAAAATGCAGTCTGTACTGATATAACTGACTGACTCATATACTATCATATACTACCATCATATACTTTCACAGTTACTCTCTAGCAGCAGGATCTGCCCTGATCTTTGCACGGAAACGTGCACCCCTCTCTTTACTGGAAAGAGGCATCTGTAAAAATGTGAAATAATGTTTAAAATATACAAAAATGTATTAAATATGTTAAAAGTAATTAAGAACAATTGTTCAAGCTTCACAAAGTATTAAAATATTTAGGAAAGAAAAAGATAATTCCGTTTAAAATATTCTCTGTCATGTGGTAAAACAGTATGTCATATGGAAAAACGTTTGTCCACATGACATTTTCATGACATTTTTTGGTTGTCCGCATGACGGATTGCATCATTTTCATTCCTAACAGGCAGTTGCATGGCTACCTATTCACCACACTTTACTTGACCTTGACCTATAAACTTTAAATTTCATGTGTAAATCAAAATGTTTTACATTTTTAACGTTATCAACACTTTTTTGACGTTTGACCGCATGACGCTCAAATCTGTGACACTTTGTATGTCACCTGAAAAAGGTGATAATAACTTAAATATAGGAGCACATTTTGAACTTACCTCCAACTGTAGTTGTCCTCAGGGGTCCTCTGAGTGATGTCATCACAGGTCACATGATATGAGTCATATTTCTAAAGTACAAAATGGCTTCCAAATTTTGTTTTACCACATGACATTGAGGGAAATCTGTCTTTGCGGAACAAAGTGATTTAGATATTAATGGTATTTCTTCAAGATATATCCTATCAATATTTTGAAGGGCTATTCTGTACATATTTAAAATTATGCCAAAGACCAAAGTTGATGAATTTTAAACCTTTTTAGTCATTTTAAAAGCAGTTGTCTTAAAAAAAAAAACTGGCTTCCGTTTTACCGCATGACATTTCACTCTTTAATGGTGTAAAAGTCTACCAATTTTGTATTTTTCACACAAATATGGATAGTGATGAGGGAGAATGATGTATGATTAATGAATATATACAATAAAAAACGTATTTTTGTACAAGTATGTGATAGAAATTTTCACTGGAAGCAAAAATCAGTATGGCACGTCATTGACCCATCAACATAAGAACAGAACATAGCTAAATCTCCGCTTAGCGTGCTAATCACTACTAATAGCACTAGAAGGTAGCCCAAAATGTGGTATTTAATACACACGATCTATCACAGTAGCAACTTCATGAAAACCCTTACTTTCATTAGGTATGCACATAATGCATCACATACAGGTCGAACAATGATGATTTAAGCATAGGAAATGTATAAGGCACAGTATGGTCAACTACTTGGCGACAAACTGAACTGTCTGCACCAACATAACTAGTTGTAACTTGTCGTCTTCTTCTACGAGTCTCCTTCTCCATTTCCGGTAGCACCCTTCACAGCGCCACCAACAGGCCTTGCATATGTACTACAGCATATTCACCAGTTTCAATGGGTGTGTGTGGCCGTAGAACAGCGCAGCACAGCTTTGTCTGGCAGCGATTGACTAAACCCGAATACGTTCCGGAAAGTATGAAAATCGGCTTAGTGTGGCCTTACTCTTAGACTTACTGTTATCTTACTGTGCGTGCCTTAGTGACTTTTTAATTAACTAACATTTAGCTTCCTTTAGCTTTAGGTCGCGCTAAAGATATAGAGGAGTCGGACGCAACTGCAACATTCAGATTTTAAGTGCACTTTTGTGAAAGTATGCCTATAGGATTTTTGTTCTGCCTGGTGGGTTTCTGAGACTATTAGGGAAGGGCCAGGGAAATCTGTCCATGCTTCTGAGATCAAATTAAATCAAACTGAAAAATTGATATTTTATCCAACTCCAAACACAGGATATATTGGATATGCAGGATATGTTTTTCTACATGGTTCTCTTTGTTAGCCTACCAGGCTTATGGCTGTTTCAGTAATTACTTTTCAATGCATGTGGAGGTGATAAATCGGGAAACATCATTGGCAGTCATGTTTCAGATATTTAATTGAAAGGGCACTATATCTTCTATTATGCAGCACTGAAGGATGTGATTAGTGTAAGAAGTGCCTTTAAAGCCCTCTGATTGTATATGCATGAGAAGTTAGAGATGGTCATGATTTATGTCATGAGTGCACCAGTCAGAACCTCTTTGTTTACACAACTGTGAAAGGACATTCGCCAAAACTGTTCTGGGTTTCATTTAACCCTCAGATACTGTTTTAGAACATTCTTCTTTACCTACCTCTGTACATTGCCATTTTGTATTGGATATCGGACATCCTTTCTATAGTGCTCATTTAAATTTGCAATACAAGCACAACAACATGACCAAAGAGTGTCTCTCATGACCATTCAAAGTAGTCTTTGGAATGTAAACGTGTGTCTTGTGACAGATTGATGTTACAAGAAAACTTTCACAGAAGAACAATAATACTCAAATACAAACACTCATTGGCAGCAGACTAGTGATATTAAATGTCATTGAAGTGTCCATTGTGCTGATGTGAAACTTTGCGTTTGTGTGTCACTGATGCACAGATCATCTTTTTGTTACCTCACCAAAATAGTTAAAAAGCTGCTGATTATCTTTCAGGTGGGGCTGTGGATGTAATTACATTTCTCAAAATGCTTTCTCTGCTGCATGTCTTAAACCAGGGCTTTTTGTAAGGATAGCAAGAACAATCCCTTGAGTGACACTCCAATACATGAGAATGTGTTTAGAATATAGGATGTCTTATTATATGTGTAACATTCAATAATATATTAGTAATGAATTATGGATATGTAACAAGGACCCTATTTTGCAGACAGTCCTGTGCAGAGGATGCTCACACAGGCCATCACTGCTGGGTGAAAAAACATAGACAGTCAAGCAATGTAGACCAGGACCAACTGGCAATACTAAACAATGAAGCCTGTTCCATGATGTCGTCAATTTGAAATGGCAAGAAATACCATTGTCTCATAGAATCTGTCTGTCACATATACCGTTTACAGACATTTGTTCTCTTTGCCCTAGGCTTATATAGTACATCATACTTGCAATGGCAAGAAGAAATGCAGTGGTTAGCAAAGGACAAATAGCCTGAATTTTTGCGAACTATTGAGCAAAAAGGAGATGTTAGCATGTTATTCTAGATATACGGACCTCCTTGTGCTATAAAACTGCTGAGTGAGTTTTCTGTGGAATGCAGCTAAGCATTGACTCCCTCCAGATTGAATTTCCCTTGCATGACATGAGGAAAGGTTGCTTCAAAACATACATTCACTTTTCCGTACAAGGAGCAGTGGGCTGAGGAAAGTGTTTACCTCTCTTAAATCATGGAAGCTATCTAGAGATCTTCTGGTTATGGCCATTCTTCTCAGCCTATTATGCTAGAATGTAGCCTAACTGCTTCTCGAGCAGTTGGAGTGTGAAATTAAGTTTTGGATTTCTCTTCACTGACAGTCTATAGAAGACCTAGTCTACGGACGGAACCTCGTTATTTTGGGATGTTGTGTTCCGCTCCAATAATACATTAGGTGGACAGCATGGAAAACTGACTGATAAATGACAGTGACCGACCCAATTTGAGCTGACAGAGATTGTCCAGCATTTCTTATGACCTTCTCTTGCTTTAAAACCTTAGTCTAAGAGTGTAATGAAAGAATGATAAGACTGTAATTAACTTCATTGAGGAGTGCAATATAGGATAACCTAAAGGATGAGGAAGCAAAACAAGCACAGAGGAAGGTTTTGTGAATGATACAGCCTACACTATAGATATATGGCAGTACCAAAGCCACTCCCTTGAATACAAATGTCTAGCTGAACTTCTGAGGTAGGCTATAAGGTATTTAACACCCTAACAGAACTGCACCAAAATAGTCTAATTGGTCAGTGGGGCATATTATATTAATTAAATGAATAGTGGACTAGCCTAATGACTGAACAAATGATTCAAATCTTCGCTATGAGTGTGTTTCCGATGCTGTTGATTCTTCAGTGCTCAAAATGGCACGTGTGAAATATTTACTTTGAAATGGCAAATATGGTATTTGTAAGGACATCTTTTTTTGGGGGGGGGGGGGGGGGGGGGGGTATTTTGCGTTGACATATGTTAGGCTACAACAAAAAACCGCCAGGTGGTGTAATGAACAATTGAATTCACTGAATTATATCTACCAGGCCTATTGATCGGTTGTGGTGCAAGTAACAATGAGACGAAGGCTCAAATACCCATGCATGACAGTAGGCCTACTGAAATGAAAAGTTACTGGTAGCCCTTTTAGTAGTGAAATGAAATATTGAAAGCAACGTGAATCGTAGTTAACCAATTTCAGTACAGGCATTCTGAATGTCACAATCACCCCCGAAGACAAATAAAAGACGCTCTCTTCTCGAAGGCAAATACATTTCAAAATCATGCAACATAACGATATACATTCTGTCCAATAGGCTATAGACTACAACTGAAGTCAAAGGAAAGGATGCAATGATTTTAGCATTTTCAAAATGTTTCCTTTCATACTGATATATACTAGGCTATATGCGGGATATTTATTTGCTTTATGCTTTCATGTGACAATTACAGCTGGATGGTGCTTTTAAAGCTATGCTGACAGCTACTTTCTCACGCATACGTCCGTGGCGTTTCTGATCGGCTGCGTTGATATAGGACCTCAGTTGGTGATGAGAGAGAGTGGATACAGTCGTAACCTGGCTCTGGCAGTGGCAGATGAGAGAAAGGCATGTTGCAGTCATACTGGTAACCTGAAGCTGGCAGAGCAACTGTTTTATGACAGTTGTCTTCGTGTCTCGTAAAAGAAACCCCATCCGATTTCATGAGGGGAAAACATCGAGGATAGTCTACGATTTTGGCGCTGTTTTTCTCTCTGCAAAGTTTTGATATTTGGCGAATATTAAATCTACAATGTTCTACAAATACTTTTGGAACCTTAGGATGTATCAGTTATTAGGAATTTGCTGTTATGTTAGGTGGTACTGTCACCGCTTATTTTAAGAAGCAAATTATGGTTCATTTGGCGAAAATAACAAGACGACAAAAGTATTAATATCAAATGTATAAACTGGGAAAATGGATCCACTTTTTAATGCAACTGATTCATCAAGCAACTGGACAAAGTCATCGGAGACGAACGACACAAATTATGAGAACCAATTTGTACAAGCCGTTTGGAAAGTGGCTCTTTGGGCACTCGCTTACAGCCTCATCATCATCGTATCCGTTGTGGGAAACATAGTGGTAATATGGATCATTCTAGCACACAAACGCATGAGAACTGTGACAAACTACTTTCTTGTGAACTTAGCGTTTGCCGAAGCGTCTATGTCAGCCTTCAACACAGTCATCAACTTCATCTATGGAGCGCACAATGACTGGTACTTTGGCCTGGGTTACTGTCGCTTTCACAACTTCTTTCCCATCGCTGCCCTTTTTGCTAGTATCTATTCCATGACAGCGATTGCTTTAGACAGGTAAGTTTCCTGTATTAAGTTGTCCTTGGAATTTACATTTCCTTTAGAATATTCTAGAATATATATAGAATTTGGAACCATATGGTCTTTTTTAACAGGCTGTAGTATTTTTAATAGCAGATAATTGACAGTGGAAGTTGCTAATTACCGCCCTGCTTATAAGGGCAAAGAGTTCAGAGAGTTCAGTTCATGTTCTGAAATTAATTAGATGTGTCTTTTGTTAACTGAAAATCTCATTAATGACAATCATGTATGTGTCAAGGTGTTCAAAGTGATGGATTGGGTGTTATTTTTGCATATTAGTAAACTAGAGCTAAATAATGAATAGTCATTTGCATGAGCATACATTCCAGCTTCTCCACGAGCCAACCCATCATCTTTGACATGCAATATATGTTCATGAAACTAAAATGAAGTTCTCACCAATGCTCAAGGGAAACAAAGTGCTGTATGGATGGTCACAGCTATAGCTGGGGTTCAGCTTCCAACGTTTTTCGACTGGTTATCTGTCATCCTTCTGGTAACACCAGATTCATCATCGTGATGGCTTGCTTTCTCTGCAAGGCTAGGAGAAGGGCTCACTTTGTATGCAAGGAGTGTCTTGTGTGCGCACACATTTGTTTGTTGGCAAGAGCCTCTGAGACAGCATGGCTTACAGTTTGTCCTTATCATGGTGAAAATGAATTACGCATCAGATAAAGCCCCAGCTGCTGAAGTACACTGAATACTTCCATTTCTAATACACATGTTGCCTTGAGTCATGTCTTGCATCACTTGATCAGTTCCACCTGCTTAACGGTGTGGTCTGGTTTAAAATAACCAAGAAGTATCCCAAATTTCATTGTGAACTCTCAAAGACAGACTTTACTCAGACAGATCCTACAGTGATCCACAACCCTGCAGTCTATTTACCCTTTACCCTCTGACTGCGTGCACAGGAGGCAATACACTATAATTCACTCGCACCTTCCCCTTTTTTTCCTATGCGCATGCAGCAGCATAAACTTGACCTTTAAACATTTTTTAAAATTCAATTACCCTCGGGAGTTAGAGCTTGGAGGGGGAAAATGCAGTGTGAGATGGCAGGAGACCATAGACTAGTCCCTCATCAGTTGCATATCATGCTGGTGCTCAGGTGTTACTTCCAGCCATCTTAAGACATCTTAAGACAAGACATATCACCTTTATAGCCACATGATTTCACTTCAATTGAGGAGAAAACTGCAATTTTTTGATTTATAATGAAAATGCTAAAGAGACATAATCTGCCTATAACCAGACTAGTTAAATACGGCTTTCACATGAATGTTTTTGTTGTTGTTTTGTTTGCTTGTTTGTTTTTCAAGCCTGCTTGAGATGTTTTTTTCCCCCAGTGCTCAATGGATAGCCCTGATGGAAATTGATAATGGCTGTGCAAAGCCCTTCCATATTCCCTTTGCTAACATGGTTAATGCCGCTTTCTCCCAGATACAACATCTGCTGCTGCCATCGCCGCCGTTGAGTCATCACCTCACCATCTCACACGCAGCTCTGCTCACTTTCGCAAATAGCACTAAAGCTGTCACTTCCTCGCGCGAATACCAGTTGTCAGCCTCGGCACCGATGTGGCGCAGCTTACATCAATGATGACGACACAGAAGCGCACATTTATGCTCTTGTTTTCTCAGTTCTTTTCTACCTGTTCAGTTTGTCCCTTAACTTGAGAAAACATTATGCCAATGGAAGGAGCATTGTTCCACTGTTGTAGCCTCCCACACCCTCCTTCTACATGTATGCAACCACATACATACATGCCCACACACATCCACACAGACACCCACACACACACACACACACACACACACACACACACACACACACACACACACACACACACACACACAGGAAATCCATGTCATCAGCAGCGGATGCACCCAGGAGCTTGCCTGTTGCATGTGTCATGCCTTAAGGAGGCATTTTGTTTCACATTTGTCAGGGAAAATGCCCATCACCCTGATAAAGAGGGGATGTTGCCTACAGCAGCGATTCTGTGGTACTGGAATCGAAATTAGTCATGATTCTGTAGCATCCCAGGCCATGGACCTTTTCACAACTCATTAGTTTATTCCTGTTGGACTTAATCATAGGGAAATAAAAAATCCCCCCCTGCAGAGACAAAAGGGCCATGGAAAACAGGGACTGTAATGACATTTTGCAACCCAAACAACATAAAGAATGAGAAAGCTGTTAGCATTCACTCCTCGATTACCCCCTCCCCTAACCCCATTATTACTTTACTGCCTGCATCTCACTGAACTATTGAATTATTTTCTGTGCCTTGGGGGCACTCTCAATGTCTGTCCGGCATTTGCTACTATGTACGTCTATGTTTTACTTTTATTCATCCATTTCATGCTGATTCAAGCTCCTCCCTGAGAAGATTACTTGCATCTCCTTGGTCAGTTTTTCTCCACTGTTAATCAATGTTTTGGCTCAAATAGGGAAAACACATTTGAATCCAACTTGATTCATTGGACAGGATTATATGAAATAAAATAGTGTTTTATTTGTAGCTGTTGTCTGCCTTTCAACACAGTTTTGATTCTATCAAGTTTCATCCACCATTTTGAATTTGTCAGTTGGACGATTTTAGATTAATCAGATTAACATATGAATTCTACCAGCAATTTAGTGCCAGTGTTGAGGTTTGTAACAGCAAAAGTAGTGCTTTATAAAAAATCTTTGGCAGAGACAGACCACACGTGGTTCAATCTGAGTTTTATCAGACCAGAGGATTTTGCTTCTCATAGTCTGAGAGTTCTTCAGGTGCTCTCAGTGAGCTGTCATGTGCCTTTTAGTGAGACTTCATTCTGGCCACTCTACCATGAAGGCCTGATTGGTTAAGTGATTCACTGTTGGTTATCCTCCTGTAGTGAGTTCTCCCATCTCCAGAAAGGAACTCTGGATCTCATTCATAGTGACCATTGGGTTCTTGGTTACCTGTCTTATCAAGTCCCTTTGTCCCCAGTTACTCATTTTGTCTGGTGCCTTGAGATCTATGAAGACATATCGTGGTTCTAAATCTTTTCTATTTGAGAATGATTGAGGCTTCTATATGCCCTTGGACACTTTCAATGCTGCAGGAATTTTCTTTCTGTTCTGTATGCTTCTGTGTCTTGACACTGTCCTGTCTCACAGGTCTATGGGCAATTCTCTCAACCCCATGGCTTAGTTTTCACTCTGACACCATCAATTGTGAGACCTTATATAGACAGGTGTTCAATTAATTCAGTTCATTGAGGCACAATATTTTGTAATATATGCTTTAGAAGATGCTTTAATGTGGTTTCTAAGCATTCGTTTTAATATTGTTCAAATAATTACCAGCATAAAAATCTCAAAAGTCTCTTCAAGATGAAATAGTTACTCTAAGTGATGTACAGCCCAGAGAAAAGGCAGCTAATGCAAGTAAGCAAGACTTGGGTAAAGGCATTACAGATGGCAAAACAGGCATTAATAGATGATTAAAGAATCTGTGTCGGCACCCTTAATCACTGATGAGGCCTTGCTGCAGTTCTATTAGAATGTTCAAAGAAGACAGGTCTGCAGAACTGGAACAATCTCTGTTGTTTTGTAAACTCAGTGCTATTATTACCTATAATGGGGTTTTTTTTGGAGACGGCTGGACAAATTGCCTTAAGATCCTTCATTTAGATCCTCGTTCAGTTGTTCGCATAGTATGTAAAAAGTGTCCTCTTGACTCTGTACAGACAGAGGTTTGTGTAAGGATTCCTTGAGAGGATCCTCTCATATTATCCTCAACTGAATTCACAGCTCATTCACTGTTTAAATATCAGCAATGCGTGACAAATTATGTACCCACACAACCATAAAATGTCCTTGTCCCAGGGGCAATTAGCCACCTGTCGTTTATGGAGAAATATTTCCTCACCTTTCCCTTCTAACTTTTCTAGCATTACTCTCAAGAGGACTGAGCCCAGGTCTCCCAGGACCATCTGTCTTGTCTTGTCATCTAGCGAATCTCTTCTTGAAACCCCATTCTGAATGTTACTTATTGAAATTCAAGTATATTAAATTCTATTTATATAGCGCCAATAACAATTGAAATTATCTCTTTATCTCGGAAGGGAAGAAAGAAAGAGAAGAGAGAGTCAGAAGCAAGCACAATAAAATTAGCTCTGTTTACATTTTCCTAACAAATAAAAGACCTCAAAGCGCTTTCCTGCCATGGTCTGACCTAACTGTGCCATCACAGTCCATGTCCTCCTCTGACTGCTCAGCGTTTGTTTGAGTCATGCTAAGTCGACCCCTGATGTGCTGTCGTAACTTTGTTCTCCCATCCCATAGCCTGATCTCTCACGCAAAACTCCTCCGTCTCCCATTTGACAGGACAGGACCACCTGCAAGTTCCTTTGGAGAAAAAAGCTGGGCAACTAATGTCAGTGCATATATTCAGCCATCAAACTCCAAATTGTGCTGTACTGACAAACCACGGGAGACCTGCATCCCTTCAAATCAGTGTTTCTAAAATGTCCATTTAATACCTCTATGCATCAGTTTAGTGATCAAACGTAATTGACTCTGGTGGTTGAATAGGAAGGAACCAAATTCCATTATACTGGGAGAGGAATAGTATTACTGCAGTGATACGTATAACTCACCCACCATCTGTGTATCACCTATTAGATTTGAAAAGATTTCCAAGTGTGTATATCAGTAGTCCTGTGAACAGGATGATTTCATCCTTGCAACAAGTGGAAGCCTGCTTTTCTCTCACTTTTCAGTCTGGAGAAGTTGCTGATAGAGGTGGTGTATGCAATTTTGAACAGTTTTTCCCATTCCTTCCTTGGACAGGTACATGGCTATCATCCACCCCCTCAAACAGCGGATGACAGCCACTGAGACCATGGTGGTAATCGGCGTAATCTGGGTCCTGGCTCTTCTGCTGGCTTTTCCCCAGTTTTACTACTCTGACCTTGGCTACTTCCCCGGACGTGTTGTGTGCTACATCGACTGGCCGGAGTACATTGAGAAGATGTAAGTTTTCAGGTGTCAGACTGCATATCAATAGATTTTGAGACATGTGCCTTTAGTAGACTGTTATGACTGTAAAGTCATGCATTTATAAGTGCGTAGCAACAGAGAGCATACAGAATGAATACAGATATGGCCAAGCTTAACTATTCCTTCTACATGTTTTCTTAAACAGCCTTGTAGCGAACCACGAGTTAACTTGACTAGCTGCTCTACGAATGAATGGGACTACTTCATGATAAAATGGTAAACCATTGAAGGACTCCGTTGAAATGGACTTTTGTCTCTAGTCTTACTTTGTCCTTAACAAAATATAGAGCTGAACAACACTGTTTAAAATTCTACCCCTATTTCAGCCTTCCGCTAAGTGGAATCTCTCTTAATTTTTTTGTGTTTATTTTTTTAATTGCACTCTTTTTAAAAGAGACTGAGTGTTTTTATTAAGTGTAATCTCATTCCATTGATCACGAACAGTAAAACACATGCTTAGGCTTAAGAGAGATAGCTTACTGCCTCTAAATAACTATGCGAGCACAATGCCTTCACGCATTCAATTTAGAGGCGTGAATTCTCACCATATGCAGAGGCATGCATGATCAACCACAAACGCCTGGCCCTTAGTGATGAGTTTGTCTGCAGTGGGAAATAAGTGGATGATAAAAATGTAAGGGGGCCAGTGACCATGTGGTGTCTGTGTTTATTAAAGCGCAAAAATAGGAATTGAATTAAACCCCCTGCTGGCTCTACATACAGACTGAGAAGGTTATCTATCAGCATGGAATTTTGGTTCAGGCTGAGGAGCGTCAAAGCCATCTCAGTGTGATATGTGCCTGTCTCCTTTTATTAGATGGCTAATTATCTTCCATCTTTCATCTTCATTTAGTTTTTTTTTGTTGCAATGTGCCACTTTATTGTTGTTGTGAAATGGTGCCATCACGCGCTGGAGTCCAATGTTTTTTTTTCTCAGCTGTTGAGATCTTCCCTATTAATACACCATGGCACATGTTGACTTGTGATGGATGGCTTCAAAGCACAATGAGGCTCAATAACACTTTGAGCCGAGGTGTAAATCTTTAGGCAATCTTCTAATGCAACAGGCAGTGGGGTGGGGGGACACTTGAATAAACATGGGAACAAAGAGGGTTTACACATACAGATTCACACGTGTAAGCTTACCGTCTTACTCTTTCTGTTTGTCTGTTCCTCAAGCGCACAAACATCTCGTCACACTCACACATAACACTCAGTTGCTTTCACTCCCTGCCCCCTTTGTCGCTCTCTCTCACACACACACACACACACTCTCTCTCACACACACACACACTACACCATTCTGCTTTTTACAGAATTAATGAAACCAGTTCAGAATATTAACCACAGGTTGTCTGTGGTGCTTCCACCATTTTGTCTCCAAGTGGCATTGTTTGGCAGTTGGCTGAGCTTCCCACGTTGATTGTCTGTGATGAATAGCAGCAAGACAAAACAATGTTCGTGTTGGAATAGCTGTTGTCCTTATTACTATTTTAATGAAACTATAATGACTGGCACTTGTGGGTTAAGTGGCCCGAGCCTGAGAGCTACAGTAACTCAGTTGTGTGCATACGTGTTTATTTGTGTGTGTGTGTATTTGCGTGTTTGCGCGCGTGTGTGTTGGTCTGTGTGTCTGTGTGTCTGGGTGTGTCTGTGTCTGTGTTTGTGTGTGTGTGTGTGTGTGTGTGTGGGATGAGAGCTAATGGACATGTCTGATTGGGGCGGACTCCAGGGCCGAGCCATAGCCACTGTCTGTCTGTGCTCATACTGACCACATTAGCTTGGACCCACGGACTCAGTGTTCATCTGCTATAAATAGTGCAGAGGTTGATTACTAAAAGTTGACCAAGAGTTGCACAAAAATTCTCCCGACACATAGGCACACTTGTCCGAAAGCGCACACAATTGTACGCATCCACAAACATATATACACACATACAAACACACACATGCACATACACACACACAATCTCTATCTCTCCCACTACTCCCCTCTCTTTTGCCAATTTCTCGAAAAAAAACTATCTTCTTCGCTTCAGTTTATTTATTTTATTTCAACTGAAGTTGTCACCGCACACACAGACATATACATAAATAAACTTCACTGTCAGTCTCTTTGTTTCTGTATCATTCTCTCTTCTGTCTCACGTAGAGAACAAGCACACTCTCTCTCTCTCTCTCACACACACACACACACAAACACAAACACACACCTAGCCCCCCCCCCCCAACTTGCAAACTTCTTTGAACAGTTTTGAAGCCTTTGAACAGTTTTGGCAAGTCAGGCCACATTATGCAGGGTGTCAGGCTGCCTCTGCTACCTCATTCATCTCCCTCATAACGCAGGGAAGCTGCAGAGCTGATGCAATGTCAATGTGCAAACACCCACACGGACAGTAAAAGGGGGCCATCGCAGGAGTTCCCTCGAAAGCTTGTAACACTGGTGGCACGGCATGAAACATGCCGAAGACAACAAACGAAACAAAAAAACACCTCCAGTGTCTGTGATATCCCTGCCATGGCCCAGTGGATGTGTGACAGGAGTTTGTTGATAAGCGGGTGCTGACAGCTTCTTGATGGAGCCAGAGCCCTGAGCGCAGCGCATCTCCATCCTCCACGACACAGATGTCTCTACGGTGACCCCTAGGGCGCCCCGTCCCCCATTTCCCCCGCCCGCTCAGAGGCAGCAGGCAGGCAGGGGAGCTGAGTGATGATTGTGGGAGAGAGAGAGAGAGAGAGAGCGGCTCATTGGGCATGCTGAGGCAGTGCGCTCAGTGCGGCACTGATTTTTGCAAATTGCCATAAAAATCCTGACCAGCCACCAGAGCTGCAACCAGGCGTTTTAGTCTGCTTGTTTCATTTTCACCTCAACTCCCCAACATCTTTTTTTTTCATTCAGTCAGTATCATTCTCTCCAGAGAGATGTGTTTGTAATGCCAGCACCCGGATGCTTATGCGGTATATGCGGAAGTGGTGTATATATTTAATCAGAAATATACGTATGAGAGACAATGGTATACTCCTGATATACCTCATGCTTCAGATAAATTATTGATTTTGTAATACAGTATACCAACACAGCATATTTATCTACAACCACAAATTATTCACTTACTCACTTCCAATGAACATTACCCCTGCACAAAATAATTCAGAACTAGAACTATTTAGAACAGAATTATTACATATATGTATACAAAATACCTGTGCTGGTACCTGTGCTTTATGGAACTCACTGCCCATGCTTGTAAATAGTTTTGGTGCGATATCATCAGTATGCAGTGAAAAGAGTGGCATCCTGTGTTTGTGCGGTGTGCTCTACAGCGTCATATCTCTCCGTCCTCCACCCGCGCTAGTAACATGGGCACAGCAAGGGTTTGGCAATCCACGCAGGCTGCATTTTAGGGGAAGAGAAATGGCTTTTAAAGCGCCTACTAGTGCCAGCAGGGTAATCCATTGGGAGACGAGTGAAAGAACAGTTCACCTCATAAGCTTAGTGTGTGAGAGAGGTCGTCCATTTCCTTTCTTTGAGCGCTCCACATATGAAAATAGACTTATTTGAATTAGCTCTGCCTACTTCAGTCTGCATCGAGTTAATCCCTTTAGTCTTTAGGAAAAGCACCAAATGAAGTAGCATCAAAATTCATTCCCATTCAGTTGTAATGAAAACCATTAAAACAAATTTTTATAAAATGAGGCACCACGTAAAATGATATGCTAAAATCACACACTGTTGGAGACCTGCTTGTTGTATCACTGAAATATCAGCCATTTCTCACATTGTAAGACAGCCTTTAATTACTTCTGATTACATATTAGACCATAAAAGGAAACTCTAAGGATGCAGACAGGGAGATTCTTTCGTTTGTTCTCCTCTTCAACTTTACCCCTGAGGACTCTTATTTTCTCAACATTCAACCGTAATTACTAAGAAGCAATTATCAATTTCACACATATATGGTTGTTTTTCCTACTGTCTTCAATACAGCTCCTGAAAAAATGTAATCTAGTTGATGGACCCAATCTAAATGACATTGCCACTGTGTTCATCTTGACTCTATGTTTCAAATGGCTGCCTTCCCAAGGCCCCAACAATGCAGTTAGGGTGACCAAGTGTCACGGCATTTTGATTCTTTGTCCCATGTTTAGATAATGTCATTTCATTTCTTATTGTCAGAAATCAGAACACATGTATGCGTTTAGTTTTTTAATCCGCCCAGCACGATCCACTTACGCTGTTGCAGATAAAACTTCTCCTCCTCTATTTACTAGCACTACATCAAAAGCAGCAGCCTGGCTCATACCCAAAATAGCCAAGCTTTTCCTAAAGAATGGCTTTCATCCAGTTGCTGAGAAGACAGCATTGGAGGAAGGTCATTAAGGGGCCGTGACGCCGTCATTCAAACTGCAGATGCATGGCCAGTGAACTCCGTCACAAAAGCCAAACTTACACAGGTGTTTACGAGCCGAAAGGCAGCATACAAACATTTTGTTTTAAGTTAAATAGACAGATATAATCGAAGTTTTGGGTTAACTCTCGCCGTTGGTAACATTGTCCTGCACAAACTTACTACTCATCCCACATTGGGTCTGTTTGCATCTGGTCACTCTACATGCAGGAAAAACAATGTAGAAACAGATAGGAAGTGACCCTTGCACATACAGTAATTCTGATTATGAGTTGTTTGCTTCAGGATCGTCTAGGATTTGCCCTGCACTGAATGAGTCAATCTTTCTCTTTTTATAGAAAACTATAATGAAAAATTTCAGTCCAAAGTGCTCTTTGCCTTGTCTGCACTTCACACTCTCTCCACCCACTCTGTCTGTGCCTCTATGACATATTAATTTGTGCACTGAGCCCCTAGACGGGCAGGAAGCCCTATTTCATACAGAAAGGAAACGAAGTCCATTATTTATAATAACATTTCCACTCTTAAATCAGCCTGAAATAAGTCATAATCAATCCTTCACTGTCAGGCATCTTCACCTAATTGACACCTGGTGGAATTACCCACATCATGTTTAATTCTGAGGGCGAAGAAGAAACCGTGCTCAGGTGGTTTATCGCTCTTCCACATCCTTCCTCCTCTTAGATTCACTGTCTACTTCAATGTGTGTTGTTTGTGGTATTCTGTTTAAAAAATGATTCAGCAGTGCAGGTTCCCCAGAGAGCCTTTGTGTGGCAGGTGGAGCGTTAATCATACTTTAATACACTTAAAAAATACAATTACATAGTCCTTATTAGATTAGATTGCAAATATTAGTAGCTATCTCCTATTTCTGTACCAGCTTATCTCACGTTTGTTTCGTAGTATTTAATTACTCTCTGTGTCTTTTCCACATGGTTTGTCATTCTGTCCTCTCTCCATCTCTCATTGCTCATAGCTACTATGTGTTGCTGGCTGTGCTGATCTACCTCCTGCCCCTACTGGTGATGGGTTGTGCTTACCTGGAGGTTGGGCTCACTCTGTGGGCCAGCGAGATCCCAGGGGACTCGTCCGATCGCTACAAGGAGCAGCTTATCGCCAAACGCAAGGTACTGATGTCTGTCCCATTGACTGGGCAGAGGGCTCAGAGCCCACAGCAGTCTGTGGTTGGACGTGATTAGGTTAAGAGATAGGACAGGACAGCAGAGACCCGAAAGCAGTCTGTGGTTGGACACACTGTTTGTGTGATACTTGTGTGATATCTGCACTGTTTTTTAATGTGATTTGTATTAGGGTGGGAATCACAGAGTAACTCATGATACAATACTATCACAATACTTTGCCCATGATAACAGTGGTATTGCAATACTCGATACATTGCAAGACAATCATCTATGAAACATCATGATATCCGTGTAAGTAGAGAGAGTCAACTCTGGGCATTGAGATGAAGGGTAATAAGACAAAAAAACTGAATGATTAGGTGAATTCATTAGTTTTTAACCGTCTTGAGTCCTGTCACAAGCAGAAATATCATGACTTATTCACCATATACATTTTTCTTCCGAGGCTACATTTGTGATAATTAAGCTATATAAGTTAATAAATCAGGTTAGAACTCAGAACATTTCCATATATCTGCTTCAACCCATGACCCATGTACGAAGGTCTTATTTGCATAGCACTCAAAAGTGTGACCATATAAACTGATGCACAATGCATATTAAGCTGAATGTCTGATTACGGTGCAGTACATGTGTTTTTGAATTTCACATTTATATATATATAGGTATATATATAGGCACAGTACATGAAGAGTACATGTGTTAACAATTAACAAGAATAGGATATGTAGAATCTACATCCAAAAAAGAAGCTACAGTGCTTACATTTTGGTTTGTGAACGACAGTCTATTTTATTTAATAAAGCAAGAGCACAAGTACCATACAGACTCATTATGCATCTCTCAGCAGTCAAACCCATGACCTTGGTGGTGCCCTACACTCCTTTATCAACTGCCCTACCTGTTGAGCTACGGAATGAATTGCAGCTTGTTATTCCAATCTTCCCATGAATTTGAATGACAGAATTTAAAAAACAAGCCTTGATGGCGTAAAGAAAAGGTAATGAAAGTAATAAAAAAGTATTACAGTGACTTACTGTTGACTTTCCTCAGTATTCAGTAGACTTAATGTGAAACCTGCAGTAGGCTTCTTCTTACTGTGAATACTATGCCGATAAAATACTAGAAAGGAACTACACTGTTACTGGCCAACAGCTACCAATAACCTACTGTAGTTTTTACGTCATATGTTTTACAGTGCATTCATTGGTTAAAGTGATACTAGACACACAGGTGAGTAAAGATGAAGTGTTATTGTGCATTTATGTTGGTCAAGACTAATATACAATTCATTATCATACCCCAGGAAGTAGAAGTGATGTCCCCACTTTTGTTTTGTTATCAATCTGGCTTCCCTTGCCTTGTATAGACCTTGAGGTTACTTTAATGCTGCTACCTGCAGAGCACAATGTGCCAATTCAATCTGCAAATCTACTGTAATGTAGCCTTGGCAAGGCTCATGGATAACGCAATTTAGGATGTTGTCCGGAAGAATACCTTTTAGCTGCTGAGTCCAGAAAAACATCATATTAGTTCCCACACACTAGCACTTCTCCACTGCCACTAGCCAATACATTTGTCAAAAATGACATAGTGTGGGCAGTACCCAATATAACTTAATGATAAATGGCTCATTCAGAGCAGGGCAGTTTGAAATATCCCTTTCAACATGACAAGTCCTTGACTAACGGTCTCAATCTAGAATCTGAACTCCCATGTTGAGAAGCTACAGGCTTTGTCCATATTTCTACACAATAATCCTTCAAGTCATGGCGAGCAAGCCTTGTATTGTACGCTCTCAGACCCTAGAAAACATAATCTAAAAACAAATGTTTTTATATTGTTGCACCACAAGAGGTAGTTTCCCTCATTTCTCAAACATAAAACACTACAAAACATTCAATAATTTGTACGTTAGTGATCTTAGATAAGCAAAATACTCAGTCTGTCAAAAGTGATATACTACAGCTTGGGCAAAATTTACTCAGAAAGCTTGTGTTATATTTTACAAAGTCTATCAAAAAATGCATCTAGACTTCGAACATGCTGGCTGTCCCTAGAAAATCCATGGTTCTGTCTACGTTCTGTAAACTCAGCAAGGCACCTGCTTAGTTGTGCCGACCACCTTCCGCTGATGACTAAGTGTTAGCTGCACATCAGACCTCCTGGCTGTGCTGGCCACATGCTGTGCTGAAAGATCCTCGCTCTTTCCTCCAGGAACTCTAAACTCCAGACTCATCACAACTTCATGGTTCTCAACTCCAATTATCCTTCTGTCGCCTTGACCTCTCTCTCTGTGTCTTCCTCTCTCTGAAGGTGGTGAAGATGATGATTGTGGTGGTGTGCACCTTTGCTGTTTGCTGGCTCCCCTTCCACGTGTACTTCTTCCTGGGCCACTTTTTCCCCAGCCTGCTGGAGAGGACGTTCATCCAACAGGTGTACCTGGCCATTATGTGGCTGGCAATGAGCTCAACCATGTACAACCCCATCATCTACTGTTGTTTGAATGACAGGTAATTTCATGCTAAACTGGAAGCATTTACAGCCCTCTGTCACCATTACATAGCCAGGAAAGAGGTCCATAATAATTTTCCTCTGGGTACATTTTGCCCTACTAACAACTGATGCCATTGAATGTGACATTGTCATAGTAAATCTAGTGTTATTTATGAAATGTATGACAGGACACGCTCCCTTAGATCCACCTGTTTTGCACCACTATATCTCCCAGCATTATTTTGAAAACAGAATTAAGACTGTTGTCTCTGGTAAGCTTATCACATAGTAGCAAGAAAGTATTGTAACATTAAGTGAGAATTAAGTGAGAAAGTATTATAGCAATTTAACTCAGTGGAAACAGGTGTGGGTTTCTTGAGGTTACATGTAATGCACCAACAATACTGCGACATCTGTGTGTTGAGAACTTGAAGCTCATTACTGGAGGCCACGAGGTTGAACTAACAGCAGAAAACTGCTGGCTCAGTGAAGAGGATCCACCTCCTGAGCTAGCATGTTTGTGTTGTTAGGTCCTCTTCCTGGCACAGGAACTCTGCTAATTCGCAAAGACGAAACAGCCAACACAAAATCCCGGGGAGGGATTTCAGATCTTTAAACTTGACCGGCCTCCTCTGCCTTTCCGTGTTATTTTCTGTAGGTTCCGTGCCGGCTTCAAGCAGGCATTCCGCTGGTGCCCGTTTGTGCCTGAAGGCTCCTACGAGGGTCTGGAGCTGAAGTCTGTCCGCTACCTCCAAACGCAGACCAGCATGTACAAGACCAGCCGCATGGAGACCACCATGTCAACAGTGTTGCCGCAGGGCATCGACGAAGACGCCAGGGCTGGAGCGTGTGTCTGCGCGGTGAGGGGAGTCGTGGCTGCTCGGCGGACCTCGGCAGACCTGGCCTCCAACGGCTCCTCCTCACGTAGCGTCTCCAAGACCGTGTCGGAGACCTCCAGCTTCTACTCCAGCAACAACCTGCCTGAGTAGCCTCCTCTTTGCTCCTCACACACTCAGATTCCGCACACCCACCATCGCATTCAATGTTTGTGTGTGTGTGCGCGTATGTGCGTGTGTCACCGCTGTGTATATCACCAATGTGCGAACCCATCTGATGAACTCTGCTGAAACAGCATATTCACTAGGCAGGATGAATCCACCAAGGGCACCATTGCACAGTCACCCTCTCTAGGCAGAATTAAAGCTTTTGGACATTTTCATTTCCTGTAGGCATTGATGAACCACACACACACACACACACACACACACACACACACACACACACACACAGTGTCTCTCTCTCTCTCACACACACACACACACACACAGCAAAATTCTGGATACTTGGTTTCATAATCCCTAGTCTACTGCTAGCAGGGGCGGAGTGGGACACAAAAATCCACCGGGACAATTCTGACTGCACCGGCCCACCACCGGCCCATAACGTGCCCACAACGTGCCCACAACTGGCCCAACCCGCATCCCCTCCACCTCCCATATATCAACTACAGAAACAAACGGGCGGCTTTTGATCATTATTGTTAGATTTATAGTTGATGTGTGGGTGACAGACATGACAGTGACAGTGTATTTGTATATACTTATGGAAATACGGAACAAATCGCGTCCCGTATTGGCTCAAATGTTATGCTAATTCGCAACAATGTGTCATGTCAACTCACTCGCACCTAGTTGACGGCTGGTTGAATAAATCCGTAATTCTTGTACATTTTGATGCACTTTCCTCCAGCATCCGCCTCTTTTTCAGTCTGGCCTTTTTGCCCCCTCCTTTCTCCTTTCTCTTATGTCCCTCCATCAGGCCCGCTTCACCTGCTATCTCTCCCTGATAGCCGCTAATTTATCTCCCTAGGTTCACTTGATAAAGGCAGAACGATACGCATTTCCCATGATGCTTTGCACCGACTATTCTACATTCAACAAAAAAAAAAACGAATTAAATCGCTGGCCAATTTATATTTGTGGTCATGAAAGTAATGGAGCGTCTGAATAAAAAGAATTACATCAATATAGGAGGCTAAACAAAAATCAGAAGGTTGGATTGATGGGAGTGAGTTTGACACACACCATAGGTGTGATGTACAGAGACAAATAGTGCTATAAATACTGGTTGGACTGCTCAATTTTGTAACTCTCGGAGAATTTAGAGATTTTCCCGGGACCAGGATTTGACGTATATTCAAATGGGCCGCTCATGAATTTGATGCGACGGCTGCGAAGGCCGGCCTGCAGGCTGGTTCTCGAGAGATTATTGGCCTACCGGCCGACCGGGAAAAATCCCGGTGCTCCCGATGGCCACTCCGCCCCTGACTGCTAGTCACTGCTGTGTGATGTTGTATGTGCAGTGAGACCTTTGTTGTCTGAATGTATATTTATAACCATATCAATTAGCTGGTAGGCTTCAAACTGCGGTTTGTGTGCTCATAACAGCCTCTGGAACTCACTCGAAGCACGTTCAACAGAAGAACATCTCTGTCAAAACCACTTACCTCAAATGCAGTGAACACCAAGGATGTGTGTGCATTAGACACTGTTTTAACATACCACAGGCAAGAATACGGTTTGTTGGAGCTGCACCATGTAGTTCAATACATGAGTGTGTATATGGTGTAAAGTAGCAGACCTTGTTTGAGGGAAGTGAGAAGAATGAACAGCAGTCCGGGTTAGAGCATAAAGATGGTGAACGAAGTCGAAGTCTTCTGAGGTGCTGCTCGTCCATATTACCAGTTGCTGAGCTTTACCAAACAGGACTATGTAAGGATCACTGCTGAAGGTGTGACTATGTTTAGCACAGCATTATATCTTGGGGAGTTGTTTTCACAGCTTGTTTTTTGTTTGTGCAGTCACAAGCAACACATAAACACACACACATACACACACACACGTGACAGCCAAGGTGTGGAAAAATGAGTCGTAATCTTCTACCGGACTCCTCCCAGGTTTGTTGTGGGATGTGTGTGTTCCTGCATGGACGAGATGTGGCTGACGAGAATACAGAACAAATAGTGGATGAATAAAACACATTTGATGCTGCACTGCTGTGTAAGGACCAAAGTGTGCCCTGTATAGATGCATGGTTTTGTACAACACATGTAAAGGCCTCCTCCAACTACCATAAACACCAAAGTATTGTGTGTGAATCATCTGTCGCACTATTTGGTCAGTCTGTTTGTGTGTTTGTATGTGATAGAGAGTCAGATAAAGGAAAAGGAGACAGGGTTGACAGACAGTGGGAATCTCAAATACTCAATGGAGATCAAAGTTCCCAGCAGTGTCAGTTTGTAACCAGAGCTATGAATTAACATGAAATCTGTAGAAGAGTTTATTTTTCTGAAGGTGCAGTATTTCTTTATTTCCACTCATATGCATGTTTACAGATACATTCAAATGGTGTGTCCCATGCTGTATGCGGTGACAAGTGGTAATTATTAATATGCCAAAGCATGACCATTCGAGTGATTGTTCGAGTGTGTGATGACATGTGTGTTCATTGTAAGTGTATTTAAGTTTGTGTTTTTCTGTGTGTGTGTGTGTGTGTGTGTGTGTGTGTGTGTGTGTTTGGGGGGGAGGATTACTCACAAGAGTAAGTACGTTGCAACTCTGTGATTTGTGTGTGCGTAAAACATGACAATTTCTGTGTGTGTGCACATCAATGTTTCATAAGCATACTCGCCTGAAATCAGTGCAAATCCACGTGTATGTGTATGCCTCCCTCATTTTCCTCTGGCTCTAGTTTGATCCCTGAGGCCATGGGGACTGAGGCCAAGCTCCCCGCAGAAGCACCCAAGGGCCCTTAATGGCCACACACAGTCACATCTGGACACCTCTCATTCCCCGGCAGCACTAAGCCTCCTGAGCTCTTACATGGCTGGCCCCATCGTGCAACCCTCCCTGCATTAGCAGATATTCAATGTAGCCCTGACATATTGCTCCAGCTTGTTAATTGTGCTCATTGTTTGAAGTACACAGCTGTTCCAGAGTGTGGCCGTCTGGTTAGGTGCCTGACGCGTGTCCCTACCTGCATTATCTGATGTTCAATGCAGATTGCCACATTTATTGCAGATTTGCAGTTGAATCTAGTTGCCAAACAACATGAAATCATGAAATAAGGCACAATTGCTAAGCCACTGTTTCTGTGGGTTCAGCACCAACATTGTTGGCCAAATGAAATGACCGCTTTAAAGAGATGTTTTGGTGACGCCATTGTTAGAATTTAGAGATTTTACCAAGTCATTATGTTCAGTTGGTGCAGTTTTATGGACAGAGGAGTAGTTCTGGGCTGTAAAGAAAACAATCCAACAGCACGGTCAGCAAGATTTAGTTCATTCTTCTTTTATGGATGTTTTTTGTGATTGCATTTATTTGCTTTTTGTTTGTTTTATTTTAAAAAGGAGGCATATTTTCATAGACATGTAATGAGCCAACAGCTTGCTTTCCTTTGTACTTTTAATGTGATGATATTTAACTTGTACAGTGTTTTTATTTACAGTGTTTCTCTAAGAGGAGTGATATTAATGTTGCATACAGAGTACTGAAGAACATTTTGACTGTGACTTAGTAACCACATGATCGTTTCCATAGTGTGCAGGATAAATACAAAATATCACTATTTATCAGTGCCATTCACTGCACAGAAGCTTTGCAGAACTAGTTTCTTATATATGTTAATGAATTGTTTTCCCAGTAAATTTCGTATTGTTGTCACTATAATGGAGTTGTGCTTTTGCTGTGATGTGCTGTGCTCACTGTTTATCAACAAATAAGTATTCTGCCTATTCTGACTGAAGTATGTGGCAAGAATTGACATTAATTACCCTTCAATAAACAAAACAGATGAATATTTTTGAAAGAATTGAGAATGAAAGTACCCCATGATGTGCCTTCAGCTTCACAGACATTACACCACCAAGGTCCTTAGGAAGAAACTGGCTTGTAGACAGACATCAAGAGAAGTTATTTGTTTCTCATTCTTATTCTTGTGCAGTGGCCGTGTGTCTGGTCAGATGGTGCCTGGGGGGGGGATGAAACATGCTTGTATTGGAAAAGACCTTTGCTTTTCCCACGAGGACAGGCAGCACGCACTGGAGATCAGTGCCCAGCTGTGATATCTCTCTCTTTCTCTCGCTCTTGATCTCTTCCTCCTTCCACATAGTTTCAGCGTCTTGCTTGGTTCCAGCTGTATGCATGCCGGATCAGTCAGCATTGGAGAGGCTTTCAGTCCTGTTCCATGTTCTGTCCATCATTCCGAATCAAGAACGAGGTACAGAGGGGAGACAGCTGCCTTTTTTTAAGATGATGTTTTTTTCCCCCTTTTGTAGGAGTGGTAGTGTTTCAGTGTAGAGGCCCACATTGCTTTGACTTAAATGTCAAGCACTGACAATACCAAAACACGGAGAGGAAATGTAAAGCGATGGAAACACTGCTGCTCTGTTACACGAAAGGGAACAGTGGGGGAATGCAGGGTGAGAAGGGTGAAAGGATAGAGATTTTGTGCACTGTTCCCTGCAAAGGAATGTTGGAGACAGAGATAGAGGACAAGAGAGGGAGAGAGAAAATGAGGGTTATAGTCACATTAATGAACAGACTTTTGTGTAGATACGGAAGCAAAATATCGATCAAACAGTGTAGTGCAGTCGGCATTCTAAGCGAGGAAGACAGAGAGAGACACACAAATCCACCAGAGAGCCAGGCGGCAAAGTCAGTCACCAGGGAAACCGCCCTAGACAGAAAGGGAGAGACAGAGAGAGAGAGAGGCAGAAAGAGAGAGAGAGAGAGACCAATGTCAGCACGTCACACCTGTTGAGTGTTTGTAGCTAATCCCGGTGGATGAGGCGCACATGCAAACGCATCCTAATTTAATCTCACCGCTCTCATGAAATGAGGATTCGCACTTCTACAAGACAATAAGTGAAGATGGGGCTGAAAAGAGGAGAAGGGATTTAGAGGTGTAAAGTTAAAAAGGGATGCGTGTGATTTGCTTAACCCTCCTGAAAACCATTCCTGGGCAGGGAGAAAGCTGCTTAAGTGCTTCAGAGCGAGGGATGCTCCTTTCAAGTTGAAGTATTTCCATAGTCTACACGCCAGCAGGGCTTTGTTTCACTATTCTCTTACCCTCCCCGTCTGTTTGTAATTGCATCATATCTTGATTGTTTGGTCTCTTTGTGTAAAAATAAACTGAATGTTTTAATGATTTAACACATTAGATATGTGAATGCATTTAAACCAGTGTATGTATTTCACTGAGCTTTTTTGGGGCTGTTACTAAAGAAGGTATTGACCTCAATCTCAGTCGCTGTTCTCCCTTTAGATGTTTCCATTCAGTCTCACAGGTTTGTGGCTTTATGACTTGCTAAGATGGTGTGCATAATGTAGTTTCACAACTTTACCACTCTGCTCCAAATAAAGGATGCTCTTAATCTATTTTTGTCTGTGCTTGCCTTTTCTGGCTTGTGGAAAAAACAGTGTATTATATTTAACATAGTGCTGCAGCACTTTTTAAAAATGTGCCTTTGAACTGTATATTGAACAGCAATGACGCCATGATGTGGAAAGTGTGTGATTTTCTGAGGGTCACTGTAGCAGGTTATGTGCTGCTTGCACCAGCCAGCCAGAGTGAGATCGATGGCAGATGGCGACGACTGAGAGCCTGGTTGGCTGGCTGGCTGTGAGCTGAGCAGCAGGGCTGTGTGCTTCTGCGAGTCTGTGTCTCCATCCGCTCCTCCACTCCTCACAGAGGCCACTTTTGCCGCCAAGCTGGCTGGAATAGATGGAGAGCTGGGAGGAGGAGATGGAGAGCTGGGTGGCGGGCCTCGGAGAGGCAGATTAAGGCAGGAGCCAGGAAAGATCAACATGGTAGAGAGGAGTAAGGTGGGGCTGCCCAGATGTTCACAATACCCCTTCAGGGCACACACACACACACACACTCACACACACGCACACACACACATTCCAGACACGCACAGATACAATTCCTTTTGTTCTCTCTATGCACTTCCTTCCTGCCATTTGTGATTCGTTTTCTGTTGCACTTTTACAGAAACTGTAGCACTACCCATTGATGTGATAAACTGACTGCCTCTCTCTCCCTGCAGTCCCAGTGTCACTGGAGTAATTCACCTAGCTCTCACCTTCCCACAGACCAGATGAAGCTTTAGATGACATGGGTGAGAGAGCCGCAGAGCCATGCGAGACAGACAGTGTTCATGAGTGAGAGAAATAAGGGAAAGACAAACAGATTTAGAGAGAGAGAAAAAAATATATAAATGGAGAGCGAAGAGGACTGATGGTAAAGTGACCTCTTTAGCCCCCGTCTTGGCTCTTTGCCCGAGGCCAGGCACACTTGTCAAAGATGAGTTCTTCGTTGCGGAGTCGAGAGGACTCCCCATTCTTCTCCGGAGCAGCCCCCCAGACCTGATGAAATAATAACAAGGATGAGTTCGGCCTCCAGCAAACACCGGGCATGACAGACCAATTTTCTTCATGTTGCCCTGCCACACAAGTCTGGTGCCTGTCCTTTTGTGTCCTCTTTACAAAAGAAGAGGAATGTTTAATTCTCTCTTTTGTTTTTTTCTTCCTCTGACTGAGAAGAATTATGACAAATAACAAGAGATGGGCCACCTCCATGCCTTTCTCAAGAGACAATCAACCACCATTCTAAACTTAAAGTTACCAAACATTTTAAACATGACTTAGGTTTCAAGGCTCAGAGGTTCAAAGGAAAGACTAAAGATTTAGTTTACCTTCTGCTCCCATTTCCCTTATGAATGAACTGAAGAAAATTAGGTGCAAAGAGAGACAGTCAGGGAGTCAAAGACAAAATACCATTTCATTTAATTTCTTCAATATTCCAGTCCATTACTCCTTACAAAGAAACGTGATGAAGTGAGAGGTCTAACAGCGGATTAGAAAAACATTCTCGCTCTCTCTCTGTGAATGACCATTGATCACCACCATTTCTTTCGTGTGAGTCTCGCATTGTTTGAATATTTCATAAGCAACAGATGACAAGTCCATGGCATTTAAATTCAACAGTGGCTCTGCTGTTCAATCATGGGTGTTTGCCAGAATACAGAGTGACATTTTAAACCATAATTAATTGGGAGGGCGAAATGAAAAGAACCCTGGCTGTCATTTTGACATGTTTGTACATTTGCAAAATCGCTAGACAAAACAGTTACATTAGCGGAATGAGCGGGGTTTGATGGATAATGGGTTTTACAGGTCTATAAAGTGCATTTGTTTCCTTTTTCACCTTCGTATAATCCACAGTAAAAGCATTTAGCATCTCACAGTGGGTATGAATCCCTCCCCTGTGTCCTCTGTGTGTTTTCCAGAGACTGTCTGCTAAAACACTCTCTTTTCTTATTCTCACTCACTTTCTCTCTCTCTCTCTCTTTCACTGTCTTTCTTTCCCTCTCCCTCTTTCCTCATGTCTTTCTGTTTCTGCCATCCCGCCATCTTCCATTTCTCAGTGGGGTGTCCCCCTCCCTGCGTGACGTTCACTCTGATGGTAGAGGAGAGAGCACTCTGACCCCTCGCTGGGCTCCAGATCCAAACAGGCACAGCGGTGCGGAGGTCAGAGGCTTACCGCATCACAAACTCACCTTTCTTTTTTCCAGCAGGGGTGAGTTTTATATATTCCCCCCTCCGTCAGCAAAGCACAACAGAAGAGAACAGAACAGAACAGAGCTTCCCCATTCTGGAAGAATCTCCAAGGGTGAACACAAGTACAGGGGTCTGGCCGAGGGCACCCGCCTCACCCCACCCCCCTTCATATCCTTACCTGAGGGGTTGCCAAAGGAGCTGCCAACCTCCTTCTGGTCTAATCAACATGGATTGGCAGCAGCATTAGTATTCTACCTAGAGGAAGTTGAAAGTAAATGTATTCTGCAGTGGCGGATGCTGTGTGAAATGAATATCTCGGCCCCCATGCAAAGCGTCATCCCTGTATGGGCACAGTTTCAAAAGCATATAAAGCAGGCCTGCGCCACATGCTGAAGCTGAGTGTTGATAGGAAGCCACACTTGAGTCGTGATGGTCCAATCATTTGATCAACATATTGGAAAAATGTTTGCAGAATCTCTTTCTATTGCAACCACATGCCCATCAATATGACACAGCCTTTAAAGGAATTGTTGATATGCTGGACACAACTCATCGACGGAGGACTTCACCTCTCTTTTCTCCGTTAATCAAACTGAAGTTGGCAGCACTCACCAAGTAAAGTTCAGCCAAGAAAAACTGTTTCAAGGGAAAGCACACACACTCACACATTCTTATTTGTTCTTATAAAGAGGGTTAAAAACAAAGATATCAATGCTGTCATGCCTTAAGTAAGAGAATTAGGTTAATTTCACTAGTCTACTTTTGTCATCTCCTTGTAAATTAATTTGAAATAGTGATCACTTAGGTCACTTCTTCAAAAAACACATTATGAGGTATAAAATTGGAAGTGCATTTTGAACGACACGTTTGGTCTCTGAAATGAAATGGAAAAAGCAAAACTATTTAAATGTTGTCAATGTTAAACCACTAAGTTCAAGTGTGGTAACCTCCAGACACATGTGCAGATGTAACATCAAGGCAGCGGCCCCCCACACACCTGCTGGCTACTGGTTCTTCCACCCCAAAACACCAACTCAAATTAACATTCATTTACACACACATTTAGAGGTGTGTTTACTTGCTCAATCAACCTGAGGTTCAATTTTAGGCTCTGGTAGAGAAAAGAAATTATAAACAACTATTGCAGAAAAAATACATATTCAGAAAATCAAATTACATCCACAATTTAAATCAAAATGTTCACTATCTTAGTCCAAACAGCTTTGCACTTGTGTCTTATGCATCTCTTTAAAATAGGGTTAGGGTTAGGCCACATACAGTACATGTGAACAGGTCTCACTATACCATTGAATAAGTGTCAAAAAGGTGTGTTACTCATATAGGAGACCTCACTGTGTCTGGTAAGGACTGGACGTCTAACCTTCCATTTGGAGCCACAGTCACTGAGTTACATTTCCTGGGTCACCTCAAACATGACCTACTGTACTTGAATCCGGACAGAATTTTCACGGGTGATCAAACTCAATTTTCCAGCGTCATTCAAATGCATCAACAAAGGCTTGCACATTTCAAGGCCCAAGGAATATTTAATAGTTTTTTTAATCTGTAACATGACTGTGAAATATGGCAAAATAGGCTACTTGAAATATGGCAAGACATGGCTCAATACGTTTCTCTCAGAACAAAAGCAAAGGTTTTCTTGGAAAATAACAATTACGTAAAGTACGTATGAGATGATACAACTCTTTGAAAATCCTCCTACTATAAGGAAAATGAAAGCAAAAATCTAGAGTCATCAGTTGTAATGTGGATATATAAACCACATTTCTTTAAAGGTTAATTAAAAAACTAAAATAGGAATTTATTCATATGGCATTCATTCATCTCACCTTTCCTTTACATGGATTCCTCACTGTTGTTTTGAGTGTTTGTGAGTGTGTGTGTGTGTGTGTGTGTGTGTGTGTGTGTGTGTGTGTGTGTGTGTGTGTGTGTGTGTGTGTGTGTGTGCTATTATTGTTTAGTGCAAAAACAAACGATAAAAAGAAGTATAGTGTTTACACTACTGAAGGAAAAACCAGTGCATGAAAAGCAAAAGTTAAGAAATGAAGAAGAAAGAAAAGAAGAGTGAACAAGATTGAAAGAAGAAAGGAAAGAAGAGGGAACAAGAATAACTATGGAAAAAGACAGTAAGAGAGTGAAGAGGTGTTTGAAAGAAGAAGAGAAGCTGGACTGAAGTAGAGAGATAAAGTGTGAGAAAGAGGAGGTGGAGAGGGATAGAAAAAAAACAAGTGGATGGAGGTTCTACAGAGAGAGGGAATGAGTGAAAAGAGGAAGGAGATATTAGAATGATCGATGGAAAAAGTGGAAGATATAGACATGGCAGGGAGGAAGTAAAAGAAATGGAAGGGAGGATAGAGGACTGTAAAGTCAAAGAAGGCTGTCACAAAAGTTGAAAAAAGAGTAGGAATTGATGGACAAAGTAATTGAACATTTGTATTAATTTTTCTTTAATATCTTAAAAGTATAAAGTTCAGAAAAATGAAACCTGCATAGCATAAGTGTCCTTTACAAGACCTATGCGCGGAAGTTTGAACATGTTTCTAAGTTAAGTGGTTCGAGCTGAATTCATTGCAGAAATCCCTACAAAGAATAAGAAGAAGTCTTAGAAATGTAGGAATAACAATACAGGGCATTTTTATGCACTGTAATTAACTGACAACACTATTAATATAGTGAGGTGGAAAGGTGAGAGGTGCAAATCAAACCAACATATAGCACATGTCTGTCAGGCCTGGCTTTCTCATAGAATGTGTCATTTTGTGACAATAATTTGAACTTGTTCACAGTGATTTCACTATCAAAGGTGACAAGATTAGCCATGGTATTCATGGAGTCAGTTGTAAGAGACGTGGGGGAACCTGTGGTTAAGGGATTAACACTGATTCTGGTGGTCAATCAAACCAGCGACCCCTGTGCTCTGAGTGTCATGGCTGCCACAAAGTCATTATCCGTCATTTTCATTCAGACTAATTGCCTGTACGCCTTGTCTCTCTAAATAATGAGTCTCTCGGGCCAGCTACCATGGAGGAGAGAGAGGTCAGGAGACCAGAGATGATCTAATCAGCACTCACAAACACACACATGCAGACAGACAGAGAGAAAGAGTGTGTGTGTGTGTGTGTTTGGGTGTGTGTGTGTGTGTGAGAGAGAGCAAGAAAAATCAGGCTCTGTTCAGTGCAAAATGACCAAACTACTAAAACTGCCTTTCGAGTGATAGTTGAATCTTTGGGTCTGTGTATTTGATACGACATGAAGAAGGTAAAAAGAGAGAGATTTAAAGGACACATGGATGTGAGTGACGGATAGATAATGATGAGGACAGGTAGAGGAAGGCAGTTGATTGGGTACAACGATGTGTGGAAGGCGACAGGAGGTCTGCCTCTGCTCCGCAAACTGATGGAAATGTCACGGCAACCCTCACAGTCTCCGTCCACATGCTCTCTGATTCGCCATCCGGCTCCCACCTGTCCCATTTCCATGAGTCCTTCCCGGAAAGCAATCTGTCCCCTTTTCAGGAAGTGCACAGGTCGTTTTAGTGGCTCTCCACCACTATTAGGATTGAGCTCATTTCCTCTCCATTATGTCGTTACAGGTGGTGAGAATATGGAAGCATAGTGCACATCACATTGAGCCGATTTATGAACCTTTTTGTCAGACTAACATTGTCATTTCAGGGCTTTAGAAGACTTAACAGAAATTAAGGTAACTAGAAGGGGTAATCAATATAAAACCTGGATGGCAAGAGACTGGCAATAATTGAGGGAATATTAATTTACTTATATGTCTGCACTCTGACACTTTCAATTGGACCAAGAGATGTGTGTGTGTGTGATGGTGTGTATACACGCAGATACATTCAGAATAGTCATTACTTCCTCGCTGTAAAATGACTACAATGAGGGTGCAGATAAACTACTGAGTTCTGAAAAAAAAATCTTCTCTTCACATGATGAACAAAGTGTGCTCATACGACCACCGGCACAAAACACAGTTTCAGAAATTGCATTTGAAATTCTTTTGACAACTGCCCTTCCCCCAACGGCACTAATTAAATAAAGCTTTAGCTGGAAGCTAATTAGACCAGGGTCATGCAGGTGTTTATTATGACTGGTACAGTAATTAAGCCCACTCCAGCGCCATGGACGGAACTGGCTCCCCACTGCCTAGGCTGACTCAACTCAATTAACTCGCCATCTAGTGCCTGCCACAGGTGAGTGATGAAGTCTGTACAGGCTCTTTCCAGGCCGCTGCCATGTTGATTGAAGCATGCATCCTCTCGTCAAGGCTCTTCGGTGCATGAGGGGCACAGTGTGGTGGGTTGGGTGTTGGGGGGGTGTTGTTTTGGGTGGTAGAGTGGAGGGGTGTAGCTGCAATCCCTAGAGGCACTGGAGAGCTGGAGGAGGGTGGGGGCGGACAAGCTTCCCTCCACGTTAGGGACGCACAGGGACTTTTATCACTCAACAGCGTTTTTGGTGGTGGAGCAGCTGTTCGAGGAGAGACACAGAGACTGTGGGCCCCACCCTTGCTGAAAACAAAATAGTTCAGGCAGGTGTGTTTCTGAATCAGCCTAATGTTTATTGCCCACTAGCAGCCATTGCCGCACCTCTGCATTTCTGCAGCGCAGGGTCTGCCAGTCCTGTGCTGTTAGGGTTGTTTAACCGTTCTGTGTAAAGACAAAGGAGACTGATGAATGGTGTCGATGATGCTGATGAAGATTCAAACTGAACTGGGAGGAGGGCATTCATCTCTGCTAATTTCCAGAAGGATCTTTGACTAAATTTTGCTTCTTAAAATCTTTTGCTTCCCTGCTTTTCCACGTTGTAAAAAAAACTGAACAAAGCAAGCAGACTCTGTGAGGGCGATCTGGAGAGAGGGCTGCCAGCATTTGTTCCAGAGCACAGTTTGAAGCAGAAATAAATTATATATATACTATATATATATATATACCCAAGACTGATGGGCTGTCAGTACCTTCTTCCTGATGTCAACGGATATCTCCTTTCCTCTCGGCATTGTTGATCTGTGTGGGTACACCTTGGCACTACAGTAGTTTGGTTGGTCTCCTCTCTCTTTTAATCTGTGTTGCCCAACCCTTTTCCTAACGATGTATAATTTTATTGGTTTGCTTAATTGACTAATTAAGCCCCCAAATGTGTTTCACCAATTCTGTTACCAATGCAGCTGAGGGTTCACTTACTTTTGCACATACACTAATTTCATGTTTCATGTAGTTTTTTGGCTACTTACACAATTCCCTCAAAACAAGTACATGCAATTGATAAACATACAAATTTAAAAATCATGTTAAAATAACAGAAAACTCTTAACTGCTCAAGGGGTTTGCATACTTTCAAGCGGCTCTGTATATATATATATATATATATATATAATTTTTTTTCAGAAAAAATCCCCAGTACCTGGCTTGATGGTGAAGCAGAGCTCCATCAGCCTGGAGGCATACATCATCCACTTTCAGGCATGTCAGTCACGCAGGTGGGGAGGTAGGGAGGGAGGACAACGGGGGGGGGACGGGACCTGTGCACCCCACCCTCAGCCTACACCTCGTGGTTGTTTCATGCATCCCCACAATTGCACCGTGCATTCTATTTGCACAGGCAGGGGACGTGGAAAATAACAGTAGGTTTGGGGAAGTAATGGGGCCGACGGAGCAGTGATGTGTTTTTCTCAGAACCAGCAGCTGCAGGGCGTACATGGAGGACCACTTCAGATGGTAAGCAGTCGAGAGGCTTCTGGCCATCATTATTTAACAGTGGGCTGACGGTGAGGAGGCCCGAGGTGCACAGAGCCCAATCAACAGTCAACACAATACTTTTGGAAAAAATGTCTCACAAAGAGTGCAGTGTCCATGGATACTACTACTGTGGAGTGTGTCCGTTTGTCAAAACAGTGTCTGAAAAATGTCTTTGTCTATCAGAGTGAGGAGAAGATGTGGACATTTTCCTTGGGCATTACAGTCCCATGCCATAGCCTTTGTTTGGGAATCCCAAATTAACCACAGAGGATTTGCACTGGAATCTTGTGTGTCAACAACTTCATGATTACACACAAACAATGATTTGTGGTTACAGAATCTCCACCCAAACCATATTTGCAACCACACATCCAGAGGTTACTTACAGTTGTAGGCTAGGTAGACCTTGAACTCATGGACATTAAACAGTCATGCAGTTAATTCTACTGTTTTTGAGCATCCCACACCAGAAGTAATACATGATGCACTAGAGACAGGAACCCTGAAACCCTGTTTTAGTAATTCCCTTTCTTCTGTAACCTCTAGAGATTAAAGTAGCAATTTAAAGTAAATAAAGTATTTCATCAGATTTGAACATAAATAATCTCCAAAAGCATCATTCTGATTTTCCAAAAGATAAATAAATCAAGATGATAACATAGATTTGATGACATTTAGAGCTGTGTTCTCAGCTGTCCATGAAAATGACAAATGCTTCACATTTGATGCATTTTTCATTATGCATTTCTCGTGATAGATTTGCCAGACTGCCAGTCATGTCAGCTTGCAACATGTCTTTTTCGTTCTGTAGACTGATCTGTAGACAGATATTTATCAGCTCTGGAAAACATTCTGGCTTGATCTAGAATAAAGAATCCCAGTCACATGATGAAGACTGGAACAAAAGAAAGACCAGAATAGCTAGAATGATAAGAAGAGGAGGAACGAGGGTGGAAAACATGTTACGCAGTTTTGAAGCAGCCTTGCAAGATATAGGAGAGGAGACTGATAAATAAAGCAGTACAAGAGTGGGTGAAAAGTGATGGACTGGATTACATGGGAGAAAACAAGAAGGTGAACAATAACCAAGGAGAGCAGAATAGGAAGGAATAAGGAAGTACATGTGGGAGAGAAGAAGAAAAAGACTCAAGAAAAGTATGAAGAAATGGGGGAAGGAAGATGAAGTGGACCAAGAGGACATGGGTGTGGGGTTGGAGTACAACTGCTGTTTTCCTTTGGTGCTTGATCGTGGATTTGATTTGATTTCACAGGTTTCACCCAGAATAGAGAGAAGTCAATAAAAGGGTGTTCATCAGGAAAACTCTATAGCATCAGAATATGACAAAGGCCTTAACACCACTAGGGAACCGCAAGACATAAAAGTGTTACAGTTTATTCTTTGCACGGCGAAATCCCATTAGCACACTGTGATTATAACTGTTTAATTCATCATGCCCTGTTATTTTCGGATATGGTGGAGAATGATGTGGATAAAGTAGATGGGGGGGATCTTTCTATTCACAAAACCAGCAGGGTGAGTGAGCGGGGAGAAAGGAAGGACACAATGGGGTGGCTTATAGGAGAGACATATTTTGGCACTGAAGCATTTCATTTGGTGGAAAATACTTATAGCAAGTTAGGTCTTTAAAGGACAGGTTGTTTTCCACATGAGGGGATTCTCTGGAAAAAGACTACGTCTACAGAGAACAAGAGATAAGGAGAGAGAAACAAAGAGAAAGACAAAAACAAGTAGGAACCAGAACAAGTATTAAAGTGAGACAGTGAAAGGAAGAAAAGAACAAAACAACTACAACCTGAGAAAATCAAAGAGGGCTTTGGCATGGGGCAGGACAGGACATATGGGACCAATTAAACTGATATGCAGAGTCAGAGAATTATCAGAGAAAAACATAAGAGCTGAGAAAGGGGAAGAGGGGCAGATCTTATCATACAGGGACAAACGAGAGAGCCTTAGGCCGTGAGGTCATCAGGAAAGATGATCAGGAATGGAATGTTTTTTTTTTTACCTTTAAATGTTACCTAATTAAGCGGTTCAATCTACAAGAAGCAGAAGCGGTATAACTCTGAATATGTACATTTAGGATGCTTCAGAACATTATAAATACATAAGTAAATTATAAATAAAACTCTAAGGCATCATCATTAATATTTTGATTCTCTCTGTTTTTACAGCAACACTGTGTAACAATTTGCTTTTTGAGGTATGTTTTTATGAGCAACTACTTTTGGTTTCATCTTCAAATGAACAAACCTGTCACTCCCACTATCCATCCAGGCAATGCACTATGTAGTGCTGTGGTAAAGTTAGGAACACCGCGTGAAAATATAAGAAGAGCATTTACAGCAGGACATTGCCAACAAAGACGCCAGTTAGCATGTTAGCAAGCTATCAGTGCCAACTGGGCTGTTGGTAGTGTTTGAAAGGTTTTTTGTATGCTTTTTAGCTTGCAAGTTTTAGGCCAAAACCCCATAATGCGTAATTAAGTCAGTTTAAAATAATTCTGATAAAGTAAATGTCTGTAATGCCCGAAATATCTTATCTTCTCTGTTTGGTTTCACAGTGGCAAATAACTCACACACACACACCACACACCACACACCACACACCACACACACACACGATACTACAGTACACTTCAAAGGGAGATCCAAAATCAGACCAAGACAACAAGCTAAGGTCCTGCCCCTAAGTCTTACCTTGTCAAATCTTACCATGCATGGTACCAACTGGAAACTGACTGATGACAGCCATAGAGAATTCGATTTCTCTGCTGAGATAGTGAGACGAGAGCCAGTTCGAGAGACGGCCTAAGAAAAAGAGAGACTGATAGATGGAGGGCAACTAAGAGATTACATTCACGTGCAGGCGGGAAGGGGATGACCGTAATATTCTCACATTAATAACCACACTGCAATATGAATCTGTCACCAGATAAGAAGGGATATTGGGAGAAAATGAGACAAACACGTAGAGAGGGAGAGAGAGAGAGAGATCAAGGGAGAGTCGGTTTAATGGGATGCATGTGTCTCTCTTGCCTCTCATACTCTACGAACACAGGAAGGAACACCATCCCGGCGGAGGCACAGAAGCAGGCCTCTGTGATATGGAAAGAGCTACTGGTCAGCAACGATGTTATGGTGCTGTGTACGTGTGTACATGTAAACAGACAGGTGGCTCTCCAGTGTTTCTCGAGCCTACTTCAAACAACGCGTGCAGGGACTATTATCACAATGAAATGAGCAACTAAGGCGTCATGTCATGCTGGAGAAGCAAGAGTCTAATGGGGAAGTGACCACTCAGAGGGGGAGGTCCCAGTCCACAAGTCTGACAGGCCACCTAGTCACAGTGCGGTTCACCTGAGTTCCATATTATAGATTTTGAGTGGATAATTGACAGAAATTGTACACTGCTATTGGCGTAGAGGACATGCACTACATAATATTTCTCTCCCAGAGCCTTCAATTAGTACTTCCGATTAGAGTCCTACTGTAATAAAAACCATCAGTTCTGCACTCAACCTCATAGGAGGTTGAAATGGGGCATGATGTACAAGGAAATAGAGGAAATACCAGTTTCATGAATAAATGTAGACCATTTCATATGCTGTTAAGGGGGTGGAGAGGAGATAAGCAGTGTATCTCCATACTGCAGGTACTACATACTACAGGTTGATGACCAGAGAGTGGAAGCAGTGTTCTCTGATTGCCCATTATATCTCCACTTGTACCACTAAGCCACACACTTCTATGTGTGAAATTAATTCAGGTAGTAAATGACATGCCTGTGACGATAATTTGATTTGAATTTCAAATCCCTCTTCTTTCAAGACATGATACTTAAAAAAAAAAAAACTAATCCTCAAGACACAGAGCACTCACTCTCTCCACCTCTCCCTCAATGTCCTTCCATTTCTTTCTCTTTTGTCTCTCATTCCTCTCTCCCTCTCCTTCTTCTTCTCAGGTCACGAACGTCCACTCAGTGCAAATAACATGCCGGGAAACCACGGATATTCTCTGAAAAGCAATCGCACTGTGTCATCCCGCTATCCTGGTTTGCATTGATTAAAGCTTGTTTCCTCCATGGTTTTCATCTCTGGCTGACCTCTACTTGCACACACTCTCTGCCTTGCCTTGATTTAACTGCATTTCCGAATTCAATCCAGCTTTTGATGTTTTCAAATGGCTATACTTCCAAACAGCTGCAGGTGTGTGTCCAGTGTGTTCACCTTGGCTGAGTCATAGGAGGAGAGGGCACTAACAGCAAAGTGAAGGTGTGCTTTTTAGAAGCTCATCTGACTAGAGAGACGTCATAAAATAAACTGGCCAAAATCATAAAAAACTTGGACGTACTCATTGAGATTAGCAACACTGCCTCAGCCACCCCCCGCTATTTTCTCATTGTACCTGCATTGCTGCCTTATACCACTGCAGCTATCCCCCTAGGTTTCCTCGTCTTATAACACAGCTATCTATCCAGGGAATTTACGTCTCATCTAATGTCATGCCACCCTATCATACATGCCACCATTTACAGATTAACACAGTCTACCACAAGAACTAACCAGATTAACACGGTCTACCACAGGAACCGACCAGACGGTTGGGGAGCCATCCTTGACGGACGGATGCACCTCTTAGTGACCGGTATTGTGTCAGTCGGCCATGAAGTTAGTTAAGCCCTGTAATTACAGACAGCCAGCGAGCATCAGGAGCAGGGCAATAACTCAGGCGCGAAGAGGAACACAAGGAGACTCCCTCACTCCCCTTACTCCCTCTCTCTCTCTCCCACGATGACAAGACGAAAGAATCGCTTTAGTCACAGGCAGCACTCAGCCTGGGCCATCTGTTTATTCCTGATCCCCTTCTCTGTTAAACTCTGGGCTCCTCTCCTCTGACAGAACCAAACCCCCCACCATCAGCTCCTTCTCCTTCTCTTCACTCAGCTCTCATAACTGAGCTTACTCTGCATATCTAATGACATGAAATGTGGGAAGGATCTGACTGATACCAGCAACCCCCCCCCCCCCCCCCACCTGCAAGGACCACAGACGTATCAGAATGCAAAACACCTCTTCCCCAGTGCACTGATCTTCATCAGAGAGCTGCATGGCAGATACCAGCCTGAAATAACATATGTCACTCACTACAAGCAGGCCATGGAAACTTCATATCATATCAAAGGCATGGCTGTAAGCACTCACTGCAAGTTTCATGTCAACTGACCGATCAACTGATTCGCCGAGAATGTGCGGCTTGTGAAAAAATGCTAAACTGTGGAACTCAGCTTGATCCTAAGGAATCCAACGGTGTATGGTTCAAAAGGTACTTGGAGAAAAGAATCATGGGACTGTTCCCAGTAAGTGTGCAGCATTTCTAAACGTTTTACCATGCAGTTCTGAGGGCTGCCGTAGACTGCCATACGTAGATTATGCTTAAGAAAAGATAGAACCACAATGCTTCGCTGTTTGGCCTCCAATAATCCTACCATGGGGGGGAAGAAATGGCATCATAACAAAAGCCATACATTTATCCCATTACACTTTGACACCATAAAATATTTTCCAGCCTAAATGAATAATGCCATGGTTGCCTCTGGTTAATTATGCCATGGTTGCCTCTGAAAGTGAGAGATTCCTAAGTGGTTATCTTGAAAGGGGTGCTGTAGAGGCATGAGCGGCAGTATTGGCACACACATTAAGAGAGTGGAGGCTACTTTCCACATTCAGCAAACAGGCACAGGAAATCCCTGCAGTGTGTCACCACAGGAGATTGGTTTGTTGCGAGTCACATCATCATTTATTGATAAGAGCCAAGACACTTATTAGATGCCCTCTTCCTGCTGCTTAGCCGTTTAACAAAACTTTAGGCAGCAGGAGAAGTGTGTGTGTGTGTGTGTGTGTGTGTGTGTGTGTGTGTGTGTGTGTGTGTGTGTGTGTGTGTGGTGTGTGTGTGTGTGTGTGTCATTGATTGTAAATTCATCATCCTCTCTTCCTTTCTCCTCCTCTTCATCTTTCTATCTATAGCGCTCTATATTTGATATTACTCAAACATATTGATTGAACTCTGATAATAGTAACAAGCACAGTTTGTTTCATTAAATACGATTAAATCCATAAAATGAAATAAAATGGTGCTTGCACTGCCGCCTCACAGCAAGAAGGTCATGGGTTCGATTCCCGCATGGGGCGCTGTTGGTCCTGGGGGGTAGGTTCTCCCCAGGCCTTCAGTGCTCAGGTGGGCTATCTCCCGGCCCTTTCTGTGGGGAGTTTGCATGTTCTCCCCGTGTTCACAAGGGGTTTCCTCCACTAAGAACCCCAACAGAAAAACATGCAGAAGAACTGAAATCCGTTCCTGACCAAGACGGATCACTTGACTTGGTCCCCGGGCGCCTAACGGCTGCCCACTGCTCCTGGGGTTCTGGAGGAAGGACAGTCCAGGATGGGTGAAATGCGGAGGAAAAATTCACTGCGACCTCAGGCCTACGTGTGCGTGTGCGTGTGTGTGTTTGTGTGTGTCCTGATCGCCACTGTATATGCACGTGTGTGTTACTGTGTGTCGTTTGTGCAAATAAAAACTGACTACAGGCAGCCTTGTTTGTTTGTTTGAACAAACAAAAAAGCCTTTTTTCTAACACTTGCATCACAGGATAGAAGAAATAATAGCTTTCAGATGCCGGGTCAGTTTGCAACAACACCCAGGTGTGTGTACTTTTGATGTTGAGCAACACATGAACATCTAAGATGAAAGCAACACCCTGAGAGAGACGGATACAAAAAAGATATCACCTCAGATCTGCTTGCGAGCGAGTGAGAAAGAGATGAGACTCACTAAACCACAAATTACCCCAATGAAGACATGACAGAAAAATAGATAAAGAAAATAATAACACAATGAAATTCTTAAACACTGTGCAGTGTGTGCACTCAACAGACATGCAGACAAGGTGGCCCTCTGAACATGTGATGAAGGAAAATTCACAATTCACACCATTCACACCACCTGAAATGTTGTCATTTTCACATACCAGGGTACTTGTGATCCTGTGGAGCCCCCTATGGGTCATAGTTCTGATTTTCTGAGATATTTTTGCCTTTTTTCGTAATATATTTGCGTTCCCTGGCAAATGTTGGGTTCCCACACAATACATTTTTTGTCGCAATTCTTTTAAGTTAGCAAAAGGAATCCAACAGTTATAGTGGGAATTGTTTTATTTTGTTTTTCAGCTGGCCCTGTGGTGCGGTCGCAACAACCTAGAGCTAAACACGCTTAAAACCGCGGAGATGACAGTGGACTTCAGGAGGAGCCCCCCAGCACTGCCCGCCCTCACCATACTCAACAGTACTGTGTTGGCTGTGGAATCCTTCAGGTTTCTAGGATCCACAATCTCCCGGAACCTGAAGTGGTAACCCAACATCAACACCATCATCAAGAAGGCCCATCAGAGGATGTACTTCCTGCGCCAGCTTAGAACCGGCCTCAGGAGCTTCTGATCATGTTCTACACCACAGTCATAGAGTGTTCTGTGCATTTCAATAAATGTCTGGCTTGGATCGGCCACCAAACTGGATAAGAACAGACTCCAACGGACAGTCTGGTCTGCAGAAAAGATCATTGGTGCCAATCTGCCCACCATCCAAGACCTGTACAACAGAGTCAGTCTCGCCGTCGCAGTGCTGAACAGCTAACCCACTGTAGCATATCTATTTATCCCTGCACTTCTTGCACCTTCCACTTCTTCTTTGCACTACTGTTGTAACAATTCACAGCTCCTGTATATACTTTCTTAAACTTCTTAGACCATTGCACTGTTTGTTTTTGTATTGTGTTTGTTTTGTATTGTGTTGTAATGTATATTTTGTGTAAGCACACTGAGAGCCAGCTTACTAAGTCAAATTGCTTGTTTGTGCAAACTTACTTGGCTAGTAAAACCTGATTCTGATTCTGAGAATATTTTTTTTTTGCTACCTTTGCATTCTCTCACAATACTTTTGAATTATCTTACAGTATGTTTTGCATTCCCTCGAAGTAGGTTTTGTGTTCCCTCAAAGTAAGTTTTGTGTTCCCACTACCCTTGGTCTATTAGGGGGCTCCGTACAAGAGCATTGCAAGGGAACGCAAAACCATTGTGAGGGGATGCGAAAGTGTTGTGAGGTAATGCAAAAGTGTTGCGTGGGGAAGTAGCTCAGAAAATAAAATTGCCACCCACACACTTATCCTGGGTTTGTTCAAATTCTAAGCTTAACATTTTTACAGTAGTGGCGACTATGCAGAGGCAACACATTTAGACCCATTAAGATGTTGTGTGGCTAAAGTCTTAGAAAGCTGAGCAGAAAGTAATATACATAGATGTTTATTGAGGTAAGGCCTGTGTTAATCTAATCAAACAGTTCAAGAGCATAATTAAAACAGTAAATGTGAGTCAGTAGAGACAGCGGTGGAACGGAAAACAAATTCAACAAAATGAGTCATTTAGAGACAACTCAACATTTTCACAGTAGGCCTATCTGGCTTTGTTGTCCTGTTTGGATTGTTTTTCCCGCTGGTGTAATGCACAAAATGAAACACATCCCTGGGCTCTGCAGCATTAGTGCAGATAATGTTCATGGTCTGGTAAATTAGTGCAGAATTACTGAGCGCACTGATAACAAAGGGTGGGGGCAGAGAGAATGGGGTTGAGGTGATTAGAATTTCTAAGGGTTGTCTCATAGGCTAATAAAATGTCAGTGGACAATTAACTGTCCCAAAATCTCTGTGTAAAAACTCAGCTGATATATGTTCAAATGACGTGGTCCACTTTTTAAAACCTTTAGGGATCTACCATAGCCATGATCTACAATCTTCGTTTTCAATTGACCTATCGCTAAGCCCCGCCCCCCATTGTGACAGCTGCTAAATCGGACACTTTATCAGAGCTGACTAGAGTTTACAATGGCAGCTATCAGTGACAAAACTATATCCTAAGAGGCTCTAGACAACTTTTGGAGACAAAAGGACCTGATTTCGCCTAGAAGGCTTCAAAAGGGACTTAATTATGCAATGGAGGGATATGTATACAATTTAAAACTCGATATGGTGGATAACAAGCTTAAATTTGAGGCGAGAATTTACAGAGTTCAATGCAAGAGGGAGAAGCCTAACTCACGGTCATCGCGATTGCAGATAAATACATCCAATACCAGCATTGTTCATGCACCGCATGGGAAAGATACAATAAATTCACAGTCAGTTAATTTAACTAATCTGGAAGGCACCGAGATGTACACCTACGTTTATTAACTAGCAGGAACCTGCCCCTGACAGGACAGTGTCCAAACCATGGCTATGGTCCTAACTGTTTAGCTTGTTAATGTAACCTTTTTAATTACCGGCATGCGTGTGTTTCGTTCACGTTGTCATGTTAATCCATTATTAAACCTATCGTATGTTTAATAAACTGTCCCATAACTGACAAAGTTACGCTAGCGCAGCTATTGAATCATTAACGTTAGCTCATTTGAACCAGAGATAACTTGCCTAAGCCTAGCATAACATCAGTGGTGAAAGTAAGCAGGTACTGTGAATAATGAGTAGGCCTAATGTATTTTATCATGTAGGCTTAGTTGATTGCTTTAGCAATGGGAAATTCTAACAAGAGTATGGCAGCTAATGAACGTAGCGTAGCGTTCACTGTGCGGTCTGTCACACAGCTTAATCCACCCACCGGAGATATTTTGGACCGGTCTTGTTTTCGTTTAGGAAATGAGATACAATATACCCCATTGCCTATCTTCTCACGATAACTCGTATCAGTGTTGTATCTATCCCATGCACATCGTTTGGCCATTTATGTTGAAACTACATTACCACAATTAGCCTACACACTTGTTTTTGTCCCGTTGTGGCTTGGGGAAAGGGATGAAATATACCCCATTCTGCAGCCTATCGGGATACCTACTGTCGGTGTTACGTGTACCCCAAGCACATCGTTTGACCATGTTTTTTGTTTTTTTCATAAGCAACATCAATCGATCATTAAATTATTGAAAAAGGTCTCCTCCCTGTTGTTTTCAATGGAGTTATCGGAGACGATGTCCGAGTCCAGTTCAGGCTGGAATGTCATTGGTTCATCTGCGTTCTAAGGGCGGCGCTTAGCGACAGGTCAATTAATGATACTGCTGCCTAGTGGACGACATTAGTAACAGAATCTGTGATGTTGCTTTACGTGATGACGCATGTAAACGTCTTGACCAAACAAACCGTTCTCTCTCAGGCGGCGCTAAATTTCAAATGGGGAAATCCGTACAAGGGACGACTTGCTAGCTCATTTTTTTAGGCACAATTTTAAAAGTTAAGCATTTACATCCCGGATACTTTTTTACGATAACATCTTCTGTGGGGCTTTCGGTAAGTCAACAATGCATAATACATTGTGTTACCGTCGCTGTTTGCAATTCTATGTTTCACGCTGTAACGTTTTTTGATAATGGCACTGGCTAGCTAATGTCGGTGTTGTGTTTTAGCTTGCAAGCTAGCAGGAGCATCATGCTAACATCATGTACTACAAGCGTTTAAATGCAGCCCGATAAACAGATGTGAATATTACCGAGCTACTAACCATAACCGTAACGTTATACCAAGCTAGAAAAGTATCTTAAAATCTCCTGAAATATCACTGATGGTAACGCATATCATATCACTCACATGCTTACCGTAGGGTGACTGTGTTCCGTACACAACATTGTAGGCAACAGTGTTCAGTACAGTAATACTAAAGTATAAAATGTATATCAACACAGGTCAGTGAAAATATATATACCACTACAAACGGCATCTTGTCTTCTTTGATATGAACAGTTTAAGGGAGGATCTGCAACGTTTTGTTTTTAGATTAAGTAAATATCGGGAGACGACCAGGTTTTTGTGTTGTTGTTTTTTAAAGGCACTGTTGTAGTCTGTACACTGTAGTGGTCTGTCTGATAATGTTAATTTGTGATTGCGTTGGACGCACATGATGACATTTTAGATCATTGACTTAAGCTGCTTAAATGAATAGCTTGCAACTAATGTTAATATTTTGGTATTACCAGACATAATGAGTGCAGTGTCTACCCCCACCTCCCGGATGCGGCAATGGCCTTCCCCGTCTGTGGGGCCGAAGGGAGCTGTTTCTGCAACCAGCACCCCGCGACTTGCTTGTTTTCCTGGTAACGACGACGAACATGAGCGACGTCAAAGGCGCAGGTCCAGAGTGATTGACCTCCAAGCAGGGGCTGACTCTTCTTTCAACGATGCTGCATCACACAGGTTAGAGTTTGCTAACTTTCCGTATGGGAAATAATAAAGTCGACATTGGATATTTATTATTGGTGGTGCGCTAACAGTGTATGTTCCTGTGTGTAGTAATACTGGGACCCCTGCTGCTGTGCCCAAGCTGTCCACCGCCCAGATCTCTGAGCACTATTCCACATGCATCAAACTCTCTACTGAAAATGTGAGTGCTGCTCATGTTCATCTTTTCACTACATGCTATTTTCCATGTATCAAATGTGTTGATGGAAAGCTTTACAAAAATATGAATTAGTGCAATAAAAGACTTCTCCTAATCCTTATCCATATCCTAATACCCTCTCTGTTTGACAGAAAATTACAACCAAAAATGCTTTTGGTTTGCATCTCATTGACTACATGGCAGACATTCTAAAGCAGAAGGACTCTGACCTCAATTTCAAGGTGAGTCAGTCCAGTCACACTCTTATTAAAACGTTCGACCCTCTCACAGACATTATGTACTAGGATAAATGATGAAGGTCTTGAAAAAACAATCTGTCATACTCTCTCCCTCAGGCAAATAAAATAGAATTGAACGCATCTCCATCATGTAGATTGTTTCCGTCTCTGTGATTGCTTACCAAGGTGGCTGCAGGTACGCTGGATGCCAGCACCAAGATATACGCAGTCCGAGTGGACGCAGTCCATGCTGATGCTTACAGGGTCCTGGGAGGCTTGGGCTCTGAGACCAAGCCCAAGGAAGGTGAGAAGGCCGTGGGGGACACTCTGCTGTGGTGCTGCCTACAGTGCAGCCCTCCTCTTGCAGTATTCTGATACATCCATCAATCGCTTTTATTGGGGATCGCCAGATAAATGTTATTGGCTGAATCAGATATATGATACCATGCCATGTGTTACCTGCTAAGGGAAGATGGTAGCACATTGTTGTGTTAATGTTTTTGATCAGGAATATTCTGTGTTGTGTTTCGTGCAGTGCTGTAGTTCATCTTCTTGTTGCTATGTGAACAGGGTCAGACGCTGGGGAGAATGCAGCTGCTGAGGACGGTAACGAGGGGAAGCAGATAGCAAAGAAGAAGCGCGCTCCCAAAAAGACCGTGGAGCAGAACCTGGGAAACATCAACCGCTCCGAGTCTGAGATGAAGTGTGAGGTGAGATGTGTGACGGGGTTTCATTGTAGCATCAGTGCGAGCTGTACAACATAAAAGTATCAAATTCTAAGGATGTGTTTGATACCCACTGAAGCATCAGTGCGAGCTGTACAACATAAAAGTATCAAATTCTAAGGATGTGTTTGATACCCACTGAAGCATCAGTGCGAGCTGTACAACATAAAAGTATCAAATTCTAAGGATCTGTTTGATTCCCACTGGCAGTGAAGGCACGGCTGAGGTGTTGTTGATGACGAGCCCCAAGAAGTAAGCCTCATAATGATTTCAATAACATGTTTTGCTTATTCTCTCTCCTCTTCTCAAATTGTTTGCCACAGGTGGACCCCATGTTCCAGCGCATGGCGGCTTCCTTCGACGAGAACAGTACGGCCGGAGTCTTCCTGTCTGTGCTGTTCAGCGAAGACAGCCGCTGTGAGCTCCTCTTTCCCTCCCACATGACCCTGCTGCACTCCAGGTCCCCCTGCAGCTCCATGCCCGTGCAGTATGTCCCTGCCCGGCACCTCACTGGTAAACCTGCAACCACATTAATCAAGTCTTATTGTGTGTGTCTGTGTTTCATCTGTTTTACCAGGCCTAATCTTTTTCTTTAAGTGACGGATCATATCTGTCCAGCCTGTTGTTTTCTTCCAGGACTGTGTAGTTGCTGTAGTTTAGCTAGTAAGACAGGGTGCTGACCACCTTTAGCACCTGGGTGCATTTACCAGGCAGTGATTACTATTAAGGGGTCAGACACTTCATCATCTGATCAACATAAGACTCCTGAGAATTATTGACTGTGAATTTCATTAATGTATTTGCCAACTGTCCTAGGTGTGTTTATGTTAATTTTACAGGCGGTCTTAAGTCCCTGGAAGAGCGCGTCATCTGCCCATCACTGGAGGACTTCTCATTCACAAGATGGTCCCCTGATCAGGTTGAACAATGCAGACTACATCCTTTGATTATTCTTTTTTTATTTCACATAAATATGTCAAAACATACTATATAAACCTTTTGGTACACTGTGTGCATCATAGGCCAACAGGCAGACAATAATGAGTCTATCTGTTTTGCTCTCATTCTGCAGACTATGAATCAGCTGCTGGAGAAGATGAAACAGGGAGAGCACGTGTTTGACGTAAATGCCGTCATTGAGCCGGATGAAGAGGATTGCCAGGACTTTGGGGACAACTTTGACGCAGATGGTGAAGAAATCGGCCAGGGGGATTTCGGCGGAGAGGGTGTCGACGAGCACAAAGAGGGCTGTGCCAACCGAAAAACAGACAAACGGTAAGATTATGTGTCATAGTGTGTGTCAGACTGAACCACGCCAGATCTTTTCAGTGTTCAGTTTATTGTTTTCTGATATGAGCTTATAGGTCCTGTAGCTCAGCAGGTTCGGGTGCATTTCCCGAAAAACAAAGAAACGGTTAGATGTTGGTAACCAGAATTTTTCTTTGGCGTCTGTCTGGTTTAGCTAGATCCTGGAAATCTTGCCTCATTATGTTTGCAATAATCCATAACACCTTGTGTATAGGAAGGTTGACTTGTTTACAAAACGTAATAACTTTGTACCACTGGGTCATCTCATACAAGGGTGATCCTGACTAAAAAACATACGGTCATGATCTTAAAATCCGGTAAGCCAGCTCATGTTTGCAACATTTATCTGTACACAGTGGTGTAATACCAATTGGAGAAGCGGACATCACAACCATGTGTCTCCAGCTGTCCTCTCAGCCCAGAGAGTACTCGTACTTCAGCCCCAAAACAATGGCATCATGGGTAGGACCTGGTTACTGGCTCTTCAAACCAGGACAGAAGCGTGAGTTTTCCTTTGAGTTGGGATTGTTGTGTCTTCAGATGTGTTGTCATATTTGATCATTAAAACCCGCACTCTATGAATGCAGACCGATTTAATTGAAGGGATGTTCTGCTTCTTGTCTTATCAGAGGATCAAACACAAGACAAGGAAGCCCAAAAGAGGGCACCAAAGAGTGCCCTGGTCATAGACTTCAATGAAGACATTCACTTCCACAATTATTTCAAGACCACAAGAGTAAGTAAACCCTTGCCTTGATCCACACTGAGTGACTCAAAGGCTAGCGCTATATGCCTGCTAAAGGTGGGTGTATTCATATGGGTTTAGTCTGAAGCATTACCATGGTAACTTAAACGCAAAGTTTTCATCATTGTGTGCTCCTCACTAATCCCTCTGACCCAGAAACGGCTGTGGAAGGTACAGGCACTAAGAGGGCTCCGGTAGCTCGCTCCATAGGGTTCTTATGCTTTTGTAGGGCCGGAAGGGTCACGGTGACTGTTCAGTAGTCCTGCTGTGTTGCATTGTGCTGTATCTCTTACTCTGCAGTTATTGGAGACTTGCCCTGAAGCAAACTCAACCTTTCTTTTAAGAGTTCATAAGAGCTTTTCTCACTCTTTCCCTTTTTTTTTAATACCTTCCCTCCCTCTATCCTTCTTTTTCTTTCTGTCTCCAGGCAGCCACCACCATCAGTAAGTCCGCCTTAAACACCAGCAATAAGAAGACCACTCTTCCTTCAGACTTCCAGTATCCCTTGAAAAACTTGTCTCAGCTCAGTCTCAAGCCCTCCAGCACAGTATGTCCTCCCCATTCTCTCCATTATCTGTATTCAGCGAAGCCTTTTGTAGATGGCAGACAGTACAGTATTAAGAAATGAGCACTCTAACCTATGGTTAACTCTTGCAGCTGTGTGCAGAGGGGAAGAAGAGGTTGTCTGGAGAGCTTGGAGAGGGCATTGGGGAGTATGACTACAACAACCCTAATGACACGGCCAACTTCTGCCCTGGTGTTGAGGTTTGTGTGTGTTAATTTTGTGTTATTGCATTTGTCTTATACTTATTTTAAGATAAAGGGATCAAATTGTAGGTTATGTTAAAATTAACTTATTAACTGAAACATGGCTTGTGTAAGTTGTAAAACAGATATTTACTGTGTGTGTGCCAATCCCTCGGTTTTACTTAGAGAGGGGACAGTGATGATGAGGCGGATGAGTTTGGGCCTTCTATAGATGGCCTCAGTCCAACCTCATCAGGCCATGACGGTGTCTCCACGTACGGCGAGGACAACTTGGTGCCAGAACCACACAAGGTATGTTATTGAACACAAGCTGTGGAACTCTTATTTTTCTTCACTGAGATTTTGAAATAAAGTGAATTGACATTTTGTTTCCCCCTCATTGTTTGCAAGGTGAACACAATTGAGATCAATTATGCTAAAACGGCTAAGAAGATGGACATGAAGAGACTTAAGACCACCATGTGGGGTCTTCTCACTGACAGTCTTGAGAAACCAGTGGAGGAAACTGCCACTGTGAGTTCTAAACCATTCCATCTGTAAAAACATCAAACATGCCATAAATGAACTTCATATGCGATCACTTCACCTATACCATCTCAGGATAATACTGTTTCTCCCTCTTTGCAGGACACAAGTGATGCCAAGCAAGAGGAAGTTGCTGGAGAGAAATCCTTCAGTCAGTCCACCCGGAACCTGTTTCAGAAGTATGGCACCATCCCAGCAGTTCTCAGTTTACTGCATTATTTAGATGTGTTATCCCCCACTGAGAGACTTTGAGCTGTGTCAACCTTCCACTCCCCAAAGCCGTATGTGTACAACATGAATTAAGATTAACATTAAGATTTGCACTCATCAGGTCTCGCCCTCTTCCTTTTCAGACTGCCCAGCGCTATGGCAAACAACCTGTCCGTGCCTCTGGCCTTTGTTGCCCTATTGCACTTGGCCAATGAAAGAGTAAGTTTGGTGCTCCTTTACTGGCTAGACACACAGACACACAGACACACAGACACACAGACACACAGACACACAGACACACAGACACACAGACACACAGACACACAGACACACAGACACACAGACACACAGACACACAGACACACAGACACACAGACACACGGACACACAAGCGTTGGATCACAGCAAGCCCTTTCATTTAAATAATCACAGCTGAACTCCTCATTTGCATGGAGTAAAATCTTTCTGCAGAGTAGAGCTGTAGCTGGTAGTAAATTGTAACAGTTAAGTGTACTTCTTCCTAAACTGTTCCCTTATACCCATGACAAAATCCCACTATGTTTTAATTGAAAATCTTTCCTTTTTCAGAACTTGTCCCTGTTAAAAGTGGATAACATGTCAGACATCATCATCAAGCAAGACCACTAAGGACCACTGATGTTGTGCTCATGGCTGATACTATTTTTGTAATCTTTATTGCCATTTTAACTTTTAACATTTTTTTTTTTTTACTTATTCACCATTTTAATAGTGTCTGAAATACCTGACCACCATCTTTTAAATTAAAGTATACAATTGTTTTGGCTTGAGAACATTTGTAGACTTACTTATAAAGTATTTTTGTAAATGTTTTTCTATGGTGTCTTGGAACGAATTACTGTGATGACACAACCCATGTGTCTGTTGCACAAATCTATAGACATGCAGAATTTACTATATTTACATTTTAACTGGCTCCATATAAGGCCAAATAAACTGGTTGGTCATGACTTTATTTTCTTACTGTCGAGCCTTGAATATGTTTGTCACCTTTATGTGTTGTCTGACTTTATGTGTTGTCTATGAGTGTTTTATATGTTGGCTGCATTCTGAAAATTAAAAACATCTTTTCATTAAAAGGGATCTTCGAATCAACAGTGATGTGTTCCATAAACAAGATAAGCTCATATCCCATTTTTCACACAGAGATACAGTTCCAGACTTTACATACAAAGTATTGAGTTGGAAGGTGTTATTTGTTGCCAGCCACTTGTGTTCCAGGACAAAGTGGTAACCGGTTTAACTGGCTGATAAGCATTGGGCAGGGTGCTACTGCGTCAAAGAACTCTCTGGGTGGAGTCAGTCAGGGCCACTGTGTGCAGTAGGAAATCTTATACAATTATTGCTTTTAATTCCATTTAGCACTGAACAAAATTGATATATTTCTTATTGAACAACTTTAGGCCTATCCCTCAAGTATGCTACACTAGCTGTTATCTTCAGATAGAAAATAATTATAGTTGATTACGAAAATGCCAAAGTAAGCCTTTGTGATTAATTGGATTGGGATTCGGTTCCTAACATGTTGATCTAACTACAAAACTAAGTCCAACATAAGCTGTATAGGAAATAATTATGTTTGTAAGCTACATAGGCAATGGCATCTCCTTTAAGATATGTTTTACCTGAACCTTCAGGTGATCTAATCTATTATTTGCATCAACGCCCCCACGAGGAGGTGGCTGGAAGTATAGAGAATAGAGGTGGGCCAACGCGAAGGAATTCACATTAAGAAAAAAGCAACCAGGAAGTCTCCGGCGGTTCTTGAAAGGCAGATCACAAGTAGCAAAACTGTTTAAATTTCACTGTAACGACAGGAATTGGAAGTGAAGTCGGTTTGTAAATTGAATCGACGACTTCGACTCTCTGACAATATGGGTGTTGGAGACAATAATCCCAGCGCTATGGTAAGAAATCTTCAAATTAAGTCGAGGCTAGATTGTTTCCCTGAACCTGTTGCTGAGGTTCTTTACGTCATCTATCGCAGGCAATGTGGGGCAAGCGTTTTATATTATCATGACTTGATTTGATTCCTTTGTTTATATTTGTATGTTTTTGAAGTAGGCCCAACACCTTATTACAGTTTTCTATAAATTCATGTTGGCCTATTTTTGTTGACGAACGACTAAGGGGTGGGTGTTTCACAGAGTTGATGGGCACAACAACGAAGAATATTGTAGGCTATTCTGTCTGTCGACCGAGTAGATTAGACCGAGTAGACTTTTTAGCCTCTTTCAAAGTTACTTTTCTGTGTGTTCCCGCGTAGAACACTTACATCTTGCAACGTTGTTATGAGGAAGCATCTCTTTTAGAAGTAGGCTAGATAAGAATTGGAGATAGGTCTACACAGTAAATGCAACCGTTCAAGAATAGCAAGTTAACAGACGTTTCCTCTAAATATTATGGCATGATGACACTTGATAACACTGCCATCACTATAGTTAGCTCTTGTATGAGGTTGTGGCCCAAAGTGTGTGATAAACATAGATTTAACTTCATGTAGGCTAGCAGTGATGTTAGCATTATGTGGATCCCACACTATTGTAATGTTCTGACATTTTTCAAGTTAGCTACTACCATATAAAAGACCAGCAAACTATTTTCTTTAAGCAGTGATTATTAAACAACAAATGTGAGATCTGTGCTGTTTAGCCAACGCCTATATTTTGATATCTTCAAGAGCAGTATAAGGATGGCTACAAGTGTAATGTTCTCCCTGCTCTTATGCTTAATGCTTTCACTCTATCTTGAGCATATTTTTGGTTTGCTGTAATCTATAACCTATAACCTAATGTCAAAGCTGTTCACAAGAAGAAACACTATAATATTGACTCTCACATAGTTATGTCATTACTGGTTATCGATGAATCATTTCCCTGCCACTATTATTTCAGTGGTCATGTTTCTTGTTCCAGCTGTAGCCTTTTAGAAGAAGCTTAAGTTTAGATATGGTTTTGTAGAAGTAAAGTGTAACAGGAGCTCTATCGTTTTGCTGAAATTAGAAAGAAACAGATGTGTCTTAAAGGGACATGCTAAATTGGTAAGTGAGTTACAAATCAGAGCTGTTATGTAACCTCTGAAAGTCATTATAATCACATATCTCATGCTGAGTGAGCTCTTGCACTTTTTGAGAACTGTGTCTCAGCTGAATTTTTCTGGGAGGAATTGCACGTACACATACCTACTGGCTTGATTAATCTAACTTCAGGCATCTGCAGGCCATTCCAAAAGCAACACAAAGTCCCTGTGAAAGGCAGATATGGAAGCAGGGCCTGTGAGAGAGATCAGAGGAACTCATTATAGCAGCGCACCAAAAGCTCTTTTCCCGGTGAGAGTGGGGTCATTCGATAGCACGCTGCCATTATGTGCGTAGGGGACCCAGAGCAAAGAGGAGGCAGTGAGTCAGAGAGAAAGGCAGGTGGAGAGTGGTGCAGCGCAACACCGTTTCCTGGAAACGTCTGTGTTTATTAGACACTGGATTGGCTCAGGGGATTTAAATGGAGGTGATCCTCAGGAAGTGTGCACAACCTCTCACCGATATTCTCCATTGAACATTTAAGTCATTTACATATTACATGTAACACATTTTAATGCAGTCATCATGGAATTTACAGATTAACACTTTTCCTGTTAGCCATATTACTCGTGGACATAGACTACATGTGTACAAAAATATTCTGTGACCCTGGTTTAGCATGTCGTACACATATGGCTTTGGGGAGTGGAAGGTTGACACAGCTCAAAGTCTCTCAGTGGGAATAACACATCTAAATAATGCAGACAGTATACTGAGAACTGCTGGGATGGTGCCATACTTCTGAAACAGGTTCCGGGTGGGCTGACTGAAGGATCTCTCTCTGCATGGTGGTCTTCAGTCTCTTCATGTCCATCGTCTTAGCCTTTTTAGCATAATTGATCTCAATTGTGTTCACCTTGCACACAATGAGGGTGGGGGAAAGCAACATGTCAATTCACTCCGTGAAGAGAAATAAAAGTTCCACAGCTTGTGCTCAGTAAAGTACCTTGTGTGGTTCTGGCACCAGGTTGTCCTCGCCGTACGTGGAGACACCGTCATGGCCCGGTGAGGCTCTCTATAGACGGCCCAAACTCATCCCTCTCAGCATGTCATAGCATTTCCTGATACTGCAAATGAGGCACCTTAGGTCAGACATAGAAATGTTCTCTGTTTTTTATTTCCTGGGATTGATTATGGAAGCTTTTTTATTACTCTGGACATTTTTAAGACCACAGTCTCAGCTGGGTTATTTGTATTTGCCGCAGTGAAGACATTCAAGCTTTGCTATCTTTTCAGAAATCTTTTCTGATATTAAATTTCAGTTGCCAGACTGCTTTACAACAGCAAACGACAAAGAACTAAACTGATCATATTCCTTTAACAAACAAGCCCTGTTTGTTAAGTGTTGTTGAAACTATGCAAGTATACTATATTCTCTAGCCACGAATTCTACATGCAGTTTTGGACACTTGCAGTTCATGGTAAAAAGATGTCAAAGCATCATTTCACTATGCATATGCTTTTTAAACTTAAATTATTATTTAACTCCTGAGTGGAATTCAACCTCCATGTTTTGATAGAAGAAAGCTAAACCCCCTAACCCCCCGCCCTCCCCCCAAAAAAATAACTCAGGACTCTTGTTGACATTTAAGATACTTATTTATGAATATTTATGTTTTCTTAGTTTTAGGAAATGTCTTGTCTTATCTGTTGTGCCTGTGCACCTTTTATATGTTTCACCTTGGGAGAGTGGGAAACGTCCTATCGATTCCTTTGTATGTCTTGACATATTAAGTTATTGACAATAAAGCTACTTTGACTTTTGACTTTGATGCTGTAGATCATGCGATCTTCATATCAACACCCTCTGCCCTCAATGCTGTGTTTAGGAAGAGGGAGGCGATGAGGAGAGGATTGTGGAGGTGAGCAAATACCAAAGCCTCAGTGAGCAGGTGGACGGGGTCAAGAATATCATGACTCAGAACGTGGACCGCATTTTGGCTCGTGGTGAGAGGCTGGATGACCTGATGGACAAATCAGAAGACCTTCAAGCAGGAGTAAGTCATTAACTGTTACAGAAGTGTCTCAAGCCTGGACTGCATGTCACCGCTGCACACCACATTTTTGTGTAACGCATCTTACACAGGCTCGATTATGTAATTACCCCGAAAGTCGTCCCCCGAACCAACCAGGCAATCCCTCATATAGTTTGTTGGCATGTCTTTGTAGAACAACTGCTAAATAGTTTTATTTATTCATAAAAGGTGTTTAATAATCAAATATGTCTGCAAAGCTAAAAAGCTGAGATGGTATAAATAGGTGATTATAGTTCAAGAGCAACGCCAGACTTTGGATAAACCTTTGTGACACACTGTGTGGGATATGAATATGACCGTTAATGTGTTAAAGGCCTTGTCTATACCCTCCGTCTGCATTGTCCTCTTCTGCTCTGCCTTATCTCCCCTCCACTCATCCCTCCTATTCATTGCCCACCAGGCCCAGAACTTCAAGCAGACGTCTCAGAAGGTGGCGCGATCATACTGGTGGAAAAATGTGAAGATCATCGTGGTCATCATTGTCATCGTGATCATCATTATCCTCATCATTGTCCTCTTGGCCACAGGAGTTATTCCAACCAGCAACCCAGTTCCAGCACCACCCACTATCAAACCCCCTGAATAAGCACACTCTGTCCTCATATTTTAATTTCTCCCTCTCGTTCTCCATTTTTCTGTTTCCTGTTTCTTTCTCTCTTCTAATGCATATGCACACATGTAGTTTTTGCACATTTGCTCACACCTTCAACTGACATATGTTGGCACTTTCACAACTACCAGAGTGAAAGCGTCTGACCAATGCTGGTGCTCACTTAACATCCTGAGCTCAGACCACAATTTTTCCTCATTTAAAGCATTGGTAACCATACTTCTCAGAGTGCAGTTGTTAAGAAGCTAAGCTAAGAGCTAGAATGAATGATACATGCTTTGGCCTGTACATTGCCCTTTCAGCAGGATAAGATGAATGATATCTTTTATATTATCACTCTCAAATTATGTTACTTTGTTGAAAAGACAAATCAATAATGTGTTACGTTTGTTTCTGAAGGTGCCTGTAATTTGCACACAGAGGTGTGTAAAACTTCTGAAAAGTTGGTAGAACATGATGTCTTTCATGATGTTACCTAGAGGGTTTTCTGTGTCCTGAATGTCATTGCACCCGTCCCTCTCCTGGGATTTTTAAACAAGTTTTGCTTTGATTTGATTAAATGAAGCTCTCATAGCTGGATTTTTTTGGCTATGGTAACCACTTGAGATAGGCAGTCACAGATTTAAGAGGAAGAACACAACAGTGTGTGTGTGTGTGTGTGTGTGTGTGTGTGTGTGTGTGTGTGTGTGTGTGTGTGTGTGTGTGTGTGTGTGTGTGTGTGTGTGTGTGTGTGTGTGTGTGTGTGTGTGTGTGTGTGTGTGTGTGTGTGTGTGACCACAGCTTGGTGAAAGCCAGGTCCATTTTGTGGTAGTTGGGAGAGAAATTACATGAAGGACCATTTTGCTATTTGGAAAGAACTGTTACTTGTCCAAGGTTCTCTCTCACAAAGAAAACCTTGACTTCACCTTACCATGGCAAAAAGAGAACTCCAAACCCATGACTATAGGCCAGCACTAGATTGTTATGATTTAATTTAGACAAACTAATTCAGATGGACTTTAAATGGATTAAATCAGACTGGTCTGCGTGTTCTTATGTCACTGGATGAGATTGGGATGTAATCTACATTACATTTGTATAGCTAGAGATGCCTTTGCTTGTATATGTAAATCGACCTAAATGTGTTTGAAGTGGTTGCCCGTGTAAGATTCAACTGTGGAGATTCCAGGTTATTTATGTATGTTTGTTTTCATCTTTGTCCCATCAGTTTTTTTTTTAAAATTTCCAGCATGAGTAATAACCTTTTTTAATAACCTAAAGAAAATTGATAATTCATACAATTAATCTTGATGTGCCTTAGCTAGAGCTCTGTCCATGTTTCAAAATAAAGTTTGAAATGATGAAAAGTGACTGCATGTTTTGAGTTATTTTCCCATATCTTGAGAAAAGACAATTCAATTAAATTCAATGTTATTAGTATAGCACCATTAATAACTGACATTGTTCTAAGACACTGTAAAGCGCTCAAGGCATTAACCCAGCAAACGTGTGCAGCCAATGGATAGATGTCATGTTTGTCAGCTTATGCATATTCAACAATGAATGTGCTATTAAACTAATAATGATCAAATATTAGACCAAGTCAAGATTGTTTTCTACATGACTAAGGCTAGAGAATGGAACACTCGGTATCATGGTTGTGGGATTCATTTCTTGACTGTGATTGGGGAGCACAATTTGTGACAACCACTAGAGGGTGGCAAAGCATAACCTAACTTTCACAGTGTTACTGTTATGTGCCATGGTGAGGCATTCAAAGCATCCAGATCTGTGTATCATTTCCTTTCCATGTTTGTGTGTGCAGAAAGTGATTCACCTCTTCATCATTTGAACTATCTGACATTAGTTTCATGTTGTATTCATTCAATTACGAATGAGTAGTCCACCATTATACTCTACACATGGTGTGGCATGTAACATACTTGTCATTAATTTTATGTATTGTAAGGCAACAATACATTTGAATTAAGTAGCCCAACTTGATCAAATCTATTGTCCTCTATTACTTCAGTCACACAGCATCATCCAAAAGTACACCTTTAGCTGGATATGTGCTTGTTTCTGCTTTCTCCTCGGCCTTCATACTCAAAATATACTGCTCGAGATAGGATATGAGCAGTCCTTATTTCCTTAGGGGAACACTTCGTCAACATAACAAATTCCCATTTTATATGCAGTCGCACACAGCGCATAAACTGTTGTTTCCAAATTGGAACCCTTCGAAAGATTATGTGTCAATTTCTCTAAATGTTTCCACATGGACACCTTGGAATTGGTCAAATCTGTGTACAGTTGATGCTGGGCAGTACATGAACACCAAAGATGACTGAAAATAAACCTGTAGCCTACATCTGCCCGTTCCCATTAATTATGTGTCATAGTGTGTGCCTGATCTTTTTATTGTAGTGAAAGACATCCATGTCCAGTACATTGTTTTTTCTAATATGAGCTTGTAGTTCCTATAGCTCAGCAGAGTAGGGTGCATTTCCCAGGCATCACACATATCAGCAAAAATGTTGGCAACCAGCACTGTTCTTTGGTGTCTGTCTGGTTTAGCTACATCCTGGAAATCTTGTCTGATTATTTTGCAATTATCCAAGCACACCTTGTGTATTTAAATAAATGAATTCTGTTAATTGGGAAGGATCACTTGTTTACAAAACGGAATAACTTTGTACCACAGTGCAATCTCATACAAGGGTGACTAAAAACCTACGGTCATGATCTTAAAATCTGGTAAGCCAGCTCATGTTTGCAACGTTTATCTGTACACAGTGGTCCTGTAATACCAATTGGAGAAGCGGACATCACAACCATGTGTCTCTCAGCCCAGAGAGTACTCGTACTTCAGCCCCAAAACAATGGCATCTTGGGTAGGACCTGGTTACTGGCTCTTCAAACCAGAAGCGTGAGTTATCCGTTGAGTTGGGATTGTTGTGTCTTCAGATGTGTTGTCATATTTGGTAATTAAAACAAGCACTCTATGAATACAGACATATTTGATTGGTGGTATCCTCTATTCTTGTTTTATCAGAAGATTTAACACAAGACAAGGAAGCCCGAAAGAGGACACCAAAGAGTTCCCTGGTCATCGAATTTAATGAAGACATTCACTTCCACAATTATTTCAAAACAGCAAAAGTGAGTAAACCTTGACTTCATCCAGTGACACCCAAGCCAGAAAAGGATCTTTTGTAAGACATTCAACATGTAGTCTAGAAAGTACAAACAAAATTGCCAATGGCAAATTTAATTTCACCATTTTGGTGATGAAAAATCACTAAATGATTGTGCAAATAATTTGGGCCCAGAACAAATGACTCATGACCCAGTGACACTAAGGCCAGTGCTTTATGCCTGCTAGAGGTGGGTGTATTAATATGTGTTAAGTGTGAAGCATTACCATGGTAACTTAAAAGCGATGATTGCGTCATTGTGAGCTCCTCACTGAACCCTCTGACCCAGAAACAGCCACTGCTCCCTTAACATCATGAGCTTGGACCACCATTTTTCCTAATTTAAAGCATTGTTGTTCATACTTCTCAGTGTATGGTTCTTTAAATAGGCATTGTATCAGGAGTAGCTAAGCTAAGGTGAGGGTTTTCTGTGTCCTGAAAGTCAATGCATCCATCCTTCTTCTGGGCTTTTTAAACAAGTTTTTCTTTGTTTTGATTAAATGAAGCTCTCATAGCTGGAATAGTTTTTGCTAAGTTGACCACTTGAGATTGGTAGTCACAGTGATATAAGAGGAAGAACACGTCAACATTGTTGGTGTGTGTGTATGTGTGTGTGTGTGTGTGTGTGTGTGTGTGTGTGTGTGTGTGTGTGTGTGTGTGTGTGTGTGTGTGTGTCTTCTCACGGACATCCTGACTGTGATTGGGGAGCACAATTTGTGACAACCACTAGAGGGTGGCAAAGCATAATCTTCTATTCACAGCGTCCTATTTTCATGTGCCATGGTAAGGCATCGAAGCATCCAGATCTGTGTATCAGCTTTTGCTGTGCATGAACCCTGCCAATCTAGACTAAGTACTAATCCATATTAAACCAAAACACTCTCAGTGCCAAATCTTATCTATTGGCCCTGGAGTCGTTCCGTTAAGGTTCTTTTAAAGTTTTTACAGTTTCCATGTCTCTATTCAGTCGTATATAAATGAAGCTTTCTGTCTGCTCAGTGTCTAGTTATGGTTGTGGAGTGCAAACCACCAAACAAAGACTCTGCGTATGGTGAAAGGATGCTGTGTTCCTGCCATTTGGGCCGAGTCATGACGCAAGTCATGTGGATATTAGTGTGTCCTTCTCCTTATGCATTCATAAACAATAGGGAACAAATCAGCGAGTGTTTGTGTGCATTCCACTGCTTATGATTCTTTGCAAAGAATGTTACTCAATGACATACTTAAACACTACCATCAAAAGCCCTTACTACTCAAAGACCTTTGTTTGCCCTGTGAATTATGCAGCCTTCCTAAACAGAGGAGATAGACATTGATTACTTAAACTAGTGTTTTAAACCTCTTACGAATCAGAAATAGTTCACAAATGTTCATTAGGTTACTGGCATGATGTCAGACAGTGGTACGTTTTTTTATTTGTTATTTTCTGTTTTTATTTTGACTAAATATACTGGATGTTAATAAAGTATCCATCCATCCAAGATCAAGTTACTGCTTACTACTCATTACACAACAAATCACCCTTTATTAATCAGTTACTCACATTTATAACTGGCAAAACAGAGCCTTATTGTAAAGTGGGGTTTAATCTCTAGTAACAGATACAAGAATGGTATAGTAACGCGACCTATTATCCCGCGGGCCACCAAAAAATCCGCTTAACAAATATGTTTTTATCAATTTAAATATGGTTTAATGAATCAACCTTACATATTTCAGAAGTGACAGGTGTGTAGAACATGCACAAAGTCTTGTTTGACTCTCAGCATGAACATTTCTTAACGTATTTTCCGATTTGTTTTGTACAGTCGCGAAATGGCAACAAAGTTGGCGCCGACCTATTATCCCGCATTGATGTAAAATGCCGTTGGGAATCAAGCTCAACAAGAAAAAGAATTTACACCGAACGTCGCGAAATCAAAATTCTACTATTTGTATCAGGCTGGTTTGTACACGCAGTATTACAACACTATCTTATACACTTCAATACTCTGTATGTGTGCCATTTTTGCTACAAAGCTAATTTAAATACCCTTTTTGGGCAGGGACTTAAGTTTTCCGAAATCTGCGATCCTGGATGACACCGAAATCAATATTAAGTAACGTGTACCAGCGCTTGCGGGATAATAGGTTGTGCGGGATAATAGGTCGCGTTACAATAGGGAGTGTGCAATTGGGCTAGTAGAGCAAGTTAAGGGATGGACAGTGGGTTGCTAAAATGGGGATATTCCCAAATAGTGAGCCCGGATCGATGTATAAAAACTGTGTTTATAACTCATTTATAAGGGCTTATTAATGACTTACAAAGGGTTTACAACCTAATTAATAACCTATTTATAAAAATGTATAAACCATTTATAATGGAGCCTTATTGTAAAGTGGTACCGATCTTTCAGTACGGCTGGCACATAACGCCTCTCCAGTGTCCCCTGGACAACCCTGTGGGGCATAGAACTATATGCGTGTGCCAGGTCTAACCACAGCACTGTCAGGTCATCTCTATTCTCCTTGAAATCTCTGCGGAGTTGTGTGACGACCCCCGTATGCTCAAAGCACCTGGGAACACCAGGGATGCCACCTTTCTGCACCAAAGCGTTAATCTAGTGGTTGTTGAGTAAGAAATCTGCCAGCCACTTCACAACATTGCTGAAGAAGATCTTTCCTTCCACACTGAGTAAAGATATGATCCTAAACTTGTGATGTTTTTAAAATCCTCCTCTTTTTTTTAGAATCCACAGTCCTTCTGCAGGGATGTCATTTCTGTGCTTTCCTGCCTCAAATGATCCGGCTGCTCCTCTAGAGCCGGTCCAACAGCTTGTACACCTTGTACGCTGTTCCACTTTGAACTGGTGTGGAGCTAGACCCAGCTTTTTTCACCACTTCCTTCAGATTGTATGGTTCAGCTGACTTTTGTTGTCGTATCACATGGGCCCAGATCTTGGTCTCTGTTGGGGTCTCTTAAAGTGTTGTGGTGTTGATCTATTTCCAATACATTAACATTACATTTAGTAATTTTGAACCGGCCAGGCGCCCACTGCGCATCTATTGACAAAAGTGGTCCACTTCCTAGCCCTTTCCCTCCTCCGCCTTCAGTGTTCGCTTTTCGCAGACTTAGGAGCCTCTTCCTGAGCATGGAGCAGAGTTCTTCACTTTTTGCCTTATGCTGTTTCTTTAAGGGTCTCAACTCTTTCTGTTGTTGTGGATTTTGGCTACCCTCTGGGTGCCTGCTTGGTTCCTCCTTCCTCCTCGACACCAAACCTCTTAGTGGCCATGGTTACTATGACTGTTGTCATAGTCCATAGCCTCTTTCCTGTGTCCCCTTTAGCTGTTGCTTCCAGCACCATTTTCACCTCCTCGTGAAACTTCTGCCACTATGCAGTCTTGCAGGCTTAAGGCCATCTGATCCTTTTTTCCTTTTTCGGACTACATGTCTCGAGGCGCTCCCCACACGGAGGCTCTGAGTTCTGTAGGGTGCTTTCTTGCTTGGCTCCTTCTCTGTCTTACCAGATTCATTACCCGCGCATTGTGGTGCTTGCAGTCTACCCTTGCAGTTCTTCTATACCTGATGGATCTTTAGGCCTCTCATATGCCCACACTGTGCCCAGTAATTTGCCCATTGCGTGAAGTCATTACCTTGCAACTGTCCTTTTGGGGTGCTCATCCTTCCTATCTCTCAAGCTTCACTGGGGGCATACTTCTTGACTCTGATTCATAGAATTATTTTGGGTCCTTCTTCACAGTAAGTGTAGGGCTGCTAACCCACCCCACCCCTGGTCTGCTGTCTTTCCACGCTGTCAATTTCCTTTCCAGTCGACCCTAACGTGTTTTTGACTGTCAACCAGTCTGTTCCTGGTCGCCACTGGTTTCTCCAGAGTAGAACATAAGATATCTACACTCTACACAGTAATTTAAGCTAAAGGTGATATTTTTATTTATTTTGTATCTATGTTCAGTTCAAGTTTACACTCATTCCTCTAAATTGTGAGCCGTCTATGAGCTGCCAAACAAGATCATTTTGTTGAGCTGAAAAACCTGAACCTGTATTTGTATTTTGTACACTTTTACATTTCATATTTTTGCGTTAATTAAACTTTAGTAAGGGTTAGTAAGTGTTCCAACTAAGATGTTTTAAACTCAATGTGCCATATGCTAATGAAAAAGGAGACCAAAATAAATGTTCTTTCACTTCTTCGCCCACAGCTGTGGTTTTCTACACTTCCTGTTTATGCTCTATCTTTTCTGCACCTGCCCGACATGTTTTTATTCTCAGCCAATGTAACTTTTATTTCCACTAGCTACATTTCACAATTTTATGGAGAATCATTTCTAGAATATGGTGCTGTGAGACTATCGAAACAACCCTACAAAAATCTGTACATCTTGTCTTTCTATTTATATACCATCTAAATCTTCTTTCTTTATCCATATATCTGGTCTATCTATTTGTATATTCTTTATATCTACATGTTATACAATTTGACTTAGTAATACGCACAATTTCCAAAAACAATGAAAAAAGATATGTCCATTACCAGTCAGACTCACAATAGAGGAGACTGTCATGGTGAGTGTCAGTCAACAGTATGGGTAGTCCTAATCAAAGATTTCAATTGCAATCACTTCAAGCAAGACCTTGCAAAGATTTTCAAGGTTTATCCAGTATTAAATGGGTGTTCCGCTCTCCTCCTTTCTGTTCCCTGTGTCAAAATATGCCCTGTCCTGTATGGTGGAACATGGCCTGGTCTATACAGAAAGATTCCAGACATCTGTAAGCCCATTCTACCTTGTGTTCAAGTGATGATTGAGAGTGCTTGGAGTTATCTGGACAATTGGTTCTCAGTGGAATCATGTGTTTCCATGTAAACCACGTATATCTCTTTCTTTCAAATATATTAGAGCTGTTAACACTTAGTTTATTACCTGTGGCATTGTCTCCTTGATTAGTTTGAAAAGAACAGACATACATAGCCCTAGCCATAGGTTCAATAGGGTTCGATATATCAGCCATATGTAGCAGTGACGTGCCGTGAGGTTCGTAGATAGTGAGGCACAGAAACCGGAAGTGATTACGTAATTTTGAGCTCTAGTTGTTTAAAAATGTATATAATATATACATACATGTATATAATATATACATGTATGTATACATTATATACATTTTTAGTCTATGGTTTTAAAATTATCATCTGATCAGAACTGAAAAAACGTTACGTTTTATTGTCTAACTTGAGCAACGCCACTACGGACGAAGAATTGGATGCGATGGTTAGTGTGATTTTCAGCCATCACCCAAACACTGGCTGTAATATGATGATGGGGCCAATCTTCGTCCGTAGTGGCGTTGCTCAAGTCAGACACCCTTATCACAATTGGTTCAGTACTATTACAATTACTACAACAGTACTAGTAGCCTAAATGAGTATCTCTATTTAATATCTATTAAGCCAAGACTCACCTTGTACCATGCTGTGCCATTAGACGGTGGACTGTCCTCTCGCTAACTCCGAGTACATCCGCTACTTCACGGACAGTTAGCCCTGCCAGTAAATAATTCTCCACTGCTTCCACTGGTAAATTGAACGATGGGCGTCCAACAGCATTGTGGGGTTGTGAAGAAATTTGGGCGAGATCTGCGGTCAATTGTTCAGTCACCTCATTCAAGGTAAATGTAGGAGAAAGAAATGCAAAAAGGCGCGAGAAGAAAGAAATACGGTACGGGAAATAGTACGGCAAAAAATGTGTAAATAAATAGAAAAATAGAAGGAGGAAGAAATTAATTTGGGAATTAATGTAAGCGTAAATAAATGTAACAGTAAATAAAAAGGACTCATTTTCCATTTCCAGTCACATAACTGCATGATATATTTTTTCTAATGCTTTTCTTTGGTGCATTTTTAGTCATTTTATTTATTTATGACTCACATTTTTAGTTATGTATTTATTTTTAATTATGTCATTTTTGGCTTTCCATACGCATGTAGTCCCGTTGGGAAACGTGAAACACTCCAATGCAAATGTCAATACATTCTGTCCCGTCGTTTGAAGCGAAACTTTTAGCTCCGGCATTGGTCTCCCATTATTTATCATTTCACATTTCATTTCACGTTTGGATTGAAAGTCCAGTTTTGAGAGAGAAGTGTAGAAGAAATCCAACCAACGTCAGAACCTATAGCCTACCCGACAAGTGCGCTCTCGCTCGCCTCCTTACCTGAGGCAGTGGTACTGCCTGCCTCCCCTAAGGGATTTTTCAATGAGTTTTGAGCTCGACTCAAAGGTTCTACGCTTGCGCAGGCATGCGTAAAACCCAGTTTGGAGTGATTGCGCACTGCATCGACCGCACGTCCCTGGTTCATTGGCTGATCACTGTCACTGGGAACCGGAAATGCGCAAATTCAGCGATTTTGATAATACAAATGCTCGAAATGATCGGAATCATGCAGAAATGACACCCGTTACACAGATAACTACAAAAATATGAATATTTATTTTATAATACATAAATATATATTATTATTATATATATATATTTGTTTACTTTTCTGCCTCCCCTGCCTCCTATGACTGCACGTCCCTGATATGTAGCCTATGTCATAGCCTACACACAGCAACTTAATTGAGTTTGGAAAAAAAAACACACACCTTGTGAATTATTAGTTATGTGATGATCGTGATAATCGAAAACAAAATCTCCTACAGGGGGATTTCCCCGTATCCGGTAGCCTACTGAAATATGATAACATAACCGAAGGATATTTAAAAACGCCGTGTCATCTCCGTCTGCCCACTGCTATTCCGGGATAAGGGGGCTAGTGTGTCCAACCAGAGGGGTGTTCCAAGTTCAGAGAGGGTGGCCACAGTCATAGCTTACAGTGAACATCGTGAAACGAAAGCCCGCTTTTACTTATTAACTTGAATCTACAACATCCGTGTAGTTATATTCTACGAAACAGAAGCTGAAGCAGCATCGAAGAACAAGAACGACCACGACACAACGCTTTGGAGTTGATCTTTCAGATGCAGTGGTTTTGGATATAGTTCATAAAATAACGGACACTGGGACGTCAGAAAGACATGGTGAGTTCTGACACAAATTCACGTTGATTAAAGTATACCTTGAAATGCTTCCCTCTACGCTCGTACTGTCAAGCGACCGCACCCCGGACAGAATATTAGCAATTGTTGAATTGTAGATTGCGCAAAAGATCTTATTCTACATATTAGACTTGCTAAATTTACAATGCTATCCATGTCTCTGGTTAAGTGACAGGGACGCTCATCCCTGAATCTAGTTTCATTAACTTTTATTAATACCACTCTAGTTTAAGATATACGCCTATTACTCCTTTACGAATGTAGACAAAAGACTGTGACAACTGTCACAATAGTCCCACGGAGATAAACTATTTTTTTCAGCGTGCCTCTCTTTAAACTATAATGGGAATATGAACGATTCCAAACATCCATCTCTCTTGAGCACTGAGAACTGTTAATGATGAAACTAATCACTGATGGAAAGTTTAAACAGATCTCAAGGAAATGCCAGGTATGCTTCCCTTTTAAAGAGGAGAGGGGGAAGGAAGGAAGTTTGAACGAAAAGCAGAACTTTTCCTGACTGGTTTTTAAATAATAATTAAAAAAAAAGATGTATGAATTAAAGATGATAAGCAAATAGACACACTGTTTAGTTCTGTCTTCTTCAGATGGAGATATGTTCTGCTATGTATATCAGTGATGGGACATGAAACTTTTTTCAAAGATGAAGTGTTCAGTGTAATTGTGGATTCATGTTAATCTTGTGTGAGGGCCATGTGCAATGATTACTGAAGTTGACTTGCAACAGCAGAATATCAGCATGTTCCCATAGTGGATGTTAATATACAGTGTATTAGTATACAGTGTATTAACATGCAAACATATCTAAAAGAACATTTAGCTACATTTCGACCTGGAGTTATTTGTTATCAGTGTTATCACGGTGGTACTTCCGCATATTGTGCTCAGGGGTCTGTTGTATGCTCGCCGCAAATTTAATGGATGTACAAAACAAGATATGGTGATTTAGTTATTTCCTTGGCCAGGCCTCTGGTCTTCCCGTTATTGACTAATCCCTCATCCCCATATCCTTGACTCATGAAGGCCCACTTCCCATCCTTGAACTGAAAGGTGAAAGCTTGCGGAGAGTCCAGATAGGGATAGATTTGTCCTCTGCTTTGACTAGACGGGGTATGCTTTATGCAGTGTTTTGTTCTGTACACTGTCAGAGGGTAGTCACCCAGCTTCTGGGCACTCACCCATGGGTCACACAAAGGACTCTTTGTTTTTCTTTGTTTTTTGTTGGTGGGCTCTTGTGTTGTGTCTTTCGTTGTTCATTTCCTGCCCGAGGAGCATGGCGGCAGAGTTCCAGATGAAGGTGGTCCAAAGTGACATTGAATACTCATGGTTCACCTTTACCCCTATTCCGTTTGTTTGAGCACAAATATGTTTTGTTGCCTGTGATGCCATGGCATTAGGTAACTACACAGCAGTGTTGTTTGAAGGACACCTTCACAAAGGAATAGCTCCACTGTGTTTAACTAAGGTGTAGTTCATATTACACTTTACAGATGCATCTATACTATATGAACTTATCAGACAAATTACATTGTGTAATTGCACAAGTCATCACAGATGAATCAAGCTAAGACAATGCACAGTTTTACAGCTGACGGTGGGACCGCATCGCGTGTTAGTTCATTTGTGACGGGGTCAGTTCCTCAGTGTCATCCAGGCTTGAAAAAGTGACCGCTGGAGTGGAATGTGTTTCCTGAGGCTCAGCCCAAAATGACTGAAACAGGGGGTGAGTGTGCCCTGCGCTTCCTTATGTCTCAGCCTTCCTCATGTGCGTGTGTCCCCCCCCCCCCCCCCCCAGGAGAATGGGAAGAACCGCCTGCAGCAGGCCCAGGATGATGTGGATGAGGTGAAGGTCATCATGCTGGATAACCTCAACAAGGCCGAGGAACGCTCAGGCAAGCTGGGGGAGCTGGAGAACAGAGCAGACCAACTGCTCCAGCAGGTGAGCATGTTTCAGTGCATGCCTGTTTCAGCTCTATATATCAATCAATCAATCAATGAAACTTTATTTGTACAGCGTATTTCATAGGAGGTAACACAATGCACCTCACGGAAGGAGAAATGGGTTAACATTAAAAAATATATAGGGTTAACATGTCACTGAAACATATACAAGGTCTACTTTTTTGTAATGTTTAATTGTGATGGTTATGCTGTATTTAATACAAAGTCTCAGTAAGTATTAAGTATTAGTATTAAGTACTGACACACCTTTTTTTTTCTACCTTTCCAGTGTAACACTATACAAAAATCAAAAACAATAGCATATTGAGGTTTGATATGTTTTTTTGTTTTTTTTGTTATTCTAATGTGTATACTTCCTGGAATGCTCAACTGTTTTGTCAGTCAATTGTATTTCACTTCTAGGCCTACTCAAATGTTCCATGGTCCAAAACATCTTACGAACCAGCCAGGAAATGTCATATTGGAGTGTATAAATACACCCTAGGTGTGGCTAGGGGGAAAAAGAATGTACAATTTACATCCTGATTGTAGTTTACGGGGATATTTTTGGAAAGCTATTTCCTTTTGTTAGGAGATGAATGAAGCAAACCTCACTCTGCCTGTGTCCGAGTTTATGCACAGGACATGCCACATGGCACATGTCCACCCCAGGGTCAGGCGGCGAGGTCGACTTGTTCCCACATCACTGTGTTGTTACATCACACTGATCCATAAGTCCCACAGGACTTGTTGTCTGAGTGGGTCACTGGGATAAACACAATCAAAGGTGCAGTAACATCAAAACAAGGAAACCCCCTATGGGTCTGCACCTAAACGGCAAATGGAAACTCTGCAGCAGTTATTTATCTGAACTGAAATACTTGCTCCTACAGCTCAGGTTGGAGAACATGGTGTAAGCGATGCCAAATATATGTATCTTGTTCGGATCTGTGGAGATTTTGTCTAAACTTAGCAAGCCAACAGCCAACAGACTCACCTTGCAACCATCAACGACAGCACACTTAGCAACAATAAAAGCAATCTAGCTTGTGAGCTGATGTATTTGGTGATTTATTTGGTGCATAACTACATAGTGAATAGTCAGGGAAGCAAGTAGAAATGACCCATGTCTACTTCAGAATATATCAACAAAATTATTTGGAGGGTGTAAAAGCAATGTAATGTTGAATGAATACATGTACGAGAGTTGCTCACTGGACTGCATATGTTTTGTTCACAGAGCAAGGGTTTTGCCAAGACTGCAGTGAAGGTGAAGAGGAAGAAGCAGTGGGAAAACAACAAAATGAAAATCTTGATAGCTGGCATTCTATCCGGTGTCATTGTGGTCATTATTCTGGTGGCAGTTCTGACCAATATTGACTTCAGCTCGTCAGGAAGTAATGGACCTGAAGAAACCTCCACTGCACAGCCCTGACAAGGATGCAAGACGGGCAGGGAAATTAGAAGACAATGGGGATGTGAAGGAAGACCGGAAGATGTATCAGGGATTCTCTCCAAAGGAAAAGGGATTGATTAGGGGGATACAGTCAAGCCTGTAGTCATCAAGAGTTGAAGGCGAATACAAAGGTTGCTTTTATAAGAATGGAGCAGAAATAGTGCAAACTTCATATGCTTTTTAAGCAGTGTTATTTTTCAGAGAAATATCAGGTTGTCACACTGAGGTCTGCCTAATGGACAAATATATGTTTAAAGGTACCTGGATCTGCTGCTTTTCAAGCCATTCTTCAGAGGTAACGTCGGATGCAGTGTGCAGGCTTTTGTATGAGGTTTACATGTGTGGTCTGATGCAGTTCATCTTGCAAACATTTACTCTCAAGTGAGTTTACAATTCTTCATGCTACATATTATCAGTTGTAATCACCATCAGTCCGAAATTTTTAATATTATTGTATTACAATTTTCCATAGCAGGACATTTTCAGTTTAATTTATACCTATGTAAAAAGAAAGTATTAAGAAAGATACTGAAAAATGTATATATTTTTGTGATGAAGAGCATGCTTTTGTGTCATGTTGAATATGTTTGCTCAGTCCATGGGCTTGTATAGTTATTCAACAGTATTAAAGAAGTGCCTTTCATCTGGAGGAAGAAATTAGATTTGGTTAAGTGAGTATGATTGTAGTAGACTACTTTTATAACCTGGGGAAAGTAGACACCCTTGCTGCTGTCAAGATATTTCAGCTGTTTTAATCTTTGTATGTTTGTCATTTATTTTGACTGTTAAATAATGTAATTTTTATTGTGCTTTCAACATAAATGTTAGACTTCAATTTTCATGTTGTGAGTTTCTGCCTCATACGTTCTACAAAATGGTCGGAAACATTTTCGTATTTAGTTATGGCATTCAACAGGTGGCTTCCTTTGATATTGCTACAAACAGTTACAGGATACTTTGTCATGGAAACATTTTTGGGTGTTTCAAATTTGGTTTAATCTCAAACTCAATCTGCGACGGAGTCCGTGTTGGGTGGGTTGTCTATGAAAGGGGCGCCATCTGGTGGTATGCAAATGAAGCACAGGCTTGTTCACTCTCATACTAACTATGTACACGGTTTGTATGTCGTCTTGTGAATGATTGGTTCATCTTATTCTGACGTAGGGCAGTGTTGATAGTCCCTAAGTTTTGATTCTGTTATGATGATGACAGTGCAATGATAGCGCTCAAAGCTTCTGATACAATTTAACATTGGAACGCCAGACGGCAAGAGTTCATCCCAGGTAATTTTTTGACAAATATGAATTGAAACATTTTGTAGCTGTGATGTCACAAGTTTGGAAACATCAGATAATAGATGTCAAACTTTCAACTGTTTCCCAACAGACTGGCGTTTGCCAGCTAGCTGATCTAGCTATAGTTAGCTTACTAGCTAGACATCGAAGACTTGGCTACACTCTTTCTGACGTTACATAGTTAGCTAGATCTCCAATTTGCCACAATTTTTGTCTCAGCAGAGGAAAGCGTTTCAGAAGAAGTTCGGCTTATATTAGCAAGCTAAAGTTACATGGAGAATTTTAGGATACATGCATCAGATCTAAATAACTTGACACCTACCATCATCATTAGCTTAGCGAGCTAAATGCTGCCGGGTGCCGGGTGTTTCATCGGCAGCTGAGATCACGGATATCTAACAATATCCTTGTAACTACGTTAAGTTAGTGCCTTAGTGGTATCTGGGGCTGTGGTGTGTAACTTACTCCATTTTTTGTCAAGGAGGGCAGGTGACACGCTCATGTGTTGGGTCAAGCTGATGTACCGAAAATGACTTCCTATTTCGACGAACATGACTGTGAGCCGACCATTCCCGAGGAGCAGTACCGTCAGAATGCCCTACTTGAATTAGCCAGGTAAGAGTTACTGGTTGCCTGTTTAACTACTGCGGCAGTTTATTTTAACGGATAATGTAAGAACTATGGTTAGTAATTTCTATTATTTTCTGGTATGTTATGAGCAGATCCCTGATGCAGGGTCTGGATATTGACTCAGGGACCTTTGACATTGACTCATCTGACTGGGATCAGCGTCTCCCTCCCGCTGCCTCCAAAACAGTTGTGCAGAGTCTGCCCGTCGTGATCATCAGCCCCGAGCAAGCAGGTGTGTTGCACTGTCTCCCATTCACCATGTGTAACACGGATGTCGTCAGATCATATTTCCCACATTCTCTGCTTGTGTTAACCAGCTCTCTGTCTGGTGGTTTCTTTTGTTTTTCCTAGACAAAGGGCTTAAGTGTCCCGTGTGCTTATTGGAGTTCGAAGAGCTTGAGTCGGCGCGAGAAATGCCATGTAAACATCTATTCCATTCGGGGTGTATCCTGCCTTGGCTTGGCAAGGTGAACAGGATACTTTTGTTTTACATAACAATTATGGGCTAAAAACATTGATCTTGAAATGTCTGCCCATATCTTTGTTCTTCACTTGTATTCTGTAGAAGTTTATATAGATGATTGTTTCCCTTTTTCCTAGATATTGGTCTAGATATTGTTATTAGACATAATCACCATTTGTACTATTTGATATTCTCGTGTTTGTAGATATTTTAAGTCTTCTGTAATTGTGAACCATTCTTTCCTCTCTTCACCACGTGATGTTTATACATCTACAGACAAACTCATGCCCCCTGTGTCGTTTTGAGTTGCCTACTGACAATCCAGACTATGAGGAGTTCAAGAAAGACAAGGTGAGCTCCCTATCAAGAGAAGTTGTGTGTGCAGCGTTCATACAGTGACATTTCTTCGCTGAAACACCTTTCACTTGGAGCATTTTCTGACATTGTTTGTTTTTTCATCTCATTTTTTGCAGGAGAGGAGAAAACAGCGGGAACATAGATTAGAAGATTTACATGGGGCTATGTACACATAGCTTCAGCCAACAAGAAAGACTCTTTTGCACACTCATTGCAGCTTTCACCTAAGACAGTCAACATTTCACTATAACAATCAGGACAAGAAAAACCCGGGAACATTCTTTTTTAATTTGCTGTATGTAAATATAAATGATCATTAATGTTTTTATGCAGATGAGTGACAGGTTTAACATGTGGTGCTGATTTGATGTCCATATAATAATTAAAAGAACGAATGGCTGCTGACCCAAATGTGGTTTTGGTATCATTAGATGAATTTTCAGCCAATTAATGTACAACATAAAGTGGTTCAGAGGGGATTACCTGTAATATAGACATGATATATATGCGATATAGTAGACATCAGTCAGAAATGTATCTTGTCAATAAATACTGTCAGTTTTCTGATTTTTTACATGTTTAGAATTATTGGACTCAGTAAGGTCTTTAACACTCATAGGGCAAAAGTTGTGGGGTTTTAATTTAAAACAGGGATGTTTTTGTAAGTGACTATAACATGTAGGTGATTTATAACATCCTAAACCCGCTTTTTCAATTGCAAGTGGCAGCCCAGGCTTTTCACTGTGTAATTCTGCGATCCGGGGACTGATGCCGACTACATTGTCGTTGGTGTTTGCAAGTAAAGGTCTGCAGATTTTCAGATAGTTAGATTTCTAGTGAAAATACCTTACTGCTGTTTTAATTGTCTAGATAAAACAGGTTTTGGGCTCATGTTATCATGAAATAGCTTCTCTCAGGTCTCAGTGCCTAGCATTCTACTGTCTTGCACAAAATAATATACATTTGGACGGTGGTATATGTTTTTCCGTGAGGGAAACAATGTTGAAATAATGGCGCCTTTCTAAAGCCGTATGAGTTCTACTTTTATGATTCAACACACCATTCTCAACATAGAAAGTTTCCAAATTTAAACAGTACAAAGAATTGTGTCAGATGTATTGTATCAATTGTGTCCAGGTTGATACTGAAAGCACAACTCTATTAAAAACTTTCCAGATTCAGTTTATTTCTTGCTTGAATATAAATCTCTTGACAAAAAGAAATCAGAATTGAAAGGAACACAAACCAGTCATTTATACAAGAAAAGAACATTCAGTCGTTGTTATCTTACTACTGACATTTGGTTCAGTCTAGTTTCACCCACTCAATTCACCAGATTTAACACATAAAAATATTCCATTATCTTTTTATGTTTTAAAAAAGACTTACAAACAGTGGAACAGATAGAAATGCAACCTTTAAAAAGAAATGCTCTCAGAGCTGGTGGCATTTGGTGTATAAAGTTCTTTCCCAAGAATGACCACGTTCACCAAATCATTCATAACATACCCCATACTGTGGGTGAAAAACTGAACCTATGAAGATGGGACCTCAAACAAGGCTATGCAATGAGCTTTTTCTGTCTGCATCTTCTCATGCTGAATCAAAAAGGGGTTCAGGGCTATGAGAACGTAATGTTTGTGCTGACATTTTACAGTAACCCACAGCAGAAATATGGAACACGAGTTTGAACCGTCTTTTTATGCGTTATGTTTGAGAACAGAGTATTTATTTTGAACAATAAAAGAAGCCCTAAGCTCATGACATGCTGAAGTGGAAGCTAGCATAGTGGAGGCTCATGGTGATTTTACATGGGCACCATTACTAATTGTAATGTGGTCATATATATTCTGCATTAATGCTATTTATGTAGACAATCTGTTTAATGCTTTGGCAAAACTGTGACAGCCGTGCCAATAAAGCTCATTTTAACTGAATCATCAGACACTGGTGACAATAGATTTAGATTTAACTATAATGCAAGTCATTATCACCCAAGCCGTATGCTGCAAGGAGATTACATTTACAGTGAAAAGTCCTTTTAAGTATGAAAGACCTTATAAAACAACCATAGGGAGTGTATTACAATCAAAAAGCCTTTTGAAATCATTTTAAAGTAATTTAGGCACCCCGGACACATACATGTATACAAATACAATGCAGTATCTAATGATCTTGTAGTGCAGTATTTACATTACTCCGACACAAAAACAGATAAGGCATATGAATAATCTATATATGCTTCTTAAGAACAGAGGTGAACAGCACACAGAGAATATATTTGCATGAACCTATATTGAAATATTTACACAAAAAACGTAGAGGGAGATGAGCACTGAGATGTCAAAAATACATGATAAAAACAAAACATATTTGACACTTGTATTGCAACCTGGAGGTGATTTGTGGTGCTCACATAGGTCTTTCCTCTGTTAAATTGATTTTAATGTTGACATTTTCTGCTGGTAAATAACATTGTAAAAATGTCTCAAACAAGGTTATCCCTCTAGCCACAGCTCAAATCCCTCACACACACCAAACCACCTGGCCATATTCAATCATCTCTTACAGCCAGTGTGAACAAAAACAAATTAATTAACTCTATACATGACAACCCGGGTCTTTCTTTTTGTACACTTGGGTAACATATCCCTCCTTCAAAAGCAAGTTAGCCAGCAATCAGAGGTAGCTAATGTAAAAGTAAGTTTAAATGCTTCTGGGATGGTTTCTCAGCCATCCAGTGATTGTACACAAGAGGAGATAATCAACATGTTGCTGCAGATGAAGGTTGTACTCACTGGAGCTCTGGCTCAATCAAAGACCTCAGCATCAGAGAGATTCTGGTCATTGTGGTGAATGGCATTTGGTAAAAGCAAGTGTAGCAATATGAATGGCAGAGTTGTAGTTCACACCAGTGCCCACCAGGGGACGCCACCATCGAAGCATGATATGGCTTTGAAAACAAAGCAGACAGGACCTGAGGTGAATCTGTAGCATGGCTAAACTGATCATTGTCGTGGTTGGTGTATTGTTGTATCAGACAAAGTTAGTAACAACAGATTCTCATGAACAGAGTCTCACTGGACACTGAGGTCATCTGAGCATAAATGGCACCTTCAAAAAGTAGTTTAAAATAAGGCATCCCAGGAACCAGCCTAGGCACCAAAACAATCAGCATAGACATTGACAGTTTCAATGTGGACATTTCACTGTGGACATTTCAATGTGGCATTTCCAGTTGACATTTGCCATGCGTTGGCTTTGCATTCTGCTACATAAACCAGTGAAGCAAAGGCAGTCACATTTTCCTCTGTATCCCTCAACAGTTACAGCACCACTGTGCTGTCCTTGCTAACACAAACAGGCAAGAATACAACATGGCAGCTCGATATCAATATTGAAATGATACCAGCAAAAACTCATATGGAATATGCCCGCTCTATAAAGGATTATGATACAAACAGAACTCGGAACTCAGAAAATACATTGAATTGTTGTATCCAATCATATCAACCACAGTGATAGGAAAACAGCTGCAGTTTCACAAGCTTGTTGATGTCACTGTTAATCTCAGACAACGGCACTTGTTTTGCGTATGAGAAGGTGAGAAGGTTTTGTGACCTACAGTACAGTACAGTACTACTGTTAAAAAAGAACCATTCAATTGCCAACATAAGGAAGAGGTTTTTTTTTTTACAACGAACGACAGCAATACTTATCTATATGTATGAAGTGGAGAAAAATAATGCCTCAGCTGATGCCTGTATTCATCTTATGCCAAAAACGTTTCTTTTATCATCCAATAATCCCTCCTCTATTACAAAATAAGAGGCATTTAATAAACCATCACACTCTACATAGATCACAACAAGAATATCCTAAAAAGAAAACTCGAAATTCATTTTGTTGTGTGCAAAATTAATCAGCTTTGCCAAAGTGAGAAAGGACTGCCAGCATCCTGAGCCACAGAGACCTGACAAACTCCTACCACATCCAACTAGGGGTCTTACAAATGTGACCAAGACAGACCCCGAAGTCTCCTTTCACCTGACATCTGAGGCAAACATACAGCAATCATGTGTGAAACATCTAGCATTGTGAACATTTCTGGCAATCGCACTTGCCTACTACACACAACATTCTTCTCAAGAGCACTTCCTGAAGGGCTTGAGATTGAGGGACACCAGGACGGCTTAAAACAACACACATAGGCACGCACACACATACATACATACATACACACACACACACACACACACACACACACACACACACACACACACACACACACACACACACACACACACACACAGCCATCAGACATCCCTCTATCCCTGTACATCAATCATCTTTCCTCCTGCCTTTCCTTTCTTTCTCTTTCCAGGTCCACTTCATCCAAACAGCACCAGAGGCACCTTCACAGGAGCAGCATATGTTCCACAGGACACACAACCAGGGTGGGTGGGTAGAACTATAACATGGCGATGCTTTCTGGTGTGCAGTTCAGATGGGTGGAAGTGCTGCTCCCGCCGGGGGACTTCAGGCCCTTGGCGCCCCCGCCTAGACTCCCCAACCTCTCGCCCCCGCCGAGGATCATGCTCGAGCTCTGGTGGCAGCCACGCTGTAGGCCGGCCATCATGGTCTCGCTGGTGACGGTGCCGAACTCGTAGGTGAATGTGCCATAGAAGACCAGGATGATCACTGTGAAGACCCACTCGCAGATGGCCGCCGCATGCTGCAGAATAAAGCTCTCGTGGATGAAGAAAGCACCGCCTAGAGGTAGATCAGGTTAAGGACTGAACAAACCCAAGGCAGATCATTATTTATGATACACATAAGCAATGGAAATATGTAAGTGTATTAATAACTATAATAATTGTACAATCAAAATATTTCATTGTGATACACAAAAGACTAATCAGCTATTTTGAATATCATACTTCAATTTCTTCACGACAGTTGTAAAGCTGAATAGACACATGTATTACATGCAACTTCTGAAACTAAACTGTATGTGCTGCAAAATGAGCTCCAGGATGCTCCATATTTCACCTAGCGCAGCAGAATAGAGAGTAACCCTTTTCGGTGCCAGCTCATCTTTTATGGTTCATCTGGGAGCAGACAGCTGGTCTCAGAGGCTTTAGCTAGCGCTCATGTTTTATTCACCACCAAGCCTGTGAATTATCCATCTAGGGTCATAACTCATACCTCAACCTTGGGCAACCCAACCCATCACCCTAATACTTGTTATGAAGATGTGACAGAGAACAGACATGAGGCCAGACCTGTTTTTCAGCATACTGAAAACGACAGTAATCAGTTGAGCTAGGTGAAAAGCCAAGAATGTATCGTGCCTTGTGAGACTCTGCACGATAGACAGCTTTACAAATAATACACAACAATAACACACAAAAATAATAGAAACTACCACAGTAACAGCAGTTACATTCCTGCACTTTTTTTTCTATTTCATATGTACAATATAATTTTTAATTACACTAGGTCTCTATTGCTTGTAGCTTGACTGTTCTCTCCCTTGTACGTCGCTTTGGACAAACAACGACTTTCATTGACCTCAAGTCAGTCAGAGGCAGTCAGAACTGACTGCAGGGATCAGATTTCCAGTTCTATTTTAGTCTAACTTTCAAAGTCAGGAGGGCACCTTTTCAATTGCTGTGAAGAACACAATGTCTCTCTTTAGAACAGTACAAGTGAGTACAAGAAGAGTGAAAGCATCAGAGCACAACAATGCAGATAATATTGCCAGCAACAAAGGGATTATGGGTGCACGTGTGATATATAACACATCACAGCTAGTTCTGATTTGCAGGAGATACTTATCATGGGACTGATGCTATCAGCAGCGGGTGAAAGGACAAGCTTACTCTTTGTCTGTTTCACTTCATTTCCTTGAGGAAATGACTAGTTTTCACAGTGGCATTCGCTGGAAGTGAAAGGTGATAGCTAGACGTAGTTTGCTCTAGATCACCTTGGGGAATAAACACATAAAGTGTCTTCACTGAACAATGAGTTGTCGTAGATTCAAGTTCAAGCTTAAGCATTAGCCGAAAACTAATTAGCAGATCACTACTCCAGACACTAATTCTCCAGCTGAGGTTCAAAGCAGGAAAGGATACTGAGGACGAGTGAAATCAGAGCGCCCACAGTCAGGCCAACTCGTACATATGCCATCCAGTAGTCCAGGGCAGTGAGCGCCACCCGGTAGGTGAGCAGGCACTGGAGGCACACAAACACCATCCCTGCAGGGAACGCCACGCCAGCCCCCACATAGTGGAGGGTCTTTGCATGATCAACCTGAAGGATGAATAGTAGAATTAGGATTGGAAGCAAATGGGGAAAGGCATGGTCTTGGCATAGCTAGGTCGGACCAAATAAACACAAAACAACATTACAAGATACACAGAGGACATCTACAGAGGACCCAGGACGATGAGAACAGTTGACAGGAAGAGATGGATAGTGATGTTGAGCAAGATGACAAGATGTTAAAAGGGGTTTTAGCTATGGAAGACAATCTGCTTTTTTTTTAGAGGGCTACATTACAGTGTTCTTCAAACAGCTCTTGGGAATTTAGAAAGTGCAGTCGATCAATACACACAAATTATCTAGGGCAGAGGTTATGAAAGATCAAAACATAACTCATGATAACTGGCAATGAAGACTTCTACAATGGAATATCTCTGAGTTCAACACAGATTTGTCTGCTGTGACTGCATTACAGTATTTTATGTGACTTTTACTAAATAATCCTTTGTATTGACAGCAGTCTATTGAACGTTGCGTCATGCCATGTAGTTGAGGTGGGAGCGCTACTAGCCATTTAGCAGTTGTATGAAGTAGTGATGGGCATTTCAAGTGAAAATGCTACAACTACACCCCCTCCTCTAGCTGATGTCATAGTCTCTGCCAACTGTTAAGATGGTTCCCTAAGCTAAAGATAGCTAGGATAATTAAAAAGCTATGATATGTAGATATTAACACAAGTTCATATTCACTTTATATTGAAATGAGTTAATATTACACACGCTGGCAACTATGAACATTTAGAATGGTTCTCAAAGTTAGAAATAGCTAGGAGAGTTCATAGCCATGTTAGCTGGTATGAGACCTTGCACACCTCTTGCGGAGATTTACATCCTGTTACATAGAGTCTGGTAGGAATGCTGGACACCCTTACTTCATCATTATCGAACACTGAAAGTGATTGAGTGTAAATGAAACAACATCCGATCCGATCTTTTCGATGTCTTTCGTGTGTGAAGGAGGGAGAGAGACAGAGACCCATTTACGCTTTATTTTTAACTGTGCCGGTTATTGACTACCTGGAGGGAAAAAATGTATTGTATAGGACGCACCTGAGTATTAACCAAAGCAAATTTTGCAAGATCAATCTATACACCGCAGTTAATAGTCAGGAAATAACAGTACAAAAATAATTGGACCATCAAATACCAGTTTGTTCAGTTATTCAGTGTGGGACATGCACTCTTAGAGATAGAGGAAACAGTTGACAGACCTGGAAGTTCCCCACCATGACCAAGCCAATAGCGTTGCCAAATCCAGCCACAAAGCCCCCAGTGTTTATCCAGCAGCTGTGGCCGTGCTCTATCACCTGAGCATAGCGCAAAAGGCACACCATCGCCACTATTGATTATCAAAGAGAGAGGAGAAGAGAAGAAAGAAATAATTTGTCACATGTAGGGAGCCTTGGTTGATGGTGGGGGTGGGGGCATCTATTATGTTCATATTTACTTGAAATGGAACACTGTCATTTTTATGGGGTGTGTTCACGTGTACAGCTTAACAGCTTATAGGGAGTGTCACTGCGCAGTGCATTACTTTTTTTTGCTTTCTTCCAATGAACTAATAAAAAATGTACCGCTGTTGTAGCAACGTATTGTGCTTTGACACCATGCATCGTTGAGCACAGAATCAGGAATTCTGAATAAGAAGTTTTGTCCTATTACTCAGCTGCTCTGTAAATCTACTCATTGTCCTCAGTGATGCCTAAGGCTTGTTCTATGTGGGTGATGGAAAAACAAGTCTTACCCATGAACGCTCCCACATTACCAATCAGACTGAATAGGCAACTTTCAGGGGGGAAGGACCCACATTTACTAGAGGGACAGAAAAAAGGGCAAGGGCAATGGTAATCAGATCTTAGAAAATTATGATCTCTACTTTTAGCCATTGTAAATTTCTATTCCAGCACAACAAACTAAAGAGTTTATTTTACCAAAATGTGTGGTATTTGGACAGAGACTTGGTAAGATTACAAAGTTAGTGGTAGTATCCATAATATGATAATCAGTACAAGTATTCATGGCAGTCAAGTCTAGTAACGGTGACGTATTTAACTTCATAACTCGTATTCGCTCCATAGCTTGAATCTCCAACATTAAAGGTGCAAAACAAACACCTACAGTTGCATAATAAGTCAGGGAAAAAGGTGCCAAGTCATCTGCGATAACTAATTAGCTCTGAATATAAGAGACACTGTAAGAAATAGGTGTCCAAAACATATCCTTCACCTGATGAGGGGGATATCCTGAATGGTGCAGCATGTCTTTGGAAAGCCTGGTTTGGAGGGTTCCTCTGCACAAGTCACGTTGTAGGACCTTGAAAAATACAATGGACAATAAACATAAAGATAAGACAATCATAAAAGTTTACATTCATTACAATGTGCTGAGGTTGTGGAATGAGAAATTTACACTTACCAGTTTTCCACTGGGCAAACATGGTGGTTCATAACAGCCATAGCATAGCTGCCCAGACACGGAAAAAGAATAAGCAATTTATTCAAGTGGACCAACCTATAAGGCTACCCTATATGTGCATTGTTTAAATGTCTGTTGCTGAGACGTACATTCAATGAAGGTACAATTAAATAACCTTGCTTTGAATGAAAGACCTTGGCTGTTCTCAGCATCTAGCTCTACAGGGTAAGTTGGAAGAGTATCGCTTTACATGGAGCACTTCAACCTTTATTTATTTTTCTCCAAAGCACTCACACTATCCATATTCCAGTGATGGAGAAGGCAGACAGGCTGACAGGCAGAACGATCCAGGCAGTCATCGGGCTGGCAGTGGAACTGCTTCATCCAAAGCATGAGGGAAAGGGGAGCTGGAGGGTGGTGGAAGGGTGAGACTGAGGGGGAGGGGGCCAGGCAGGGAGGCTAGAAGCTGGGGAAACAAGGAAACAAGGCAGGGGGTGGCATGAGAGAAGGACAGGGGAAGAATCCTACGTTTCCATGATCTGCCAGACCATTGCCAGGCTCTTTGAATAGGACTTGATGACTGTTGCTGTGCCAAATGCTGGCATAGGGGCGTCGTGAATAAGCATGCAATTGTTTTTCTAAAGTAGCCTTCTGGCCTTGGTTTACTGAGTGTGTGTAGAAAGTGGCTATCCGCTCTCTACAAATGAGAATGGTCAGGTTTTGACATTTATAGGTTACATTTCAGGGGAGTATGAGGCATTCTTTGCTCAATTATAGACATATTCCAAAGACAAGTTAGAGACGAATTCCAGATAAGAACTAGTAATATTACAACAAAACATTTCAAATCTTAATTTTCTTGTAATTGGGCTGATCTGCATTTAAATATTTCAAGTCCTTAATATTAGGATTAGCTTCAGAAAACACTATTCATTCAGCTTTAAGTATTACGTAGCCTTAGGTTCTTAGGGTGAAAGAGAATATTGTGTTGCAGACCTTGTGAGCAGCTTTTATCCCTCCCTATCAGTTCATGGAAATGGAAAGAGGAAGTGAGCGGACATTTTCTCCGGTGAAAAAAAGGCTGACGGTGAACTAAATTGTTTCTTAATACAATTGCAGGAGACTGGGAACGGGAAGAGAGAGAGAGAGAGAGAGAGAGAGAGAGAGAGAGAGAGACAGACAGACACACACACACACACACACAGACACACACACACACACACACACACACAACAGACTTCCTTGCGATAAGAGCCACATCTAATATCGTATCTGTGAGCAGTTTTTGATCTAATGGACCATCTCCCGTTATAGTACACGCAAGATCTTAATTTCACTTTCACCGCAACAGGACATTGCTTTCGGGCTCCTGGACCCTTGCAAATTGAAACCACACTCGCCGCCGATGGAAGGCACTCCACACAATATAATAGCATGCACAAATCGGATATGGTATAGTTTGACATTAACCGACGTTACATTGATTGATTCCACATGTTGTGGCAAATACACAGTGTTATGTTAATTCAAAAACACAGGGAGGACTCAACAGCTGCAACAAAGTTAGCATAGGATATCCTCTAACGTTAGCTAGCTTGCTGAGCTGTAAGTAACTGTAGAGTGATTAACACTGCATGGGAAAACCAAGTGTGAAGCGAGTCTTGTCAGTAGCAATCAAACTAAAAATAAAGCAGTGCAACAGCGTTCATTTTCTGACCGCATTTCCACAGCAGGATGGCTGTAAACGAAAGCCGCTCACTGGCTAACTGGTACTATCGACATAGCAATGTTACTAGCAGGCTAATACTTGTTAGAGTTGTTGTGAATACATAAAAGCAAAGATCCTATACGCACAAAGCTAAAACGTACGTGTGTATGTGGCTTAAGGGGAAGCAAGCTACAGACTTCCAATTTGTTCTCAAATTACAAAATAACAGAGAAGACATACCCTTAATCTTGCAATGGCTTCCTCAAATATGTGAGATCTGATGTCGCTTTAAAATATATTTGCTATTCCCTTGTTTCGGGAGGCCCGTTCCGTCAACACTGTAATTGTAGTTCCTCGCCTGATTCCTAGACATGTGGATACAACGCTTGAGTAAAAAAAAAAAGAACACATTACCCATAATGCACTGAGTCACGAAAATAATTGTACCGCCTACCCCCATCATAGCCACACCTCTAAGCTCATTGTACTGATCTCTAATGTCACAAGTTTTCTTAACAAAATGCTAATGTAAGTTAGGAAATAGTGGGAATTGTGTCTTTTGGTGTGGGAGACTGAGGAGATAGTTATAAATAAATTATGTTATCATAGTTCCCTAGTCAAACCATGTAATTGTTGCCATATACCTGAGATGTTATTATGATATGTTATTGAGATGTTATTATCTATTGTCTATTGTCAGCCAACTGCATTAGCGACCATCCCTCGTAAGGTATGCTTCTGCCCATTGTAGATCCTGAAATGGAACAGCTTGCTCAACAACTTGTTCAAAGTGACTGAAGCACAGTTGAGTTGTGCTTGTCATGATCGTGGTTGATGGTTTGCCACAGTTAACACATTTGTCCTGCCAAAGGTAAATCACTTATTCTTATTAACTATGAGTGGCCTATGATACTAATTGTATAATATGATATAATACATGGTATGTTATATAATATAAAATTATATAATAATAATGTTTAAATCTAGTATTTCAGTCTATGATTCCAAACATGTGAATATGACACCATTGATGAAGGAGACAGTGATATGGATTTTTGCGCTAACAATTGTATAATTATTAACAGGACATCTTCTAATGGACCATGGTACATCATGGAGGTGCAGTTGTTTTGCTTTTTCTGTCCTTGATAAGCAGCACTGAGCCGATGGAGAAGTGCCCCGAGAACGCAGACCTTTCATTTTTGGAAAACCTTACTCCTGCTCCAGGGAAGAGCATTGACACGTCTGCTGGTTCACTTGAACCTTTGTACAACTTTGCACGGCTTTTTATAGAGGCAGTTCAGCCAAACTATTTTCCATTAGGTAAATATCACCCTGTTTCATATTGTGGCTGACTAAAATGGAAGGTTTGTCTGTTTAATATACTGATGATACTGGTAAAATGCGAATTATACTCATGTTGGTGTTTTTGTTCTGGTCTCACTATGTTTTTAGAATATCAGAGATTCAAACTATGCACACAACTATGTGACCCCAGAGAAGTAACCTATGCATGGTTAAGAAGTGTAATGTATGTCAAGCTTAATTATAGTTCCTGTGTGCACACAGGTAAGGTTAGAATAATAGTTTATAGTTTAGTATACAAAAGTTCCTTCATTGTTCCTTGTTCCTTGTTCCCTAATTCATTCAACTGTCCTGACTTGCTGGACCATATATAATGACATAAAGAACAACTTTTTTAATTAACACAGAGCTTGCCATTAATGCTTCCAGAAATGAACCGCTGAACAGCTCTTCGGTGAGAAAAATGATATGGAATATGATTTGATTTAATGATGTAATACAATGTATAATATGTTATAGATATGTATTAATTTACTCAGTTACCTGAGATGGAATATGATGCCAATAATATAACAATTTTGCCAAGAGATTGATCTGTTGAAATGGTTGAACAGTTCAAAAGGTTAAGGCTCCCCATGTGGTGGATACATGAAGCTGATATTGATAAAAAATATCTCCAATGAAAACATAGAATGTGTGTGAAAGGTTAGATATCAGTTTGCACACTGAATACATAGTTCTCTAAGCTGGATATGCAGCATGCTCAATGTGTTGTGTGACATTTTTGGTTGTGTGTTTCTTTATAACCAGCTTGTGGAATATGAGGCGGGGTATCTGGTTTGTCTCATACTAGCCATCCTCTATGTTCTCATCATGCCAGTTGTGGGTGGAGTGCTTGCTTGGAATCATTTACATCTGAAAAAGCTTTCACCCAATAAGACCTCAACAGCATCCTCAATATTCCCCCACATGGTCATCATTGTGGCAACGTGTCTAGCAGTTGTTGCTATTTTATTGCTGTAAGACATACACATACACATACACATACACATACACATACACATACACAGACACAGACACAGACACAGACACAGACAGATAGACTCTCTCTTTCTCGCTCTCTCTTTCTCTCTCAATCTTCAAACTTACACCAGTATTAAAGATAGTTGACAAATCTTCCGATGCCTGCCTGATGGATCTGAGCTGTCTTTGTACATATCTCTGTTTAAACTGTGTATGAGAATTATATTGAGCTTTTTTGTAGGACTGGTGTGATTCTGGCCTTCACAACCAACAACAAGGTCAGAGAAAACATGAAGCCCAGCTTGGAACAACTCAGTACTGATATCAAAAAGGTTGATGACATTTTGAAGCTGATCCCAAAGGTATGTTTTTATTTGTGTACATTCCATGTATTGAACAAACTAATTTGTTAAAATGCAGAGCCAGAGCCAAATATAACTCCTTACCTTCACATATTATATACCTAATATGATGTTGTTTTCTAGAATATGAGAGCAGTTATTAATGGATTCTCCATTCCTAAAAGAGAGATTACAAAGGAATTAAACGGTGAGCAAGAAAGCAATGTTATATGACATTTAAGCTCTCCAGGGTTTTTCACTGTTGACTGTGTTGAGTTCACTGTATACAGTTGAGAGGCTCTTTTGTGTTGACAAAGATGTGTTTTTTTTCTAGAAACTGGAAGTGTCATTGGTGAAACTATAATCTCAAATTTTGACAGAAGTGTTCGTGAAGCTCTCTCAGCACTGGCTCTATCAGTTCAAGGTGTGCTTGTGTATTTCTGTTTCAGAGGAATCACCACACACACACTTCATGCACAAGGTCACATAGGAACACATGTGAAATTGTTGCTTTATAGTATCATATAAATGCAGGCTGTTCTACATTTACAGATGCCAGTGGGGCTTTGACCAACCTGGAGAAAATGGAAATGAAGAGAACAGTCCTACAGGATCGCCATAAAGACATTCAACAAAGACTGCAAGCCATTCAGTCTGAACTTCAGAGGATCCAAACTGGCTGTCCTGACTGTAATGTCCCAGATGCTAGCAACCTGGAAACAGAGGCTGACTACGACCAGGTGTGATTCTGTTGTAGGGGAATTGCAAAGGGTATACCACACAGTATTTTGTCCTAATTTGTTTTCCCTCTTTTGTGAAGATTCCAAGTGTGCAACCACAACTTGACCAACTTAATGGATTTTCTAAAATTCTAGCAACAAATATTGTGAGAGAGGTATGTAAAACATGTGAAATCCACGGATGCACTAAAACTGTAGCATTGTAAGGTGCACAACAATGTATATCTTTGTTAATCTGAGTGTTGGTGTTTTTTCAGGGTAATTTGTCCTTCTATACCATTCCCCAAATATGTAGTAATCAACTGGAACCAACAATAGCAGGTACAAGCCCTTAATCTGAGACTGTTAACATTTTTCTTTCCTTTAGTGGTTTTACTAATTATGTCCTGTTTGTTCACTTGAACCTACTTTAGAGCTTGTTCTAGACCTGGAGGAATCTGAGGAGTATTTGAGGAATTGTAGTGACCGGATTCCCACCTTGCGATCGCTCTCAAATTCTGTGTCAAATCTCAGGCTAGCTGTACAGCAGTACTGGAGAGATGTGGATTACTATGACTATGTCAGGTAATTGAGATTAACCACACAGTGTTTTAGCCATATCATTGGCTGTGCACATACAGTAATTGCAGTGTAATTACTCCTTTTATATTAAACTAAATATTGTGATAATAATATAGTGATATTTTGAATGTCAAGTCTTTTCTTTTTTGTTGGATGTTACTCAGTGTTATTCATTATATGACATTATGACATCCAAGCTTAGCTACTAGTCAGTCTTGTTAGACTGGTGATTCAGACTTATCTGAATGGGCTCCCTGCTCTCTTTTGCCCCCTGTAGGTGGGCCGTGGCAGTTGTCTTCTGCATGCTCATTTTGGTCATAGTGATTCTGATGGTTGTGGCACTCTGCCTTGGACTGCCAATAGAATATTTTCCCTCTCTCTACTCTTCCCTCACAAAAGATCGCTTTAAGCACATAGCAGTTTACCTGCTCAGAAGGTGAGAGATTCTTTGCCTCCAAAAAAAATATTTTTAGGAGCTGACTGTTTCCAGACTGCAAGGCAATAAAATAAACTAGAATGCGTTTCGTGAACGAACTGCGAGAGTGTGCTTGCTCTGTTGCGGCCATGACCGAGAGAACAAGTGCCTTGGAATTGGGGCAGGTGTCAGCTCTCCAGCTCTCCCTGCTGGATGAGCATGCACAAATGAGTATGCACAAATTAGATTAGATTAGATTAGATTAGATTCAACTTTATTGTCATTATACAGAGTACAAGTACTGAGATAACGAAATGCAGTTTAGCATCTAACCAGTAAGTGCAAATAGCAATAAAAGTGCAGAGTATGTGCAAATGTAGGGTGGACTAAGTGAATAAATATGATATGTACAGTAAGAGTTAGAATATGACACAGAATTGTAATATAAACAGAAATTGAATAGCAGCAATTGAGCTAAGAGTGAGGTATGATAAGTATATAAAGTGCAGGTGAAAGTAAACTGATGGTAACAAGTGAAATCAAGAGAATGAGGTAGTAAAGTACAATCAATACAGGTAATACAGTGAAGTGGATACAGTTATAAAAAGACATTAAGGTGCAAATGTTCAGTGGCTGGAGGAGGGTGTGTGGCAGTCAAGCCAGGTATAGGGGGGGAGGAATGAGGTGTAGTGCAAATGATCAGTGGCTGGAGGAGGGTGTGTGGCAGTCAAGCCAGGGTGGGGGGAGGGGTGAAGTTAAGTATAGTGCAAATGTACAATGGCTAGAGGAGGGTGAGTGGCAGTCAGCCACGGTGGGGGGGGGGGGGGGGGGGGGGAAGTAGGTATAGTGCAAGAGTTCAGTTGTTGGAGGGGGGGGGGGGGGGGGGACAGTTACAGGGGGAGGTGTGAGAAGGGGTGGGGGGGCTACCCCCGTGGAGCAGAGTTCAGCAGGGTGACAGCCGCAGGGATGAAGCTGTTCTTGAACCTGCTGGTACGGGAACGGAGGACCCTGTAGCGCCTCCCAGAAGGGAGGAGGGCAAACAGACTGTTGTTGGGGTGTGAGCTGTCCTTGATGATGCTGCGTGCCCTCCGCAGACATCTCTTGCTCTGGACAGCCTCAATTGTGGGGAGAGTGGAACCAGTGATGCGTTGGGCAGTTTTCACCACCCTCTGCAGTCTTTTGCGGTCGGCAACAGAGCAGCTGCTGTACCATGTTGAGATGCAGTTTGTGAGAATGCTCTCAATGGTACAGCGGTAGAAATTCTCCAGAATCTGAGGAGACAGGTGGACCTTCTTTAGTCTCCTCAGAAAAAAGAGACGCTGGTGTGCCTTCTTTATAATGGATGAGGTGTTAAGGGTCCAAGAAAGGTCATCGGAGATATGGACAAATGAGTATGCATGAGTGAGTATGCATGAGTGAGTAAACATGAGTGAGTATGCACGAGTGAGTATGCATGAGTGAGTATGCATGAGTGAGTATGCATGAGTGAGTATGCATGAGTGAGTAAACATGAGTGAGTATGCACGAGTGAGTAAACATGAGTGAGTATGCATGAGTGAGTATGCATGAGTGAGTAAACATGAGTGAGTACGCATGAGTGAGTACGCATGAGTGAGTAAACATGAGTGAGTAAACATGAGTGAGTATGCATGAGTAAGTATGCATGAGTGAGTAAACATGAGTGAGTATGCATGAGTGAGTAGAGCCCTGGTATGGAAGGTGTCTCTTAATATTCCTAGTTATACAGTTGAATGGAGAGGGACAGAGAGAGAAGAGGAACCGTGCGCAGGTGTCAGTGAGAGTTGTCAGTGAATCACAGGTGCAAGCCAGTTTAATGAGCCTATTATGATGTCATAATGCCTCAAAGTTCTCCCATGCAAGTCTATGGAGAAAAAAGGTGATGGAAAAAGAGGAATAAAAAAGGAGTGGCAAGGAGTACCGCCACGAAAAGTCATAGCAGCTTGCACCGGATCGGGCCGGACGTTTTGGTGTTTGAACGGCGTCTCTATCTCAATCGGGCGAGGAGTAGTTAGCTGCAAGAAAAACTACTAGAATAAAAAAAATTGTAAAAAACGAAGAACAATAGTAACCTCTGTTTAAACTCTACCTGTCCCTGATCCTATGCCTTTTTAATTTTTACAGTGCTGTTGTGATGACCTTTTTCTTCTCCTGGCTGTTTGTTATCCTGGTGTTCATCACCCTGTTCATTGGTGGCAATGCTCACACCCTCGGATGCCAAAGTTGGAAGAGTGGGGCCCTTTTTGAGGTGAAGAAAGAGAGCCAAAACCATGGACTGATAAGACATAAAATAATTTATCACAAACTCCCCTTTGGATCTGTTGATGACAGAATACTTTCTCTCTCTCTCTCTCTCTCTCTCTCTCTCTCTCTCTCTCTCTCTCTCTCTCTCTCTCTAATACTTTGTGAAGTTGCTTGACAAATGGGAAGACCTCTTCCTTGTGGGCCCAGGCTATAACACCACCTATGGAATCAACTCCACTCAAACCACAAACGTTACCCAAGAACTCAACAGCACTCAAAAGATCACAGTCAAATTCAAGGCAGCTGAGGTGTACGAGTGAGTTGCAGCACTTCCTCCACGTGTATGTGGTTGTAATGGAATTGTATGGAATCTTTGGAATGGGAATGAATATAATCAAGTGTTTGTTTCTGTTCTTTGTGTTGTAGTGGCTGTATGAGAGGAGAGTCTCTTTTCTACAGCATGCACATGCATGAGGTTTTTAGCATGGATTCATTCCTAAACGCCAGCAAGGTAGTACATTCAGCTATCCTTTGTGTGTAATGCATATCTAATCTCACAAACACACATGATCACACACCAAACACCCCCCCCCCCCCCCCCCCCCCCACACACACACACACACACCCACACACGCGCACACACACTAGATGTTTATGTGTATTTATATTTGTTATATTTACAAGACACTATACCTATCTATAGTTGGTTTCCTTCTCCCTCCTCAGTACCTGGGGGTATTTAATCAAAGCTTCCAAACCCTAAGTGTTAACCTGGATGGTGTCACTCTTCTACAACCTGATGGCAGACAGGCTTTGCTGAAGTTCCAGAGTAGCACATTGGATCAGATCAATTATGCTGTACTTCTAAACCTGGTTTGTATATGACTGTAACCCTCCAACCTCCATAACATTTGTAATACTTTTATATTGGTAAATGCTTATCAGAAAGTCTTATTTTAAAATAAATCCTAATTTACTGTATGTTGTAATTGTGCTCCTAAGCTAAGTCAACCCGTGGTGAACACTAACCTCATAGCTTTTGCTGAAGAACTGGATAAGGCTGCACAACTGCAAGTGAGTTTATGTGTCTGTGGTAGAGCTGAATAAAAAAAATGTAGCACAATGAAGCTGATTTATTATGCAATTTTGGTGGCACTACATATTTTCATTTTCCCTATACCCTTCTTGTTTTGTATTTGAATTGAAAAAGGAAACTGAAACGGTCAAGGAGGGTTTGAAGAAAGTGGCAACCATGACAAGAAACCTTACTCAGTTGGTTGAGCTACAGGAATTAGATGCAGTAGGTCATATGCTAACAGACAATACACAAGGGCGTCTGGGACATTCCACTGAGTGGGTTTCATAAGTGAAGATAAGACCTGCTGATGGATCTGCCTGAAATGTCTTTGTCTTCCAGAGAGAAATGAGCACCAGTGTGAGCTCCATGAGGGAGATAAGTCAGAAGTACCAGGTACATGGTCTGACGTCTGTCTGAGACAAGTACATGCTGCAATGATTTGCCCTCAAATTTTTCCCTGCTGTTGATGCTGATTTTCAAGATTTGCCCTAATGCATATGATATTTGCTTGACATTTCATTACCCTTTGGTGGAAAAAAATATGAACTACAGAAATATCTGTACAGAAACTACTTATGATGCAATTTGATTAGTTCACTAAAAAAAATATTGTCTTGTGAACCAATAATATTTACACCCCTCTTTCCCAAACTCAAACTGGTGTGTGCCTTTATGTATGAGATATGGAAGAGACAATGTTTTCTTACCTTTGTGTAAGAGTGTGTTTGTGTTTATGTCTGTGTTCTCTGTGTACAGGGTAATGCAGATCGTGCCCTGAATAGTATCACTGAGACAGAGGAAGAAATACTTTTACAGACCCCATACATCGTGGGAAATGTGAGCCTGTCCATCACCATTTTATGACTTACTCTCAATTCAATGTTAACCATTCTGCTTGTTGCTTTCCTGACAGTTTAGGAGATGCCTCAGTTTCATTGCACTTCACCTACACGTTTTTGCTTTTCTTCAGGTTTCACAGTGTGCGCTGAAGAAAGGAGAGCGCTATATTTCAGAATACCTTGACTGGGTTCGCAATGCGGTGGGTGCCAACTATGTGTTTTAATGTTAGTAAATTCTGACATTGCAAATTTTGGGCTTTAATTTATATGGGATTGTAAATATCATCCCATTGTCTCAGGTTATTTGTGAATATCACAGAGAGTGCTGCATGTGTTTAAGTCATCAGTGAAGGAATAGCTCTTTTGAACTGGATGTCAGTCACATTCATCATAGAGGTCCACGCCAGATTGCCTCACGGGTGCAATACCATACGGCTTTTCATCATACTTGGTAGAATGAAGGACAAATTTGTTGTGAATACCGTTTGAAATGTATTGGTCTGTTATTAGCCGAGGGACAGCTGATTTTCCAAAGTGAAGTTGACATTTTTGCAACATGTCCGATGCGCCATTTTACCGAAGAGCTAGTTCGACGATTTTATTTGTTCGGTAAATTATCGTGTTCAGTGATTCTACATGGACCTCTACTATTGTTTGCATCAATAGTTTACGTCAACTTGTTTGAACACAAAAGAGAATAGCAATTGATAAAATATTCCTATTCTGTATGAGAAGAATGTGTCTCTTTTTTTTAAGAAAGAATGCTGTTTTACAATGTTTCCTCTAATATGATTTGTCATCTGTCAGAAATCTATGTCTTCCCTGCCTAAATATACAGCTAATACAATTGTTTCGAAATTTTAAAATGTAACATGGCGAACATTTATTTATGCCTCTAATATTCATAGACATAGAAAAGATCTTCATTAGCCATCATCAGACCAGACACAGATAATCTGTGCTGAAGACTGATGAAAAGAGTTGGTTAGATGACTCACAGAACAAACAGCCACAGATCATTATAATGCATTGTTTGTGGGAACAATTCTGACAGTTCATTTATTCAATTGGCCACTTTGAAATGCTCTGTGCCATTATGGTGCAACGCTGGCAGATTAGACAAAAGTTTGTTCTCTGATAATTTTTATGGTCAATGTCTTTACATGCAGGAGTATAAGCATATGCATGTGAATTACACACACACATATTATACAATCATCCTGTTACAGTCAAAACTGTAATCTTTGATATTTTAAAAGCTGTGGTAGAATACGCTGCGAGCAATTTTAGGCCAAGTGAACTGATGATTTAATTGATTAATTATGAAATACTCACATCTTTCTCAGGTCATAAATATGGTTTTGGATTGTAAATGGCTTCCTGTGGCAGCAGGCAATATCTACACAGCAGCATGTCTGAATGTCATTGATCCTTGGGTAAGTTAAGTTCAGGAACTGAAAATTAACTAAAAATGTATACATGGAATGTTTTTCGTCTTTGTCTTGAACTGCTTTTGTGTGGGTGTGTGTGTGGGTGTGTGTGTGGGTGAGTGTGTGTGTGTGTGTGTTTGTGTTTGTGTTTGTGTGTGTGTGTGTGTGTGTGTGTGTGTGTGTGTGTGTGTGTGTGTGTGTGTGTGTGTGTGTGTGTGTGTGTGTGTGTGTGTGTGTGTGTGTGTGTGTGTGCAGAATGCATTCTGGCTGTGTTTAGGTTGGTGTTGGGCATTGTTGATCCCTGGGATAATTCTCAGTATTCACACAGCCAGGCACTGGTTACAGGCAGTGCCCAAGCCCCTCAGGTAACATTGTTTTCTTGTGTTAAAGTACCTCTCCTGGCATTGATTAAACCCCTATAAATTAGTATCTGTTCCTCAAAATGAAATTTTTACCTAAAAAAGTACCTTCATGGCCAAGCTCTACACCTTTGCTTCATTTAGTTTTCACGGATCTATAAATATTCATCATCTAGTTCTATTTCATCATGAGTAATATCGTACTATATGTATATGTATAGAGATGTTAGCCCTCTCTCCTGACAGGTAAATTGATGGGATTAGTCCCTTGGGTTTGTGACATGTAAGCTTGCTGCCCTGTATGATTCCATGCTTTTGAGTCATTGATACACGACAGTTCCAAGGGGGAAATACTCAGCCATGGGGTTCACTGCGTCTCGCTCATGATATGTTGTGTATCATATAAAAATCACCACATGGCCATGTTAACATGGTTCAAATTTAGATTTCACCTCAGGGGGCCTTTAAGCCTAAATCCGACATTTTATTACAAATTACAAGTCATCTAATTTGTATAATATTCATGTATTGCTTGTAGGTAGATTCTTACTATGTCATCTTCTCTCCAAATAGCGATGCCACTCTGAGGGGTTTTGACAGTAGCCCTGGAATGACTAAATCTTAAAAGAGCCTGAATTAAGCAGTGGACATTTTGCCGTGACAGTGGCAGTGCTGACTGTGATGAAGGCAAAGCATGTGAAGACACTTAAATGTGATATTGGCTTTTATTTGGAAGCCAATAAGCCAACTTGTTTGTGTTTTAACTGGTATGGTATGTGGTATAAAATAAAGATTAAGTTTTAGTATTTGGCCAAACTCTTTTGTCCAGAGCTAGATTATAAGGCTGCCTGGATATTTGAAGGCTACTCGGGTTAGAGTTTCCTCTGGTATTGGAATATTCAGGTATACAAGTTGTTCAAATAAAGGGAATTCAAAAATGAAAAAGTGTGAGTTTAAATAGTATGAGTGAGTTTAACAAAAATAATACACTGACACTAAGGTACAACATATCACAACAATGTAGGTCAAACTCTTAAAAAGGCCCCTAACATGTGGCCCATTACATTTAAGAAGGCTCCGGTACTTTTCTGCGCAAGAAGCCAACGCTTAACCCGAGCCTATTCAACTGGTTGTTAAACGGTGTGTTTACTCTGCAATGAATGCATCACGGATCTGAGCCGCATCTGGGCCTTATATGCACCATATTTGGGCCATATCTGAGCTGTATCTGAGCTGTATCTGGGCCATATCTGGGAACCCAGCTGATATCTGATAGAGGCTCTAGGTCAATTCTATTCAACAGGTCAAGCCTATTTAGACCCGTTTAAGATGTTCTGTGGCCTGCCAGCAGTCAAGTCTTGTTGCCAGGTGGACTCTATGATGGATCAAATCTGCAGCGGCGTTTGGCTGCTAAGATTACTAGCACGTAGCGCTTCAGATTCTTGCATTTTCAGTGTAGAATCGTGGTGTCAAACAGGACTAAACTCTGGTATTTGCACGGATTTAGTTGAGAGACTGTGTGCCTTCAAGACCAAGTTAAGGATCTTCACAACGGACTTAAGTGACTCAAAATTGATGCACTTTCCACAACTCAGTGCATTCATGATCACATCACCTGGAGCACACATCACACACGTCATTACCGACTTCATGACAAAACTGACTGGGAACCTGATGCAGAGCTGTGTGCAAAAGCTAAAGGGGTATGTTGTGTTGATGAGAGCATGTTTCAGGTGCAAGTGACTGATTTGCAGTCTTCCTTTGCTTTGAAACACCACTTGCCGTCCGCAGGTGTGGAAGGTGTGGCCTTTGGTCTTGCCATGTGTATAAGAATCAGCTCCCCACAGTAAGGGTAGTGGCCTTGCAAATTCTTGCAAATCTAGCTTTTCTCAATTGAATGCTATCAAAACAAAGGCAGAAGTTACAGGAGTGTCTCAGGATTGCGCTTACAACATGTTTAATATAATTATCTTGAAATAACCAACTGACTTTACTGTCTCATGTCTATGCAACTATAAGATAGGCTATTCAGACATGAAATGATAGGCATGTTTTTTTTTTTTAGTTTCCTTTAAACAATGACTTAAGACATTTGATCTCTTGACCTCTTTGATCTCGCCTATCACTCACTGTAACATCTATCTGTTTATTTATCTCTGGGAAATCTGTGTCTCCTAACAAGTGTTTGTAACCCCCCCCCAGTGTGGTTAGTACGTTACATGAATGACAAAAGTCTGTTTTAGCTTTTCAGAGTTCAAATCGTAGCTCATTGAGAGAATACTGAATGTGGCCTATACTATACGGCATTCCATCAAGTTATTTTCTAAAATCACACAAGCGCAACTAACACCTGAGCTCAAATAAAAGTCTAATATATTATAGTATAGCAGCTGTGTTTTCACGGGCAATCGGTTAGCATTTCCACTCAGCCCAACGGTATCTTTCAGTTGTTATATTGCCCATCTAATGAAAGTTTTGATTGTTTATCTGACAAATAACCAATTAATGGGGGCATCATAAGCACTTAATGTCTGATGAGATGTTTGAGAAAAAGAAAAAAACGGGATCTTTGTTATCTATTTGATGATTTTAAAATAAAAGAATTTGCATCATATCCAGAGTCTATGGGAATCTTACTTATCTTACTCAGACTTTATTTAATGTAGTTGGATATGAATACATGCCATTTGACAATCCACAATAGGTATATATTTGTAGTGGTGTCATATTTTATGTGGCCCCCAAAAACCTTGTTACTGAAGTTGAATAGCCCTGACTTAACCCTTCTCCCTCTGATAACTAAAAATTCACTTGAGTGGGGGAACCAAATCACTGAATGTATCTTGCTTTCTTTGGGACTGTTCCAAACCAGTATGGCAGGAGTGGTGGCTTGATAGAACCACAATGTATGTAATGCAAGCAAGAAATAAGTGAGGAGCAAGAGTCGGTAGAGCCGCAACAACAGGACTGTCCATGTGAAAAAGGCGAAAAGTGTCTGATGTCTGACGGATATATGGAGCTTTCAAAGTTTCACCATCAATAGGCTTACTCATCAGATCTTGAAATGTTATATTAAAATGTTTTCAACAGTGTTTTGGTCAAAAACCTCTGATAGTGGCATATGACAAACATGACATGAACTTATAAAGCCTCGAACAATAAGTTGGGTGTATGAAGTGAGAGTTCCCCTATGGATTTGTCATGGCAGTGTGTCTCCTCCAAATCACCAGGTGGCAGTATTTCTGTTTGAAAGACACATTTCCTTCGGCTAGTTGAAGCTGAAGCCCAACTGGGTGGATTACGACAGGATTTCGGAATTCGAAAGTATCTTGATTCTTCGCAACATACGATAAATCTGTCTTGGGATATTTCACCTCCTATCGGGGAACGCAAAGATGATGGGTGACGAACAACCGAAGACTCTGTAAGTTAAATACAAACCTTGCTATTTAGCCGGCTAGCCGTTTTTTTTTCCTGTGCTAAGTTTGCGTGCACGCTAACGCTAGCAAATAAGCGATAAGGAAGGAAGTTCCGTAGCTAGCGCTAGCTTACTAGCATAGGTGAGCTATCCGCGGTTAGTGAAATACCCCCAATATTTGATGTTAACTAGCAGTTAGCCTCAAGAAAGCTAACAATGAAAGCAGTGTGCGTTTCTCAACAAGAATTCAGTAGATACCTTAAGCTACCACCTAAGTTAATCATGCCCCGCTCATGCGTGGCAACTTGTAGCTAATAACTGCCTAACGTTAGCCGGCTCAGATGGGCATGCAGTAAATTCATTAAGGTTATTTACCCGCTAAGAATAAGCCATTAGATAACTGTTAATCAGGTCTCTCTAATGCATTTAGCCCTGTTCAGTAATTTTGCAAAAAAAAAATCTTTTTAACACCACTGAAGTAGACTTATTATGAAATGCTAAGTGGTAAGAAACGATTTTTCTTTGGAATAGTGCGTGTTGATTGCCGAAGCCATTCGTGACGTGGCCTTGGTTTTTGATACATAGCTAGGTTAGCATGGCTAGCTTGGTGCGGTGAGGTCTCGCTATCGCTGAACTCCTTTCTCTCGAATGCTAAGGTACGTGGGGAATCTTTCTCGAGATGTGACGGAGGCCCTCATCATGCAGGTGTTCGCCCAGATTGGCCCCTGCAAGAGCTGTAAAATGATCGCCGATGTAAGTATTAAGCAGTTGGCTACCACAACATGCAGTAATAAGTATTTCAACGGAACAGTTAACCAAGTGTCTGTTATGCTTGCCACATTGACAGGATGTCGTTGTCTCCTTCAAGTCTGCAGGTAATGATCCTTACTGCTTTGTGGAATTCTACGAACACAATCACGCTGCTGCCGCCCTGTCTGCTATGAACGGGCGTAAAATATTGGGCAAGGTAAGTTGTTGTTTTCTAGCATTTCATTCTAAAGCCATCTGGGCAAGAAAAGTGGACCAAATGTATTTTACTCGTGGACTAGACAACGTACAGTCATTTGAAATATTTGTGCAATAACGAACCCGAACAGGTAAGTAGCCTCTTCTGTCCTAGCTTTAAATCGCAGCGACGGTCTCACAAGGACTTGTTTTGGTTTTCAGAACATCTTGTGCATACAACACATGCATGCCTTTTTTAATGCTTTAGTGAGTAGGTTAGATGTTGACATTACCAGTTGTAGTTTCTGAGAAAAGTGGCTCATCTGCAAGGAAAATTTCACCTATGAGTTATCACACATACTAGGTTTTTGTTTGATATTTGTTTAGCCTGTTTGCTACAGCTGGTGCTCTTGGTGAAGTTCAGTGCAGGTGTGGATGATTGTGGTGTCCATTAAGCTGCGTAGTAGAAACTATATTTTCACTTTGCATGTCACAATTTCAAATAAGTGAGACACAGTGGTGTCCTTAGTGCAGGGATTCTGAGCGGCCTGCGTTACAAACCTGGAGGAACAGTTTTCAGAACAGAAACAGCGTAGGTGTGATGGGTAAAGCTATTCAAGTATTTTGTTTAGCACAAATAACAAGTGGAGTAAACCTATTGATATATTACCTTTATTTGGTACAATTCATATTTTTCTGGATTCCATAGACCTCAGCATGAATGTGAATTTGTCCAATATCACATCAATGGTCCTGTTCTATTAATGCATTAGTTTTCCTGGAAATCCTCTGTTTTGTTTGGTGTTCAGCTTTGTTAAATGAGCACCAGCCAGGCATGTGGATTCTTGATTTCTGAGTTGTTCAGGCTTCTAACAACATCTGACCTTATTGAGTTGGTAGGACAGAGTTCCGGTGTGCACTCTTATATGTGAGAGTATTTCCTCCTTATCTTTTTTTGCCCTGTCTTTGTCCTAAATCATCTTTGCACTATACTCGCACACCTGCTGCTTCAGAATAGTGACAACCATGGTAAAAAATATATTCAGTGCAAATATTTTATCCTCAACAGGTATTGAAGGCCCAATTGAGGAGTTATACAAGTTGCTAAAAATCACTCTGTTGTAAGTCACTTTAGACCTTCTACTCCGTAGATAATTTTTTTCACTCCAAGACCTCAGTTTTTTCTTTTTCAGCGTGTTTTTTGGAGTGATCAGGTTTTTTTTTTTTTCGTCCCACATTGCATTAAGTGATTCAGTGGTTCAATTCAATTAGCTCATGCCTCTTAACATCACAGAAAGTGCTATGGTGGTTTATGCAGAGTTTCAAAAGGGGTCATGCTTCATGATGTTGTTTCTTTCTTTCTCTCTGTCTCTCTCCTCTCAGGAAATGAAAGTCAATTGGGCCTCAATGCCGAGCAGCCAGAAGAAAGACACGAGCAGTAAGAGACCCTTCCGTTACCCTTTTATTCTTTTCATCAGTTCAAGTGCATTTAAAAATTAGCTGAATGAGGCTGCACTTGTTCGAATAAGCTGGTATTGTTTTGCATTGCAGTTGAAATTCTCCATCTTCGTTCACAGATCATTTCCATGTCTTTGTCGGTGACCTGAGCCCTGAAATTACCACAGATGACGTCAGAGCTGCCTTCGCACCATTTGGAAAAATATCGTAAGTTTCTGAAAAGATGCACCCTGAGATGAATTTGTTATCATTAGCATTTCTTCAGAAATAACTTTGACTCTTGGCCTTGCAGTGATGCTCGTGTGGTGAAAGACCTCGCCACGGGAAAATCCAAAGGCTATGGCTTTGTTTCATTCTTCAACAAATGGGTAAGTTGAAGTTATAAGTTTGGTTGGATGGGTGTTCGTGTGTGTTTTGACCATTTATTTTATTGCAACCTCTGCCAGAGCTGCAGTCCTACCTTTTTGAGAGTTTGCCTGTTGAACTTTTCCCTTTGTTTATACAGCACTTGTGTATGTGGTTGAAAAGTCTGAGTAAGTGCTTGATGTTCTCTGTCATTCTCTGGGCTGGTCTTTAGGATGCAGAGAACGCCATTCAGCAGATGGGAGGCCAGTGGCTTGGGGGTCGACAGATTCGTACAAACTGGGCCACGCGGAAGCCTCCAGCTCCTAAAGCCACCTCTGAGAGTAAGTAAAATAAGTCTCTGTATGGAACACGTACTTGAAAGATTTTTGCATACATGACGTGAGAAACCATTGAATATCTTATGTTGTGCAATGGATTATGGTGTAATACCTAGCTTTGCTTCTGGTGTGCAATTCATTTTATGTTTTAAACAAGAAGTGTTTTGATGCATGAAACAATACGTAACATGTATCATCTTTGTTTTTGTAGCTAATGCAAAGCACCTGTCCTTTGATGACGTGCTGAACCAGTCCAGTCCCAGCAACTGCACTGTGTATTGCGGTGGGGTGGTCACTGGTCTCTCAGGTGAGTCTGCTGGGTTACTTTATCATGTGTCGATTGTATATTTTTATTAAGGGAAAACACTGTATGACTCCATTTTGTCTTATTTCAGAGCATGTGATGAGGCAGACATTCTCACCATTTGGCCACATCATGGAGGTTAGGGTATTCCCTGAGAAAGGCTACTCTTTTATAAGGTAGGTCACATGGTAATTTATGGACACAAGTGCTTTTTTTCTTTTTACAGCAATCCATAACCCTCTCTGACCAGTATCTACAATTTTTATGAAACCTGTCTTAAAAATAAATAAAAACTGGTCCTCAGATGATTTAACTATTGTTTTCATCCCATTTCTTCCTAACCAACTGTGTGAATTCGGTGATAAAAGGATTCCAATATGGCTAGGCTGTTAATCAAAATTACACGTCACACAAATGCAAATAGTGTGAGGAGCAGGGGAACTTTATTTTAATAAGAAGTTCAGTTGGTCATTGATTTCGCACAACTGGTAAAAGGGAGACAAAAGAAAAGGCTTGATTTATTTCAGTGGTGATGGAGTTACACGAAGTACGTTAATGGTATTTTGGCAGCTATCTGCTTTTCATTCATTTCATCAATTAGCTGCCTGCTTTTCAGTTCCAATTCAGCATAACTTTACGTTCTTGAGTGACCTATCCCTTTCACTGAGGGGGGCTGGATATGTTCAAGCATGCATCGAGATTCATGATGGGTTTACACACTACCATTGTGTGTAAACTAAGGCGTTGCAGACAGAGATCTCATTAGCTTGTCTGGCCACAGGTTCAGCACCCACGAAGAGGCAGCCCACGCCATCGTCTCTGTGAACGGTTCATCCGTAGAGGGACACACAGTCAAGTGCTACTGGGGCAAAGAGACACCGGACACAATGAGCCCCATGCAGCAGATGCCTCAGGTACCTCTCTCCCCTTCTCACATGTCCACGCTGAGTCAGTATTTAGCCATTGATCTTGATTGATGACCACAGCACCTTACATCCCTGTTACCTAGTTTTCTTCAATTCATTTTGATGAAATAACCTTAAATAACTTTTAATCTTTTCAGTTGTACAATGTTGTCGTTTTTTGTATGCTATATGCGTTGACTTGTTTCTTTATCTCCCTCCTTCCTCAGCAAAACAAGGTAGGCTACACTGCCCAGCCCTATGGCCAGTGGGGTCAGTGGTACAGCAACACCCAGCAGATTGGCCAGTATGTGCCCAATGGATGGCAGGTGCCCTCCTATGGCGTGTACGGCCAGGCAGCCTGGAATCAGCAGGGTTATAAGTAGGATGGAGGATAATGAAGGGATGGGGTGGTGTGATAAGGCCCCGCACCCCCCCTCCTTCACCAGGGTTCCAGCCAAAACCACCCGCCGGACCAACCCCAAGCCCTGCTGTAAAATACACAACCGGCAGAGGCCTGAATTTGTCCACCAAACACAATATACTTAACATTTACCTTATTTTTCTCACGAAAGGAGATTGATCCCTACATGTCTGTCTTTTTTTCCTTTACTTTAAAATGCTGTGTAAATGGAACACTGCAGCTTTGCTGCTTTTTTTGAAACGGACTCGTTACTTATTTTTTTGTCTGTCTTTTTTTCCTTTTGTCATTACTGTGTATTTTTCTTTTGGCTCAACGATGGTAACATCTCCAATGAGCCGCCAATTAGATAAAACTCCCAGTTCTGATCCAGAAGTGATTGGGACTCGTGGATTGATTTCCTCTGTCGGCCCTGCCTCCTGACATGGCGGATTGGTGTGGGCACCATACGCTTCTCTGTTTGCAGAGGCATGTCACATTTTTTTTAAGTCATTTTGCATTCTTCCTATGCTTATTCATAACATTGAGAGAGGAAGTAAATGGTCAGAATATGGTCCCATAATTTATTTGTATGACTTGCCCCCTTACTGAAAGATAACGAGCACCCTCGGTATGATAAACCAGTGTATTTTCTTCAGATATCATGGGGGTGGGGGTGATCTTTCAGGTCGCAATTGAGGATAGGCTTTTCCCCTGGTCTGTATTGTTTTGTTTTGTTCATGGGTTACGTTTTTAAAACAAACAAACCAACAAACAAACAGGAAACATGCCTTTTTTGTTTTCATAAAGAAACATTTGTTGTGTATGAAAACTTGTGTATGACATTATGAAAGATGCTAAAAATCAGGTTGTACTGCATTGGAGACATATTAGTAAATTCATGTATGTGAAAGATTGATACTGTGCTTTTTTTCCATTCAGTCCCTTCACGGTTCTGTTGAGAACATAATTTTATCTACCATCTAATCCGTAGAGTTCAGATATGCAATTTTAGCAAAACTATTTTACAGTTCTCCTGTTTGTTTTGCACTGTAACATTAGTAGACCAAAGACATCTATGGCCACAGTAGCTAAATTATTTATAACTGTTAAAGCATTGAAGATGCTGGTACTAATGTTTTGCGTGCATCACAGTACACATATAGTTGTAATAAACCTGTGTTTTACAGGATAAAAGAGGTCCCAGATAAATTTACCGTTGTCCTGTAAATAATAAACAAACAAAACCATTTCAGAGCTTTTAGCATTTAGGAAATTGTTCTCCCTCCAGCTACATTGACTAAAACAAACAAAAAAATGTACACGTGGCAATGTTCACCAATGAACTTCTCGTCTCCAATCTTTCCTCAAGGTATTATACTGGTATTTCCACAGGAAGTTAGAAATAATTTGTTCTTACTCATCAACATGAAAGTTCCAAGGAGTACAATTTTGATATATTCCTTGCATGAAGAAAAATCTTATTCTTTAAATGATATCCTGTCTTTCATTCTGACTTTTTTTGTTTTTTGTAAAATAGCGTAATGGAAATTTCCCCCGTAATTTGTAAATACAGCAAAGGACGACATGATTAATTTTGTTGCCTTACTTTAGTAGTAGTTCACTTAGGTTCATCTTAATGTCAAGGCAGTGCCTGAGGACACCTACAGAACAAAATCTTTTTTTAAGGGGTGTTTCATTCCTGGTTTTTGAGATATCTATGCTACTTTGATCAATAATTTCTTGCTTTGTCTGATTAAAATGCTGATGCATGGACAAAAAAAAAAAAACTTGTTGAAGTTTGATTTTCTGTCAGGTTGACCTCTTTCACAGAAATAATTTGCTAACCTCTATAGAAGCATCAGCAATGGCCTTTTATGATACTGTTGCTACTGATTTGTTAGTTCAGTGTGAACAATTAGCTTGCAAGTTTTTCAGTGTTGATCACCATGACCACATGGAACCTGCAGTCTTTCAGCATGTAATAAAAATAGAATGTCACATTATATGATGTCACAGTATGCACTTAATTCTATTCCTGTTCTATCTGGTCCAGTCTCAGTGGATGGGTTAATTTGATCATGGTATACATTGACCTGGTTTTATATCTGTATTATCCGATGTAGCCAGCTAGGCAAAGTAGGAATACCTGCACACCACCAACAAGTGTTACCCTTGTGGTGTGTCTGCTTGGAGCCTCCCTTGTTGACATTATGAAGGGCTTTAGCAAACCTGATCCACATCTGCTCCTCCCCTACTGTGTCTACCGTGGCCACCGGGTGTGGTGGGTCCATCTGTGCTCCTCTCTGTCTGTCTTCCTGGGAGGGCTGATGGTCCTTCTGCTCATCAGGAGCTGCAGCTGGGGCCTCAACAGTGTTGGCACTGTGCGGCCTGGATGGAGGTGTAAACGTCAGCCAAAAGTAAGTGCAAGATAGTGGGTTTTTACATATCTGTGTGCTTAATGTGTATGAGTATTGTCTATTGACCCCCCCACCACCAAAAGCACATCAACTTAAAAGCCCTACATCTGACTTCAGTTGGTCGGACTATTTGCATAGATATTTACAAATGATGCTGGCTTTTGGCTTCCGTAATAGGCTTTGACGGTCCACTTACGCCTGAGGTCTGCTCTGAGTGAATGGGCTGTGAGGCTTAATTCTGCTCAGCAGGTCTCCGGACAAATCCTGGTGAGTCATGGCTTGAACTGGTAATTGTTTTCTTTTCCAGTCAACCTCAAACACCATCCTACACTGTAATGATCTGTAATCACTCTATTTGAAAGTCATGCGATCAAAAAAGGTGTTTATTTTTATTTTGAAGTATTTTGTTCTCTGCCTGTCTTCTTTTGGCGTCAAGATGGTAATTTTCTTCTGCTTCAACACTGGATCATTCCTGATGTATCTACTCCAAACAGCAGAGTAGGTATGACTTTGCCACCAACTGAGTTATTTTAAAATGGATATGATGGCTAATGTCTTTCCCCTGGGATCCCATCTCCTTCCCTAGACCTGTAGAGTATTGCATAGAGGAGCATGGCATTTCATTTTTCATAGACCTGGCCTTCAACATTGTCCATCTTCTTAATTTTGGACTCAGGGTGAGTGAGGCCTCTACTGCCCCCTACCTCATTGTGCACTAGAAAAATAAGGGCCTCAGTTTATCGAGCTATTTTGTTTGTTGGGACGTTGATCATTCACCAGTGAATATGGTACATCATTACCAGTTTCTTGCAGCTCAGGATCAGCTACAGGTTTGGGTGGAACTGAAGTCACTGGTAGATTTCTTCACCATACCGCACTTTTTCATCACGCTCTTCACACGACGATCATGGCTAGGTGAGGTGGTCTCTGGCAGAACCCCTTGTCATCACTGATGTGAACAATGTAATGTAGTTGCAGTGTAATGTGGTTATCTAGTACATTTGTTGTTGAACTGATAAGCTTTAAAATAAAACATGGAAAAAAGTCCATAAATTAGGCAGTGAATAAACAGCTTATAGTCTCAAAACTGTGCTTTCTATATTGGTGCATGGCCAACTGAGCCCTTCTTTACACCAAGGTTGTTCATCGGTCAGTAAGTGTGTTCAGTTTAGCTTTGCCAGCTTGTGTTTTTTTTAAAAAAAAAGTTTTTCACTGCTCCCGTGGTTTTGCATGCTGTTCTATCCTATGACTTCTGCAGGATTGAGATTCATCAGGGCATTGTGCACCTTAGAGTTACCGCAGATTCTACAGATACTTGGCATTCTCAACAGCAAGTATGTGTGAGCACAAGCCTGGTACAACTGAACTACTGTACTGTTACTGTATCCTGCCACCCTTACTATGCTTGTATAACTAAAAATCCAAAGCACCAAGCCAACATAACTAAGCATAACTCATCACAAGTAAACACATACAATTCCCAATATCAATAAATATGGGCTACAGACAGTGCATGCGGCATGTTTTGTGGCTGTCACCAGCCAGTTGTGCACTGTTGTGTGTCCTGCCCCCCTTGCTTGCTCTTAAGGGGTTCAGGCCCTGGGCTCTTTACATTCTATGATTTTGGCGCTATAAAAATACAATTCAATTTAATTGAACTAGATTTAAAATTCATCTTCTCATAAATCTGCAACCCCTTTTTTCTCATTTCTTTAACAGTACATCTCTGAAGTTATCTCGTCTAGTTGCCATTCTGGTAGCAACTCTTCTCACCTCTGCCGGTTTTATCCACCTGGTATGTCATCAAGCAATAGCAGTACACAATTTGCATAGTCAGCTGCTTGCGGTTGTGTAAGCTAGCACATTCAGTATATCTGTTCAATATTTCAACTCTTCAGGCCCACAAATGCAATTTAAATATGCATATAGGCTAGTGTCATTGCATTAGACAGTCAAAGGATGCACTGTAGGAGTTAATGTCACCCCTAAGTACATTCTAGCCTGTACAATGGGGGCATGGCTGATATTAAAATTAGACAACGTATAGACTTGACACCTGCCAGTTAGCATATCATTCTTGATAACGGTCTTTCCTTTTCATGTCTCATAACAGCTTGAGAACTCAGGTGACCCCTGGCTTGATTCCCATAACCAGGGACGTCTCAGCTTTTTTGATTGCATCTACTTTCTTGTGGTCACCATGTCAACAGTGGGTTATGGTGATGTGTTTATGAGCACTACACTGAGCCGCCTGTATGTCACAGGCTTCATCGCCATTGGCCTGGTAAAAAAAATAAACATCTCCATCTTCCTTTGGCTTACCTTACCCCACTCTGGTCTATATTTTTGTACGTCTCAAGTGTCACTTACCAGCTAATCCTTTCTTTTGTTCTCCATAGGGCATGTTTGCTACCTATGTACCAGAGGTTGTCGAGATCATCATAAACAGGGAGAGATTCAGTGGGAAATACAAAGATGAAGGGAAATTGTACGGCTTGCTACATTAGCATTTACGACCTATACAGTGTACAAACGCACAAATCCCAGATTCAAATAAGACAGATAGATTGGTAGATAGATAGATAGATGGATTGAATGCGCTATTTTATAGTAATGCTCAACCTAACTGTGTGGTTTGTTTAGACATATAGTGGTGTGTGGACACATCACTCTGGCCAGTGTTTCAGCATTCATGTGGGAGTTTCTCCATGAGGACAGGGGAGAGGTTAATGTCCGAGTGCTTTTCTTGGGAAAGTGAGTATTAAACAGACTTCCGATACAATTTCATTTATTCATGTAGTTGCATAATCCATTAACAATGATTCACGTCTCAGAGTGCTTTTGAGGCCCACGAGACCTGATAGCCTATAGGTAATTCAGCTACCTAGAATTTCCATGTTCTGTTCAACACACTCTAGCCTATTCCTTTCTCTCGCTCCCTTTTTTCAGTTTTTGTCCTGACCAGGAATTGGAAGCTTTCTTCAGCAGGTGGTTTATGCATGTCATTTTCTACCAAGGCTCTGTGTTAAAGCGGAAAGACCAGGATAGAGTGATGGTAATGGGGCCTGCATACATGCACACACACAGACAGTCGCTAAGTGTGAATATACATCTATGCGTACAGAGAGCCGTCGGCATTTCCATTCGCCTACTTCTATTTCTTTTCTTCTTCAGATGGATAGAGCAAATGCTTGCTTGATTCTCTGTGACAGATATGCCGCAGACCACCACAATGAGGATATAACTAATCTCATGAGGTAAAATACTCTTCCTCTCTCATTCCCTAGCTTATTATTTATAAAGTGTCTTCTGTAAATTAAAGTGTCGTTACATCTATATACAATTTGGACATCAGGGTGATCGCAATCAAGCAGTACAACCCCAACACCAGAGTCATTGTCCAGATGCTAAAACACAACAGCAAGGTTCGAGTCAGCACACAAACTATGAGCACAGTACCCACCACACGAGTCTAAGCAACACCACACATCTCCACACCACACTCACTGTGCCACCATCACCTCACCAGGCTTACCTGCAGAACGTGTCCAACTGGGAGTGGAGCAGGGGCGATGGTGTCATCTGTCTAGCCGAGCTCAAGCTGGGCTTCATGGCTCAGAGCTGCCTTGTGCCGGGGCTCTCCACTCTCCTGGCCAACCTCTTTAGCATGCAGGGTGGCCCGTTGGAGGTAAGTATGCATAGGCCTGGGTAATGAACACTGCTCTGGATAGGGTAGGCATATCTCGGCTACTTGTAGGCAGAACGACAGTAAATCTCTAGGATGCCAATGAGATTCACCCATACACAATCACAGGTAGAAACCAATCCAAGCAAACATGAAATGAAATCAAGGTTGCTGGTCTTTCTGAAAGCTCCTAAAGGCCTAGTCCTGACCCTAAGTGTATTGCCTGTAAATGATTAAGGTTTTAAACAGGTAGGAGGATACCACAGTAGGCTTGACATCATTACCAGAGATTGATCTGAAAGTTGTAAACTTTCTTTGGAAGGGAAAAGTGGAGCTTAACACCAAATGTGACACTGAAATATGAATTTCTTTCAGAGACCAAATAACATATTAGTATATAATACTGCTGTCTTGAAGTATACAAATTTTCTTGCCTTTTGTTGGTCAGGCGGACGATAATTCCTGGCGAAAGCTTTACAAAGAGGGCATGGGCAAAGAGATTTACACTGAATACCTTTCCAGCACCTTCACAGGCCTCTCATTTGCACAAGCCAGCAAGTAAGTGTTGGTCCAATGGTGCATAAGGCAATTGACCGGACCTGCTAGGGCATCTCTGACTGGCGGTCTCTTACCTCTACCCACTCCACAGGCTGTGTTTCCTGAAGCTGAATTTGAGTTTGATCGGGATCGAGTATCAAAGTGCAGAATCGGAGTTCTGGTGAAAGTCACTACAAAATCATCTGATGTTTTGGGTTGTTTACTATTTTGTTTTCTTGGGGAGGGAATCATGATGAATGTCAATGTTTGTTTTTCTGGGCAGTGTTTTAGTGAATCCTCCGAGCCATATCCGTATAAAGAACCAAACCCTGGGATTTCTCATTGCAGAGGATGCAGCAGATGCGCACAGGTACTGCTTCCTGTCTGTGTGTGATTGTGTATGTATGTATGTTGTGTGAGTGTGAACATGGATGTTAACATTTTCAGTTATGGTTCTCACATGGGAAAAGCATATGGTTATGTGTGTGTATATATTCACACTACCTCTGGATGTATGTATATGTTTTTTTTCTGTTATAGAGCCAGCTTTTACTGTTGGGTTTGCCACAATCACATTGACGATATCTCCAGAATGAAACCGTGCAAGTGTGATGATGGTAATGCCCACGCTCACATACACTTTTGAACCAGTAGGTGGCAAACTCAGGCCACTTTTCCTAATCCATAGATTTTAAATTACCTTTAATGGGTGTTGTTAGTTATGTACTGGAGTACACAATTTGCTGTTGATTGATATCTGTCATGTGCTTGTGAAATTCCTCCAGTGACCACAGCCTCATCATCGTTCCTGAGTCTTAATGTGAGACAGCCATCTTTGGGAGTTCTCCCCCTCTGGTAAGTCCTGATGGCAGACCAAGCAAACTTCTAGACGTCATACAAATGACCAAGGCTGAGATATTTCCATTTATATTCTCATTAAGTTACTTAAAATGAGTGTATGTGTCAATGGACCAAAGGTGGAGGGTTGGAGCTTCAGAGCCAGGGCAAGGGTGAAATGACAGTCAGTTGCAGGAATTATGGAGAAATGTAATAAACATATTTATAATCCTTCCACATTAAATGCAAACCCACTAGCAAGCATGCACACGTACACGCACACGCACACGCACATGCACATATACACGCACACGCACACGCACACGCACACGCACACGCACACTCACACTCACACTCTCAAGCAAATTCCCGTCAGACAGATGTCCACTCACTGTCCTTGCCAGTCACAAAGCACAGTCTGTCTGTTCCTCTGTCTCTCCCATCTTTATCCTGAGCTAGCTGCCTGCCTCAGCTGTAGCACTAGAGTACAGAGCAGAGCAGAGCAGAGCAGTGTGGAGCAGACAGGCAAGCAGGAGCTGGATTGACAGGCTGATGAATGGGTTCTGTTCCCCTAGCCATTCCCCCCTCGCAAACTGGGCATTAATGTTGGGAGAGGCTGTCAGAGGAGAGGGGCACGTCAGCGGATGAGTTAGCGGGCAGATTAGAAGTGAAACCTATCAAAGTCCCTCCGCTCTGCTCCTGCCTCTCCGCACAGCTCTCAGCGCACTGTCTCAACTTTCGCTGCTCTTTCTCTGTATATCTGTCTGTCATTGGTTTTCTTTTTCTGTCTCAGCTTTCAGTCTTCAGTCCTCTTTGACACTTCCTCAGCACTGTGTGCCTTCTACAAGTTAATGTTAGATGTCAGCCTGTCGCTCTAGAAGTGTACCGTGTCTTCAACTTGTAGCTTTTACAACTCTGCCTTATTTTGTGTGACAGCAGAGCTGATGTTTTCTCAAGCTGTTTTCTGTGTCACAGCGTGCAGTTACTTATGAAATGGATCAAGACCTTGTCAACTTTACTTGCTATGTAGTTCACTTAGGATGTCTGATTTCATAATCTTGCAGGACATTTTGTATGCCTCTCTTCATTATCCATCATGCCCTAATGGTCTGTTTTCCACCACACAGGCTGATTGTGGTGACATGGTACCACGGATTAAGTACTGTGTTTAAAAGCTTGCTTGTGTTTTTTTTCCCCCAGCCCTGAGCCTGAGTTGGATGAGTATACCTTGCGCTTGGAGCTGGAAGAGGACGTGGTTCTGGACTCCACTGGCATGTTCCACTGGTGCAACCCCATCCCACTAGAGGAAATCACACTGGTAAAATATCAGCTCTAGCCTTGGCCATCAAACATTTTAGAGGGGTCCCCCCTTATGTGCCGTGGTTCTACTTAAGGTTTCTTCCTGCCTAACAGGGAGTTTTTTCTTGCCCCTGTTGCCATTGTGCATGCACTAAGGGGGTTTAGGCTCTGGGCTCTGTTAAGCGCCTAGAGGCAATTGTATTGTTATGGAGCTATACAAATAAAATTGAAATTGAAATTGAATTTTTCCCCATAATTGTCATTTTCTAAGAAAGTTATATGAAATACATCCCCTAGGGCGAAGTTAACGTTCAGTGTTAAATTCATAAGCAACAATCTCTCTTGAGCTCTGTTTACCACTTAATTTACCTTTTTGAAAACATTGTTGACACAGTGGTGCATCAGATTTTGTTTCACTCAAAACATTTATTTGTTATTGATTGGTTAGTTTGACCCCATATGGAAAAACTATCCATTATGCTTGACAGACCGATGTACAGAAAGTAAGTGTTGAAACATCAATGTGTGCCTATTGATCTCAGAGTCATTGATTAGTTGTGTATGTGCTTATGTTTCTACTAATTTGCAGTCTGGTGTGTGTGTGTGTGTGCCTGTGCCTGTGTGTGTGCGCCTGTGCGTGAGTGTGTGTATACATTCTTATGTGCATGCAGGTGTGTATCTACCTGTGTAGTTACGTCAGCACTTAAGAACAGGACAAAAGCTTTATGTTTCAGCTCACAAAGGCATATGATTAACCCACATACATACTTTATTAAAGTCAGAGTTCACATTTCCTTATCAGTGTTTGTGCCTTCAGTGTGTATGTGTGTCTGGGCATATGTGTGTGCATGTGAGTGTGTGTATGTACATTAGTTTCTTATGTGCATGCAGGTGTGTGTGTGTGTGTCTTCCTTACATCCCCTTGCATATGTGTTCCTCCCCAGACCAGAGAGAAGGCGTCTGTGATACCTCTGCACCGGCATGTGGTGGTGTGCCTGGTTGGGGATGAAGACTCCAGCCTGCTGGGCCTGGGGGACTTCATCATGCCTCTGAGGGCCAGCAGCTTCACCCTCCCCGAGCTCAAGACCGTGGTCTTCCTGGGGAACCCCAACTACTTCAGAAGGGAGTGGCCCAATATCCAGTACTTCCCCAAAATCTACTTTCTATCTGTAAGTGTGTGTGTGTGAGAGAGAGAAAAAAAGAGAGAAGGAAAAGAAATTCAGGATAGTGTAACTTTCTTATCCTCTCTTCCCTTTCACTTTCTGTACCACTCCCTTCTCTCTGTTTTTCCATTTCTCCATCTTTTTTCAATCTCTCCCTCTCCCCTCTCCACCTCTGCCAGGGCTCTCCTATGTGCAAGGCCGACCTGCGAGCGTTGCAGGTGGAGACCTGTGCCATGTGTGTGGTCCTCAGCACCTTAAGCAGCCCCAAGAACATTGAGTCAACCATGCAGGACAAGGAGACCATCCTGTCCTGCGTCAACCTCTTTCACACGCGCTTCAGCCACCAGCCCTCCCGCCCCCCGGGCCAGCACGGGCGCCGTAGCAGCTACGGCCCCATAGGTGGGTGTTCATTGGCAGGATATTTCTGTACTAGTGTGTGAATCATTGTGATGGTATGGGTGCGTACTGGTTTTTCTTTGGCTCCTTTGGAGAGTGTATGGTATTTTAAGGGCAATTGCTCGACTCGGGCACGTGCATAGATAGACCCCAGGTGGTGCTCAAGCACCTACTCTTTTGATCTCTGAGTTGAACAGTGCCCTTTTTGCGGATAATTTTTTTCAAACTATTGTAAACTGGCATCAAATTTCAATTTAATGTGCGACTGCGTGTGACAACATTTGGGTTGTAACTAGACATACCACATAGAGTTGTGTAATATGACCACTACCTTAAGTGAGAGAATGAACAAGAATTAAGTGAAAATAGGGACTTTTTTTATAAATACATTTTTGAAAAATGTAAAAAAAAATACAGAATAATATATATAATATATTATGTTAGCCAGAAAACTCAGATTTGACAAATGATTGTGTTTTTTTGTTTCATATTTGATCAGGCAATTTATTGATCACAGTCTTTTTTATTTTTGAAACTAAAATATATACTTTTCATTTTGCATTTGGAACATTTTGGAGTATTTCACGTTGGTTGTTGCTTTTTTCAAACACCTCAGGAAGGGCCCTGAGTCCTTATACCAGATTTATACCAGATCAAAGAGTTGCTGAGGTCAGCATCATGAATTGCAATACAAGAACAATGGAGGGATTTACAAATAACCTACCTGAAATACCTGCTGTATCATATTTGATACATACATTTTCAACAACATTTTACTGTAAAGAATGAAATATTATATAGTAATTTTATATTAATATAAGTAAAGGTTCCCTTAATACATTTTTATATTGAAAAATAGCAATTAGATAAACGCTATTCATTTAGTAACTTTTCTTAAATTCAAGATTTCTCTCCCAAACACCACCACATGCAGGCAACCATTTTGCGCATTTACGTAAAGGCCCATAACTGCCTACAATGCACCTACAGTGCACAGATAATCCACCAGAGGGCAGAAGACATGTGTCAGATTGCAACAGGTTTTTTAGAAAACATGATGACAGATGTCTCAAAATCTAATTTAGTAAATATGATAGAACCGGCATTTTGGGGTTAAGTAAAGCAAACCTGTCGTAGGTTGAGTAAACAGAAAAGGGGACATTTACACTAATATTGGTGAAAACGATATGAGGAGGCCGTCAAAAGAGGCCAAAAGTGTCCGCTGTATTGGCCAAATAGTATGTCATACAGTCTTCAGTCCCAATAATTAAAAAAAAAAAAGCCATATTTCGTCGTTTTGTGAAGACACAGTGAATAGTAGTTTTAAAGTAATGTGAAGTTATTTCCTTTCCCACATTGTGCCTCCCATATATTTCAGACCCTACCAATCTTTTGAATCAATTAACCAAGGTTATTTTCTGAAACAGCGCTAAACTAAACTAGAATGCGTTTCGTGAACGAACTGCGAGAGTGTGCTTGCTCTGTGACAGAGAGAACAAGTGCCTATGAATTAACATGTATTTACATCTACTCAATCAGTGTAGTGGGGCCTTCTTCCAATATATTTTAGCAAGCAACCAAGCTCAACCATTATATTTTGGCTCCACTGACGTTTAGACATATGAGGGTATCTCAGAGTTTCGTTATACTGACTTACTGAGCTAAGTGAATTGTTGAAATTGCTATCTTGGTAAAAGGAAACATCTCTGCAACAATATTGGAATGAATGCGGTTACATAGCCAGCTTTACTTAAAGTTTATTGTAAGATAGGCCTATATGTTAGACTTAATGCAGTAGTTAAGACTGTAGGTCTAGTATCAAACGTAAGCAACACTTTTACTGTATAGCTAGAGAGCACGTGTATCACATTGGTTTATAGTCTGTCAAATTAGTTCTAGTTATTGGTGTTCGTTGGCATAAAAAGTTAGTCTTCTCTTATAAGCCTATAGTACATCTGATTAGAGCTAGCAACCATGAAAAACCTCTTCTGAAACTAAGAAGGATAACTATGACTAAATGTGACTAAAACTAATATGCATTTTTGTCTTAAGACTGAATCTAAAATAGCTGCCAAAATTAATACATCTCAGTGTTCATTTTGGCAGCTATTTTAGATTCAGTGCATATTAGTTTTAGTCACATTTAGTCATAGTTATCCTTCTTAGTTTCAGTCTAGTTTTCGAAAACTGAGCACACTACAACAGCTACATCCTCAAACGTTTTTCAGTTAACCTAATGATTCAAGGTCTCTCATGAATCATTACTCCCAGGACACGGGTTAATGTTAACTCACGCTATCGGCCACAACAAGTTAACCATTCTTTCAGTATAAGCAACCTTTGCATAGCCCCGCACAGCTAGGATAGCTCACGTTACCGTAGTAGGAATACAAGCCTTAGCTCACTTGACCACACAACTAAATTCATGAATTACTTCACAGGTTTACTTAACAACTTGAATTAAGGAAAATGATCCCCCGTTACGGCTAGCTGAAACTGCCAGTGGATACTCCCGTTACGTAGTGTTAGTTAGCCTTTAGCCCCGTACTCAGATGTTACAGCTGCTTAACACAGCTAGGATAGCTCTGCTTAACACAGCTAACGTTACCGTAGTGGGAATACAAGCCTTAGGTCACTATATCCACACAACTAAATTCATGAATTACTTCAAAGGTTTACTTCACAACTTGAATTACGGAAAATGTCGTCTCCAACGTTAACGTAACGTTAATTTATATGTTAGCTGCTACGGCTAACTATCAGTTTCCATTAAAATTTCAGTCAGTACACTAAAAATGCTGCCATTCAACTCACCTTAACGAAGTGGAAATACGGTAGCTAGGTTAGAAACTGTAGTTACTCTTATTCTTTCTCAAAGTTGAATTGAGAGGGACAGAGAAATACGGTTCCTCTTATTCTTTTTCAAAGTTGAATTGAGAGGGACAGAGAAAATGCGGTTCCTTGGATTTGGCGAGCGGAGGTGTCAGTGAGAAGCACAGCTGCAAGCCAGTTTAATGACCCTATTATGACGTCATAATGGCAGAGACCTCTGCCATGCAAGTCTATGGAGAAAAAAGGGGATGAAAAAGAGGGATAAAAAAGGAGTGGCATGGGGTACCGCCACGAAAAGTCATAGCAGCTTGCACCGGATCGGGCCGGATGTTTTGGTGTTTGAATGGCGTCTCTAGCTCAATCGGGCGAGGAGTAGTTAGCTGCAAGAAAAACGTACGGAATAAATAAATAAATAAAGAAAACTTGACGATAACAATACTGTGCTTCCCTTCGGGCAAGCACACTAACTAGAAATTTCCCTCAGAAAGATTCCAAAAATGAAAGGAACCATACTTTCTGATTGTGACAATGTGCAATATGCCTCAAGTAGTGAGGTTTTCTTAATGTTCCATTAGGATCTAAAGTGAGCCTACATTAAGAATGGCCATTCACACTAGCATGCACTAGCCACTGAATTTTGATTAGCCATAGATAACACTTTTGTTTAGCAAGCCAAATGGAACTTTAGGAGATGTGATAAAATGTAGCCAAGTATAACCATGCCACATTTCAACATTTTAGCTTAAGCGGTTGAGAGAGGAGAAAAGAGATGTTGAAATGTGTCAGTTGCAGCACCCCTCTATGGACAGTTCCTCTTGAGATATTGAACTGTGTCTGCTGCAGTGCTGCCTGTGGACAAAATTCACGAAATGTGGCATATGTCCAAAGTGGTGCGTGAAAGTGCAGTGCAGTTGAGTAGACACGGTGGGAGGCTGTAAGAGACTGGAGGCTCCGAGACACTGGAAAGAAGATGTGCGGCCTGGTTATTTTAGCGGAGGTAGCCTCTGTGAGCACCGTGTGTGAGCTAACCGCTAGTGCGACAGCCCATCCAACAGGCTGACAGAAAATAAACATGTTACAGTAATTAACCTTGACAGGCTCAATGTGCCGTCGGCAGCAGAAATGTGCTAATGATACAATAAATCCATAATTAAGACACGCTGTCTTGCAAGAGCGACACAGCGGCTGGGTCTGACCATACAGCAGCCTACAAGGGAGAAAAAGGTACTCGGGTAGGGGGGAGAGGGAGGGATATGTTTTGATAAATAGATTTAGAGAATGAAACATGGAGCATTACTGGGGAGTATGTACCATTAGCCTGCAGTCAGTATGTGTTATGGCCACATTGTTATACAGAATACATTTTAATACATCTTTTGTAAAGTGTGCAAATGTATTTTTCACAAGACGCTTGTGCACTCTCTATTCAATGCAGGACCTCGCGCGCCAGATGCCTCTCCATCATCACCTCCAAGGAAAGGAACCACAGTTCCCCTGCTGGTAGAGCTCGGTACTACACTCCTCATACTTTACACTACCCAAATCCTTTGAGGACAACTTTGGGGTTAGATAAAAAACTGACCTTGAGCACTGGTTACACATTATGCATTTGTATGCAGAGCCTTTGAGGCTGTAGATCTTGTGTCAGGCCAGCGGCCCTGATTCTCCCAGCTCCACCACCACCCACAGCCAACCCCTTTGCCTTTCTCTCGTTGTGCCTTCACAGTGAACACCTCCAACGTGCAGTTTGTGAGTGAAGTGGAAGAGTTGAGCAAGTCCACCAGTATGGTTCTGACAGAGGCGTTTGCCATCGGCTCTGTGTTCTCTATGGACCTGCTGGACTCTCTCATGTCAGCTGTATGTACTCCTTCCCTCTCCTCCGCTCTGCTCTACCTCTCTCGTTTCCGCTCCACTCTCCTCACTTCTCATTTTTCTCATTACTTCTCAGCCTGTGCGATGTCCATGCACTGTGCAACCCACACTTTGATTTTTACAGTCTCAAGTAATGTTTTTTGCATGGTGCTTATAAAGTGCCATACCAGCTATCTTATGTGTTACTTAGTATACATATTCATGCACAAATTATTAATGTAATGTAATGTAATGCATACATAGCACATTTTGAATTGAAAATTAACTAAATCAAATATCTGTTTACAAAAACCGAAGTAATTAATTAATAAACTAGGAAGTCTATATTTAAAGTAAGAAAAAGAAAATCAAGAAAACAAACACTGTATCCCTTTTTCTCATTTCTCTCAGACGTACTTCAATGCCAACGTGCCCAACCTGATCAACACACTGGTGACGGGGGGAGACACGCCCGCACTGGAGGTTCAGCTGGCGGAGGACAGCCATCTATGCGAGGGCGAGATGAACCTGACACTGTGCGCGCTGCGTCAGCGCTCCAAACTGGCACAATTGGCACTGGACGACGAGCCCCTCTGCCACCTACGCGTATGGAACCGCTTGCCACGGTGTCTCTGTGCACCATTGAGCTTCTCTAGGCCTTAAGAAGAATGCCCAGTCATTCATGCACAGAAACACCTTGATTTAACTGCAGTTACGGAGCTTAGGGAGTCTTACCTGCAGGGGTGGAGAGTTACGAGAGCTTAGGATCTGTATTCTGGTTTTCTGTAAGACTTAGGGTTAAGTTATGTGGAATAAGCTTTCCGTGTCAAAATTTCGGTGTGTGGGTGGAGGGGGGTAGATCTTTGTCAAAAGGTGTACCCCACTGCTCATTGGCACTTTCCACCAGTCCAGTATGACCTGTAGGAGAGCCATTTTCGTTCATGATACCAAAACTTATCGCACCAGACAGGCTCCTTCGTTTTTCATAAGTAGAGTTACACATCAACACCCTGACTATGGGAAACATACTGTAATATTGTTGCATTAATGCTGAGATAATTCTGTTTTACACTGTAGGATAAGGTCTTGCGGTCCTGTGGAATGCATATCATTGCACAATTGCCAATAAAACACATACACACGCAGTTGAATTACACAGTAATAGCTTGAGGAGTTTATTGAATACCATTACAGATATATCCAGTTCAGTGTCTACTGTTGGCTGAAACATTTGTATGTCACAGTTTACAACAACCTTTAGTGCAATGGAAACCAAAGTTTAGACAGCATTGTAAATGTTCATTGTAAATGTCACATTCAGTCATTCAGCAGATGCAATGCTATCATTACAGAGCAGTTAAACCAACCATCTACATTTGAGTAGTACACTCTGGGAAATCTTGCAGGATTAATTTGAATAAAACATCATTCTTGCTGTGGTCCTGCATATATATATGACATTGATTTATCTCCATTCTAGTGCATGGTATACAAAGATCTCTTCGTCCAGGCTTTGGACGAACTGGAGATTCTGTGTTTTGGACTCTACCGGCTGATGGATCCTCCTAACCCTTCTATGAAGAGGTATGGCAGATGTATTGAGTTTGTTCAATCAGGTGCTTCCAGTGTTGCAGCTTTAGGTTGGCCAGTCAGTGCACCCTCAAAACACATACAGATCCACAAACTCCGCTTGGGCCATGGGTCTGCCAAATCTGGAGATCAGGATTTGGTTTTGGTCCTCTGCACACACACATCTATCCAGACTCCACAATTAGTTACATTTAAATAGCAACTAACTTTGTAACAGAGCAAGTGATCTGGTCTGGCTGATTACCTGGGGTCTGATCTGGTCTAACTGCTATGTGGGACTTAGGCCCAATCTCAATACTTCCCCTTACCCCTTATCTTACCCCTTACCCTTGAAATTGCGCGTTCATGTGAGAGCTAGTGGTGTCTCAATACCCATCTTGATCAAGATTAAGGAGTAAGGTTAAGGGCTGTATGGCCCTCGTTTTTGAGATGATCGGAGACCTACCTTGCTCCACCAAGGGCTATCCCAGAGCACACCGCGAAACCAGCTCGGGAATTTTCGAAAAAACATGGCTGCTTGAAGCGAGGAATATTTTACACGAATAAAGCTATCTACACAACTTTTTATATGTTTATAATGACTCGGTTTGATCTGAAATGTACTACACGAGCGATGCATAGAATTGTCGGTCTTAACTGAAACTTTCAAACGGTAGTTTTGCCGATACAATTAGCGCGTATACCACCACTCCATTGGCTTATATGGTAGCTTGCCAGCTATCATGCTACATACACTACATGTAAGTATTTTTGGCTTATAATTAATTTAAAAATGACGACAGTCTTGTTTCGTGCTCTACACAGTTGTATACATATATATTTGCAACCATGTTCTTCATTAGACTTTTTTTTTAAATCGCTAGTTTCATAGCTCACAGTCACGCATGACGTACCCGAAACCTAGTGGCGTCTCATTTCATAGGGGAAAGATCTCAGCCCTTGGCCCTTACACTTGCAAGTGCTAGGGTTAAGACTAAGACAAGATTAAGCAAAAGGGGCAAGGAGAAGAATCGAGATTCGGCCTTAGTTTGAGTTCCTGGTAGAGTATTCCCAACTCCCCTCCCTACAAGCAGTGTTCCTTTCTATACCCTTCTATCTATACCCTCCTGTCCAGACTCCTATTCATCTCTCCCAGTTCCCCAGTTCCCCATGTAGCGAGTATTGCTTGGGTGGGACAGCTGTGACTGCTCATTGTCTGGTGGAGAGTGTCTCTTCCTGAGATCAGTGGGTGTCTCACTGTTTTCCTCTCCTCAGGTTTGTGATCACCACTCCCCCGGGGGAGCTCCCCCTGGAGCCCTCGGATAAGGTCTACTGCTCAGTGCCCTTCCACCAGAGCCACCTGCTGGCCAGGTCAAGATCTCACAGTCCCGTCCAGACCCCTTCACAAACAGGGACAACTGCTTGAACTGGAAGTGACTACTTTCCTTGTAAATCTAGTTGCAAATAAAATAAATGCTACGAGCAAAATACTTGCTATCCAGTTTGTTTGATTTGTATCATTGGTGGCCAGTGAGTATTGTAAGAGAGTCAGTTACCAGGCAGTTACCAGAAAAGATCCATGATGAGTCTTCTACTGTATTAACGGTAGGGATTGTGAAGCGTGACACTGAAAGAGGCACATCAAATAAGTTCAGGTCATAGATGTGACTTCTGAGGACTTTGTGGGTGATGGTTAGTCTTTGTTTGTCCGTGTGTATTTGTGAATATGTGTGGTGGGAGTGTTTGCATTTGGAAGTGTGTGTGTACACAGCACTTGCTAGTTTGTGCAGTGTC
>NC_137913.1:19307230-19367230 GCF_963457725.1 Sprattus sprattus | reverse complement strand
CATTGATGCAAGAGAGTTATTTTAGTTTAAAGGCATAGTTTAGTTCGATAGGAATTCTCAATGGCATTTTAGACATAAAAGTTAGCTAAATGTATGGATCCATCCCCCCCCCCCACACACACACACACATACATCCACTAACAAACATATTGTGTACCCAGTTTGCTTTCTAATTAAAATTTGTATAAGTCATTCAGTTGGCGTTCTCCTCACCATAAAGCGTGATACATTAAAATGACAGATGTAGACTTGCTCGAGGACGCTTGCTGAAATAAAGAAAGGCCCCTTGTTACGGACGCTCATATTTTCATGGTTCATTTTTAGCACCCCCTGCTGGGGCAGTTATTGCTTTCACCCTTTTTGTCCGTCTTTTCCAGGCTGATTGCTGTGTCTATCAGGCGCACCTGGCGTTCCCTATTTAAGAGCCCAGTTCCCACCTGAGCTCTCTCTCTCAACCACCAACGGAAGGATTGCGTGGCTGGTCTCCGGCTTCGCCACCGCCTCCGTTACCTCTTTCAAATTCGCTCTCCTGCGTGAGAGCTTTCCTTTTTGGCCTTCGGGTCTTTTGGTCTTGAGCGGGAATTAATAAATACCCCTGGTTAACTCTACCTCTCGCCTGGACCTCAATTCTTTGTTTAGTGCCCAAGGTGGGCCGTAACAGGAATTGATTGGGGGCTCAATCCGCGTCTTCTGACTTAGTTGTCATAAGATTTTTGAATTCGGCCTTTTCTAGTCTCGTCTCGTCGTGACTTAAATAGATTTTTGCGAGTGTACGGAACAAGGTAAGTGCATCCCGATTAAGTAGAGTTCTACAGGAAGACCGACCTGTTTTTCCACCTTTTTCGGGCAATATCTGAGGAGGGGGCTTTCGAGGCCTCGAGCTCAGTACGGCCAGAAGACTAGGTTCAGGTATAGAGTTTCCAGTTTAGGGAGGGGGAACTCTGCTGATCCGGTTAAATGCACTGTTCTGGTTACACTGCGTGTTCTGATATTTGTTGCTGTGACTTGACTGACTTTTTGCGTGTGTTACGCTTTGTTGTAAAATTTCCGCGTTGCCCTTGGTAGCGCTTTGTTAAGGGGTTTTTGAGCGTTGCATTTTTGTGTGACGACTGCGTTACATTGCTCTGCAGTGTTGTGTTGTGCGCTGCTTTGTCAAGTTTCACCATAGCTTGATTTGCTGTACACTTCACCAGTGGTTTTAACGCCACTTCCTTAAGCTTTGCTTAATTCAGTAGCTACGGGCTGCTTCCGAAATCGTTTAGATTTCCCGTGTGTCGTTTGCGGGCACACTTCCAGAGAGCATTGGTCTAACCTAGTGTTAAATCATATTTTGTAAAAGGTAATTCAGTGTACGTGATGGCGTCTGTAAAAGAGTTTATTGATAAACCTGATGTGGCGTTACTGAAACAGTTAACGAAGGATCAGCTGGTCGAGGTAGCCGCTCATTATAATATTACTCTTACTTACGATGTACGGCGTAAAAAGCATACCACATTGAGTGCCTTAATTACTGGTCTAGTTGAGGAAGGTATCATTCCTAGATTAGATGAACCACTTGAGCTTCAATTTGTCCGCTTCAATTTGTCCACTTCGAGCGCGTCGCGACTTCGTTGTCTTGGCCCAGGTTTGCTTGGCCGCTCCTCCTCCAATGTGTGTTGGTAGGGAGGGCCCAGCAAGTCTACTCCTTACTTTCGGTGGAACAGAGTGCAGACTATGAGGGAGTAAAAAGTGCCATCCTGCGAGCATATGAGCTGGTACCCGGAGCCTATCGGTTGCGCTTCAGAGACTTTCGCAAGACCGATGAACAGACTTTTGTAGAATTCGCTCGAGAGAAAGAGCAGTTGTTTAAACGTTGGTGCGATGTACAGAATGTGGCTGATTACGCGCAACTCTGTCAGCTAGTCCTGATTGAAGAATTTAAAAACTGTCTCCCCGACACCGTCGCTATGTATGTCAACGAACAAAGAGCTACGACCCTTGAGAAAGCCGCTGTTTTAGCGGACGGTCACCTAGTGGTGGATTGTCCGACGCTCGAAAAGAGAAACGCTTCTGCTGGCACTGGCAACACTCGACGGGCATCCTGAGCAACCAACGCCTTATGTGTTGGAGCCTTATCCTCCAGCCATTAGGTTGAGGGAAGGGGTTATATATATATATATATATATATATTTTTTTTTTTCCTCTTCTGATCTTTAGGCTTTGATCATGGCCATTTAGGTTTACTCTTGAATTGAACCGTCCTTTACCTGACGGGCTGGAAAAGTGTTCCGGGTAAACGCCTAATTTGAGTCCCAAGTTAGGAATTGCTTAACTGTTTCTGTGTTTTTCAATAAGATAGACATTTTTTGTAAACATCTAGGACTTGTGGGTTTGAATGTTAATGTGGATGTATTCCTCCTGTACCTGCAGCTAATGTATGTTGGCTAGAGCCACCATTTCGGTGGGAGGGTGTTACGGACGCTCATATTTTCATGGTTCATTTTTAGCACCCCCTGCTGGGGCAGTTATTGCTTTCACCCTTTTTGTCCGTCTTTTCCAGGCTGATTGCTGTGTCTATCAGGCGCACCTGGCGTTCCCTATTTAAGAGCCCAGTTCCCACCTGAGCTCTCTCTCTCAACCACCAACGGAAGGATTGCGTGGCTGGTCTCCGGCTTCGCCACCGCCTCCGTTACCTCTTTCAAATTCGCTCTCCTGCGTGAGAGCTTTCCTTTTTGGCCTTCGGGTCTTTTGGTCTTGAGCGGGAATTAATAAATACCCCTGGTTAACTCTACCTCTCGCCTGGACCTCAATTCTTTGTTTAGTGCCCAAGGTGGGCCGTAACACCCCTAGATCACACTCACACTCACACTCACACTCACACTCACACTCACACTCACACTCACACTCACACTCACACTCACACTCACACTCACACTCACACTCACACTCACACTCACACTCACACTCACACTCACACTCACACTCACACTCACACTCACACTCACACTCACACTCACACTCACACTCACACTCACACTCTCTCTGAAACACACCTAAAAAAGAACACCCACACACACGCACGCACGCACGCAGACATACATCCACCCACACACACACACACGCATCCTTGTGTGTCAGAGGAGAGCTGTCACGACATACATCAGTTGTAAGCCCTGGCCTGAGGAAACACGGGGCAATTATGGTAATAAATAATAATAGGATTGGCTACATGACATCATGAGTGATGGGGCCCCTCTCCAAACTCATTTGCATGACTTTGCGCAGCAATCATGGGCCCTCTAATGTAACACTAAGCAAATGAGGCCCGCCGAAATATTGTGCAATTTATCGCGAGTCAACTGGCACCGGGCCGCAGTCTATAAATCACGTTAAAACACATGCCCCCCGTGACAGCTAAATCAACATGAAGTAATTGCTTTGAAATGTGCTGGAGCAGGGGGCTAGGCTGGACAGGGAGGGAGACGGAGCAAATGTGGGAGGAGTAAGGAGGAGGGAGGCGGTGGGGGGGGGGGCTGGGGGGGGGGTCGTGGAGGAGGAACAGCGGGGGTGCTGTGAGGGTTTTGTGTTTTTAACCTCTGTGTGACACCACAAGCGTATAATTCTGATGTTTTCTTGGCAGGCTTGGCAACAGCACGCTGGCTCTGCAGGTTATATATGCTGTAGGTATGGATGTGTGTTTGTGTGTTTGTGGTTGGTGTGTGTGTGTGTGTGTGTGTGTGTGTGTGTGTGTGTGTGTGTGTGTGTGTGTGTGTGTGTGTGTGTGTGTGTATTTGTGCACAGACATATCTACAGTTCCATTTAATATGTGGGACGTTAATATGTAAGGTGTGTCCTTTGACTTAAAATTCCTTTCATGTACCTCACATGTAACAACATAAAATGCAGGCACTTTCAGAGAAGTCTTTATTGACATAAAGTATAAATAATATTATTAGTTTGAAGGCCCACACAGTTCCCTCATAAAATGACAAGCACCTCCCTTGTCATATATATTTGTATCATTTCAGTACTAAATCTTCCAGAAAACATAACTCATTCATTAATACATAATTAGTGTTAGTTATGTGTCCACCATAGATTAATTGAGGTGGAATTTGGGCCCATGTGGGTGACACAGGTGAAGTTTGCCTGTCTTTCTCTGTCCTACCAGCAGAGGGCTTTGTTGCCATTGCTCCAGGTGCAGGAGGCATAGTGCAGGGAGTGAGTGGGGTCCAGCCTGCCTCTTTCCTGGCCTTGGTGTTGAGTGCGCTCAGCTCACACAATGGCCACGCTTGTGTCACAGAGAGGCCTCCAGTGCTAACAGATCGTCTCAGTGCCGCACACACACCTGACAGATTTAGGAGCCGCTCGCTGAATGGCCGCTTCATACACTGTCAGGTCCTGACTGAGTGAGTGAGTGAGTGAGTGAGGGTCAGTGTATGCGTTTGATGTGTGTGTGTGTGTGTGTGTGTTCTAGGAGAGAAGGGTACCCAGTGTGTGTGTGTGTTCTGGGAGAGAAGGGCACCGTGTGTGTGTGTGTGTGTGTGTGTTCTAGGAGAGAAGGGCACCCAGTGTGTGATTGTGCAGGTGTGTGTGTGTGTGTGTGTGTGTGTGTGTGTGTGTGTGTGTGTGTGTGTGTGTGTGTGTGTGTGTGTGTGTGTGTGTGTACACACACTGATATGAAGCAAACACTGGCTTGTCTATCATCATCCATTACCCTGACAAGAAGTGAGATTAATGACTGCAAGGTCACAGAGGAGCACGATCCCCACTCCCAACACACACACACACACACACACACACACACACACACACACACACACACACACACACACACACACACACACACACACACACACACACACACACACACACACAGACACACACACACACACACACACACACACACACACACACACACACACACACACACACACACACACACACACACACACACACTCATACAAACACACACACACAGCAAACCAGCAGCTGGTGTGTGAAGTGCAAACACAGATAGGCAGTCATACTCACACTAAAAGAAAAATAAATACATCTCAAAATCAGCAATGTACAAACACGAGCCACATTGATTAATGTGCTTTTCTCAGCACACTGTTCAGTTATTCCACAAAAATTGCCCCCCTTGGCCTATCACATCCCCCAGGTCTATGTCTCTTTGGGATAAAAGGATGGACCAACCAACATCCAGACCTGGCGTTTAAGGCAGTTACACACCTAATATACTCATTGCCTTCTAAACCTAAAAGTAGAGGTGACAATCCCATATTTTTTATTTGTCTCTGTATCTTTATAGCAAACTGTAAACCTTATAAAGATGTGATAATGATGGTATCTTTCTTTATGCGTGACACAACCCTTATCAGATGTAAGCACACTGCACACCAATGCCGTAAGTTATGTTAATGTATAACAATTCAGTTTGTACTAATTGACATATACATGAGTTGTTTCTGTCTTGTGATGCATTACATTGATAACAGTAGTGACGTATTGTCAACCTCTACATGATTGTAAAATGATTGATGCATAATCTATAGTACAGTTTGCAAACACTGCCAAAACCGTCACTGTTGTCTTGTCATGTCATGTTCTGGAAAGCACTTTGGCTTTTGACTTTGACATGGATGCCCACCGCACCCCACCCCACCCCACCCACAACCACCTCTTCCATTAGCTGCCAAATCTGCCTAGCTCCTCTTCAAATGAATGGAGCACTCCCCAAGATTTATGACTCTTAATATTCCAGCACTCTTTCTCATTAACACCCGTGTATGTTGGACGCGCCTCCCCAAAACGGAGGGGCAATTGGTGGGGGGGTCTTGTGGGACTGATTTTGAGGAGGAAATGAGTATCTACCAGTGTGCTATCTGCTGCCGAAAACCATTACGCGGGGGAAACCTTGGCAGCGCGTGGCTAATAAATTCTCAAAGCCGCCTTGATGATCTTTTATTATATTTGCATAATGACTGTGACTGCTGATAAGCAAGGCAGTAGCGAGTTAATGCAGTACCTTTAATTAAAAAACAGCCATTGGGATGAGTCTGTTCATTACTGGGACAGATGGGCCCCATTAGCTTGCTCCTCATCATTCGTGTTCTTTAGATCACGCTGCATGGAGGTGGAAAGGGGGGCGGGGGTGGGGTGGGGTGGGGGGCATAAGGGATGCAATCTTCCTCCAGTTCTTTCTCTCAATGTTAGGTTACCTTGAAGGACTTTTGATTGGGGCGCAATGACATGTTTAGCATACTCAGTACGTTTTGCTTTTTTATTGCCGTAGTTTCGTACCTAACGACCAGCCAGCTGGATTCAGCAGGTTCCGGGCCCCGACGATATATTTCCTGTCCTATAAAAAGAAAAAAGAAAAAAAAGAAGAGAAAGAGAAAAAAAAAAGAGCGGTGGAAGCAGAGCGTAGCGGAGTGGAGGGGAGGGGAGGGGGGAGAAATGAAAGAGACCAAAGAGCACGGTGTTGAGAATCCATGTGTTTTGTAAAGCAGGGCCCGGGCGGAGGCCTGGGGATGTGCTGACTGATGGAGACAGGGCCTGCTGGGTGGGGCCTATCATGGCTCATCAGAGAACAGCACACGAGGGGAGGGCGGGGCAGGCACGCCGGGAGCAGGGCCCCCCCGAGCAGCGCTTCGCTCCTTGCCTGACAACACAGGGCTAGGCCTGTCAGCCACAAGCGCCACTGTAGTGTCCATCATACACACATACACGCACACACACACACACACACACACACACACACACACACACACACACACAAATATACGCAAAGACAGAGACACAGACACACACACATACACACACACACACACACACACACACACACACACAAATATACGCAAAGACAGAGACACAGACACACACACACACACACACACACACACACACACACACACACACACACACACACAAATATACGCAAAGACAGAGACAGAGACAATCACACATACAAACATGCAGGCATACTCCTTCTCAGAGAGAGATGTCAACCCTCTCTCTGCTTGTGCGCATGTGTGTGTGTGTGCAGGTGTGTGTTTGTGTGTGTGTGCACAACATCATTATCTTCCATAGTGAATGCTGTATTGTAGACACAGTGTCACGTGCTGTTCAATTCAGCTGCCCTGTCTGTTTAGCCTTCCGCTATGAGCAGTGGCAGGTTCATACACAGACTCAAAAATAATCCCACACAAACACACACACCTAAAAACACACACATCCTGTGTAATAAATACACAAGCATACACACATAAAAGACATCATCATCCTACACACAGACACACAGACACACACAGACACACACTCAGACTGCTCAGAGTGAGCTGACTGCTGACTAAAGCTGACGTTGGCTTCCCTGGAGCCTGGCAGTACCCAGGCCATGGCGTCAGCCAGCCAACCAGCGGCCGGGATGAATCCCAATTAGCGGCGACTCGGCTGCGCCCTGCTCCGCTCCTGTCAGGACTAATCGGACAGCCGTCACCTCGCGCCACCGCCGACAGTGTTGTCACGGCGACTCCGGAAAGGTCAGCGCCTCGCAATTAAAGCTCCCCGCAGTTGCCGCGGGGGAGACTGAGGGGACGCTGCAGCGGTTGTGACACGGGGGCCCCTAATGGCTGCTGCGAATGCTGCACCACTGGTCCGGGCTCACAATCACGAACCCCCTGGGCTGCACGTGTCTCCCTCTCTCTCTTTCTCTTTCTCTCGCTCTCTCTCTCTCTCTCTCTCTTTCATTCCATCTCTGTTTTCCTTTCCCTCATCTCTCCCTCTTTCTGTCTGAATCTCTGTGTATCTCCAATCCGCAGTCAGTCTGCTTGCCCTATGTCTGTTTCTCACTCTCGACCAACTATCGCTCATTCACCCCTCGTGCCATTTTTCACTCACTTTCTCTTATCTGCTCTCATTTCTCTCCCCCACTCCATCTCTTGCTCTTTTTCAGCCACTCTCTCTCTCTCTCTTTCATTCTCCCTCTCTCTCTCTGTCTCTCTTTCGTGCTCTTTTTTACTGCCTCGTTCTCACCCTTCATGTCACCAGCTGTCATCTCCTCTTCACTTTTTCTCCAGTATGCCATATCCCTAATAAAAAATGAATCACAGACGAACTCTTTAACTATTGTGGTACAGCTACTACAATACAAACTTCTAAAATGCAGACAGCACGATACGTTATTTTTACCCTCCACTGTAATTGCGCTTCACCCTGATTTAAGTAGGTTAAAGGTGCCCTGGCGTACTCTGTCTGTCTTTCTCATTCTCTCTATTTCTTAGTCTTCCACCACCTGGATTATTCTTCCTCCTCCTCCTCCTCTTCACTTGGCCCATTCTCTCCATATTCCAATCCTGCCAGTTCAGAGAGGTTTTTTCCCATACTGCTTTGCATTCAGGCCCCACCACCCGTGTGCATCCCTGTTCCTCAGATCCCTCACCTTCAAGGCTCTCACTAGTCTCATGACCTTGTCAGTGTGTCGTCCCCCCCCCCCCCCCCCCCCCCACACACACCCACCTGTACTCCACCCCACCCCCTCTGCTTGGACAGACTAATCTGTGCCATCGCCCCTCTCCCTGCCCATCCATCAGGCCGCGCACATTGTTTTGACGTCTAGTTAATTCTCACCTGATGATTTATCAAACTCTTATTAAGGGCCGCTGAAAGGCTCATTTATTGTCCTGATGTATGGTAATGATAGCCTACGCCGCAGCCCCCGCTGAATGCTAACTAACTTCCTCTCTGCGTTATCTGTTTCTGCACGGTTATCAGCGGCGTCTCTGCCTCTCTGCCTGTCCTCCACCTCTCTGTCCCACCAAGCCTCTGTCCTGCATCTCTTTGCATCTCTCTTTGTCCCTCTGTGTCTCTTACACACACCAACAAACATACAATCTGTATGTTTAAGTAGAGCTATATCTATCTAGTTAAATATAAAACCATATAGATGTATATAGACATAGAGGAAGTGATAAGTGAAAATGTGTAAAAAAAAACAAAAACACAATACCTTTATTTATCTTTCCCTTTCTCCCTGTGCTCATCGTCGTTCTTTCTTTTCTTTCTCTTTTCTTGTCCTGGTTGTAGCATTAATAAAGGAACTTCCCCCCTTGTATCTGTCGATCTGTCTGGGCAGTAGATATGTTTCTGATGCTTCATATCCTGCGGCTACCTCAGTTTAGATCCAGAGGAAATGAATGAGAGTCCGGGGGGGGGGGGGGGGGGGGGGGGGGGGTTACACGTGTTATCACTCTCTCACCAAATTATAAAACCACCCAGAACCAGATTACACTCGCTTGAGGGAATAGACATCCCTTTATTAGCACACAGGGGACTGCTCCAGGTCGGTGTGCGCTCTTGCCCTGGTTAATTGTCATGTATTGTTTCCTAAACGGACCATCACTGCTTTTATTGACGCCAAACAAACCCCACTTTTCAATTATTTATTGTGGAATATTAGCAGTGGTAGCTCCTATGCAATAACATCTCATGAAAAATCAATAGAACAAGACGATGCCCTGACCAGCCCTAAAGCCACATCAATAATACATGAGCAACAATGTCTGTTCATCTGTAGTTTGCTGTATAGTGCATCCAAACCCTTGCTGCAAAGATATTAATTGTGCTCACGTTTTTGTGGGGTGAGCTGGGTAAGCAATGACCCGGAAAGAGTCATGAGGGGCATGATTGTGTTCTATTACCATCTTTCCTCCATCCCCCAACCCCCTGACATTCTCCCCACCTTATCCACGGTCTCCCATCCACACACCCCTCCACCCCTCCCTCCACCCCTCCCTCCCTTGTCCGCCCCTTGCACAGGCACCCCCAGGGGTCTTTAAATACTTTATTGGCCTGTAACATTACCTTAATGTCTCTGAGCATTTCATTTACATGCCGCCTAATGGAGACTGAAGGCAACCGTGTTCTGTGGCCACGCCAATGTGAAACATATGTGGGGTTCAATCTCTGTGCAGGTGTGTGTGCAGGCATGTGTTTGTGTGTGTGTTTATGTATGTGTGTGTGTGTGTGTGTGTGTGTGTGTGTGTGTGTGTCTGTGTCTATGTGTGTGTGTGTGTGTGTGTGTGTGTGTGTGTGTGTCTGTGTCTGTGTCTGTGTCTGTGTCTGTGTCTGTGTCTGTGTCTGTGTGTCTGTGTGTCTGTGTGTCTGTGTGTCTGTGTGTCTGTGTCTGTGTGAGAGAGAGAGCGCTAGGGTATTCTGGTCAAACAGGAAAAAGGGGCGCCTGGTGACGTTAGCTGCTTATGAGAGACAGGGGAATAGGGGCTGAGAGGGAAACTCAGGCGATCCATGAAAGCTTTCGACACACTTGATGTGCATGGGCATATGCAGGCACTTAATGCATTTAATGCTGAACACAACACATATGCTCTCGCTCTCCCACACACACACACACATACACACAGAGCAGCAGCAGCAGCATTTAAATGAGTTGCCAACATAGCCTCGCTCCAATATCTCTCTTTCTTTAACTCCGTTTCCATGACTCCGTCTGGTTTTCTGTGCCTTTCATTCTGTCCATCTCTCCTCTATTTAATTTTTGATCTGTTTATTTCTTGTCTCTCTCTTTCTCTCTTTCTCTCTCTCTCTCTCTCTCTCTCTCTCTCTCTCTCTCCCTCTCTCTCGCTCTCTCTCTCCCTCTCTCTGGAGATAGTGGCTGGGTGTGGTGGTAAAGGAGGTCAGGCATTAGTTCTTGGGTTTAAAGATAGCGGGGGCCAGGGCATCCATCAGGGCCTGTCAGCAGCAGCGTCCTCCATTAGAGTGCCACAGGAGTGATGGGTAGGGCCTCCTGCTGCTCCACGGGCCCATACATCACACACACACTCACTCACACACACACACACACACACACACACACACACACACACACATACATAGCAGACACACATCAGTGAGAACCACCTCCACCCCCCATGCATCATGTGTCACATGAGGACCCCCCTCACAGTAATGATCCTGTCTGTTCTACACACAGCTATAGACACACGCACACACACACACAGGCACACACACACACACACGCACACACACATACAGTATATATACAATAGCTATAAGTAACACACACACAGATAAAGATGTTTGCTTGATGATTACATGATTACATGTTTGCTCACTCTCCTAGCCATAGGGTGTGACTGATAGAAAACCATGGTGAGTTGGCGAAATAGAGTAGAATATAAAAAACATCAAAATAAATGATTACTATTAATATCACTGTGTGCACATGCATGCCTGTATGTGTGTGTGTGTTTATGAGAGAGAGATAGACAGACAGAGAGAGTGAGAGGGAGGGAGGGAGGGAGGGAGGTCTACAGACAGAGATGGAACATTTCCAGTGACTTCATTAAAGAATATGTATGGCCCCATTAGGCAGCCAGAGGTCACCTTTGGTGTCTGAGCGAGGCACTGTAATCCATCGGCCTTAGAGTCTGCTGGCGAGATGATTCAATCAGTGGCAATGAAGATGTGTGGAGAGGGGGGGCTTAGCGAGAGCTGAGTGAAAGTGCTACCATCTACCTCCATCCACCCCCCCTCCCCCCCGCACTCTCATTCATTGTCCCTCTCTCTCTTGCCTTCTCCTCTCCTCCTCTTCATGCTAGTAACACATCTATCAGTCCCATCCTTCACTGAGGTGATATTGGATCTTTCATGCGCTCCTGTAGGGGGTATACATCACACTGCCCGACACACACACACCCTCTCCCCCTTCCCCGTGCCGCACCGCGCCACACCACTGCCCTTGCTAATCCATCCCCTCTCCATTTCTCTCTCTGCCTCTCATTCTCTCTCGCCTCCACTCTTCCTCTCTCACAACTGCCCTCCATCTTGCTATCTTCTTTCTTACTCTCTCTCTCTCTCTCTCTCTCTCTAGTTTCACTCGTTCCCCTTCTCTCTCTCTCTTCTCTCATTTTTATTTTGATGAGCTCATCATCCCTGGCGTTTGTGCAGCCCTCCTCCTCCATCTGAACCTGTATGATTATGGATCACCTGTCCTCCTGACTGCGCCTTGTGCACCCAGCTCGCCTTTTCTGGCTTAACAGCACATTATCCATCACTCACGTTCCGTTTATGCTCCCTCTCTCTCTCGCTCTCTCTCGCTCTCTCTCTCTCCCTCTCTCTTTCTCTCTTCCTTCTTCTTTCACATTTATTTCTCTCTAATGCACTTGCCATCAGGTGATTGCCCCAGACTCTTATGCACTGGTTTTATTTAGCCTATCCTCCAGAAAAGCCTCCTCTCCACAGCACCTCTCCCACCTTTCGTGTCCTCAATCCTCATTCCCCCTGTCCTCCTGTTCTCTCCCCTCCTCTCAGCTCTCGGCACTCCTTCCCCTCCGCTGATTATTGCTCTATCAATCTCTCCCAGCAGAAGATCAATACATGCTGGCTTGCTTTTCCTTCATTCTCTCTCTCTCCCTCTCTCTCTCCCTCTCTGTCTGCCTCTTTCTTTCAGTATTGTCTCTCTTTTTCAGCTGTCTTTCTGTCTGTGTCTCCCTCGCCACCGAACCTAACCACTAAAGGAACAACCTTTCAACACAGACAAAATGACAAAACTGTTATATATTAATGCCAATTGCAGCGGCCATGTAGTTGCTGCGGCCATGAAGTTGTCTACAGACGCACCACAGCAGTGAACCTCCAATTTAAATGATTTGTATACTACTAGTAAGCTTCTGTTTACTTGTTTTGTGAGCTTGTGCTTCGCTGGTGTAACTGTTGCTCTTGTTCCCATTGATGTGCACTATTATGTTGGCTACTGAAGGACATTGTGTATCAAAGTTATTCAGTCACATATTAACTGACGCATTATCTCACGCCCAAGGAAGGCTTAGGTAGTTATAGCTCAGTAACAGAGGTATTATAAAACACTCTTTTCTCCTGATTGAAACTCCTGCTAAAGTAACTTATTCATTTATGAAACTGTAATTAAAACACTGGTTAAATATTCTCACTCATATAACAGCCCACATTCTTGTTGTTGGTTAGGGCCCATATTTTAGTTAATTTAAGTCTTAAACTGAGGTGTAAAGCTACATTCAGAAGAATATAAGAACATATGCAAACTTAAAGATGCGTCTGCATATAAAAAGTTAAAAGAATGGGTGAGTATCTAAAAATAGAGGCCTACTGGCAATACACTTTGAATACACATCACAATGGTCTAAATGAGGATTTTGATTTGACATGTTTTCTGTGACATCGATAACCGAGTCAATTTAGACATATAAAAAGTCGTGTAGATAGCTTAATTGACATAAAACATTGCCCACTAACTTGTCCCAACACGCCACCATCTTGGTTCAAATTATCCTAGCTGTCAAAAAATAAACGTTACGTTGGTTGTCAATGGTAACCATTTAAGAGCATTGATATGGAACGGCGATTTAACGTTTCTACTGGGACTACGTCCAAGGTGTCCAGTTATACGAACTTAATGAACAGTATTTCGTTCCAGAGGGAGATAAACCGCAATTAAACAAGAGGAAAAAAATCAGCTTAGGCCTATTTGTTTTCGCAATTCTCTGAGTGCGCACCCCGATGTTGGCAACCTGTTAATTTTAGTCCATTTGATTTAGTTCCGCTACATAACATTTCCTCACAAATTGGAAAAAGGGTACCACTTTACAATAAGACTCCATTATAAATGGTTTATAAATAGGTTATAAATAGGTTATTAATGAGGTTGTAAACCCTTTGTAAGTCATTAATAAGCCCTTATAAATGAGTTATAATCACAATTTTTATACATCGATGCAGGCTCACTATTTCGGAAGATCCCCATCTTGGCAACCCACTGTCTATCCCTTAACTGGCTCCTCTACTAGCCCAATTGCACATTCCCTACCATTCTTGGTATTAGCCCTCAGGAGGGGGGGTGGGGGGTGACAACGTGTGCCCCCCCCCCCCCCCCCCCCCCCACCAACATTTTTGTTTTTTTTTAGTAACATGGGATGCACACTATGGTCTTATCTGGGTTTCCAGAGCTGAAGTAGAACAACATGTTATTTGCTATGTTGTGTCTGGATGCTACTGGATGTCCTAAAATTTCCCTCTGGATTAATAAAGTATCCATCCATCCAAGATCAAGTTACTGCTTACTACTCATTTCAGAACAAATCACCCTTTATTAATAATTTACTAACCTTTATAACGGGCAAAACGGAGTCTTATTGTAAAGTGTGAAACACATGATCATCTAGAAATCAGTTACTTACCTTTATAACTGGCAAAACGGAGCCTTATTGTAAAGTGTGAAACAAATGACCCTTTATTAATCATTTACTAAACTTTATAACTGGCAAAACGGAGTCTTATTGTAAAGTGTGAAACAAATCACACTTTATTAATCATTTACTAACCTTTATAACTGGCAAAACGGAGTCTTATTGTAAAGTGTGAAACACATCATCATCTGGTAATCAGTTACTTACCTTTGTAACTGGCAAAACGGAGCCTTATTGTAAAGTGTGAAACAAATCACCCTTTATTAATCATTTACTAACCTTTATAACTGGCAAAACGGAGCCTTATTGTAAAGTGTGAAACAAATCACCCTTTATTTATCATTTACTAACCTTTATAACTGGCAAAACGGAGCCTTATTGTAAAGTGTGATACAAATCACCCTTTATATATAATTTACTAACCTTTATAACTGGCAAAACAGAGTCTTATTGTAAAGTGTGAAACACATCACCATATAGTAATCAGTTGCTTACCTTTATAACTGGAAAAAGGTAACCTTATTGTTAAGTGTGAAACACATCACCATCTACTAATGACTAAGTAAGCTTAAAACTTGCACAAAATGAACAGTATGACAAGAGAAATTAGGAAAACATATTTATTTGCACAAGAACAATATTGAAATGTAAACTGTCTGGCAATTCACATAAAAAAAAAATTCCTTCGGCTCTTAAAAAAAATAAAAACTATTTATCTGAGTTGAAGGGAGTGTGAGAGTGTGAGTGTGTGTGTGTGTGTGTGTGTGTGTGTGTGTGTGTGTGTGTGTGTGTGTGTGAACTCTACATTATAAAATCGAACAAATCAAACTAATGTAAGAATTCAAATTAAACAATTAAATTTTGTTTGGCACAGGCTTGCCTCTCCTAATGGGGAGCAGTGTCCCCCCAGCTTTCATCCCCTCTATTTTAAGTTTGGCAGCTTCATCCAGCTGAATGGCCGCATCGCACCTTTTGGCAAAGGCCAACACCGTTTCTCCACCTCCTGGCCTGTTGGACACCAGCTCCTGATATAAATCAGGAGCTGCTAAGGCCAGCTCACCTATTGCCGATGTAGAAACAACAGTATTGCGGTCAATTCTATGTTTTCTAAAGGCCCTGGTCATGGTCTTGGTCTTGCGCAACGTTTTCAGGATTGATTTGTACCGCCGTACGATTTCGTCTGGTGTTTGAACTGGAGAGGAAATAAAAAAAAAATTACACACATCTCAAAAACATACCGCTGCAAAGAATACCATACCAGACAATTGTACTTCAACACTATGGACTTGGTTGCTGTCGAACAATTCACACAAATGTATACATCTGTTCTACAATATTTAACATTTACCAGCTGCATTGGCTATCCAAAAATCTATATCCAAAAACCCATATTTAGTATTTCTGAGGCAGCTAGTATTCTTTAGTGTGCCCACAAATCAAATTATATTCCAAAGCACTAGCATATCCATCTACCATTCTACACCAAAATCAAACTGTAAATCTAAACCAGAGAATGCAGCATGTTGTGTGATATTTACATTATCTACCAGTTCATACAGATGCATCTACAAAAAATGAATATTGTGGGAAAGTAAAAAAATAAAAAAAATCTAATTTAAATCATTAAGAGACACCTTAGAATCATTACACATAAAATGGCATGTTTCAAGCCTATGCCCATGTTTCAAGCCTATGCTCTTATCTTTTAACTTTTTTGATTAAATTACAATTTTTTGAGATGCAACTGTACACTTTCCTTTAACAATCAGCTAAAACTTACCACGCTGCCGAAACTTCTTCAGCTCCTTATTCTTTTTGGCTCCCTTGAGGTGCTTCTTGAGGTGCTTCTTCTTCTTCTTGCGCTTCTTAGGCGAAGAGGAGGATGAGGAGGATGAGGAGGATGAGGATGATGAGGATGAGGATGATGTGGATTGTGATTCGATTTCATCGACCACACCTATATCCCCAACTGGTTCTTCCTTCACTAAAAAAATTAAATATCAATGTGATATTTATATGGGCAAATACAGCCCATCAATCATGGCAGTGGCTAATGTACTAAAAATGAAGGCTAAAATATTTTTTTATACATATATTCCCCCAGCACATGGTATAAAGACAATGCCCATAAAACTAAATTCTTTGCTGATTTAAATCTAGCTATGTACCTCTGACGGAAGCCAGTTGTCCCCGGAGAAAGTCCCTCTCTTTCTCCAGGTCCTCTATCCTTTTTGTTTGCCATTCGAGTTTGTCTTTCAAATGACGAATCTCTAACTTGTCCTTTTGAAGAAGGACTGTTGCCGTTGGGGCTAGGTCAGAGGGAGAGCCTAAAAAAGAAATAGTTAGAATAACAATAAAGCTCAATACTGTATTGTATATATGGGAATCACTGGGGATTTTATGATTTAAGTCAGAATCCTTTACAAATCCATCAAAAAAAAATATTACTGTGCCCGTCTGTCTCTTTACTGGCCCAGTCCTGTACCACGCTCACGCAGCACGCTCTCACGTGCACCCCGAATGACAGGCACACAGAGCCTGTCAGTCGGTGTGCACGTGAGAGCGTGCTGCGTGCGTGGTACAGGACTGGGCTCACTAGCCACTTACAATATGTAAACCCTCAACGACCATTACCCGTTATTGTTTTCCACTGCGTGGCACTTAATATATCGTTCAGTTATTTATTTGTCTTAAAGTACTTGGCAATTAAAAATATTTGCAGTGGATCACGTTATGTACTTAATATAAGAACCCCCCTAGTCAGCTACAGCCAAGGATATAATCTATAACTGAAATGTATCTTTAGGTGGCCACCGAAATAACTCCAATGCAGACAACTCCCTACTAATAGCTTGTTTTAGCTGGATAGCAACTTGGTTTAAAATTAACTTTTATGTCCACCTGCAAATGTCTAGTAAATGTTCAAATTTGACCACTCTGTTAATTTCCAACCCTGGTTAGCAACCTCATAATTGATAAACTACCGTTATGTGGCGGGCTGGTAATGTTAGGTAGCTATCTAGGTAGGTAGATTGCTAGCTAGGTAGCTAGCTACCGAGTAGCTTAATAAACTGGCTAGATAGTAAAATAACAATGAAAACTTACTATGTCGTTTATCCGGCACCTTACGTTTTTGTGTCCTCTTGGGACGGGAACTAGCTGAAGTTCCAGCGGAACATGACTCTTTCGCGTTGGGCTCCATTCTCACATAAGGGGAAAGACGGTTCTTGGGGACGTGTGCTCTATATATACAGGTGGATGGGACTGGTACAGGCAGCTGCAACTGTCTGTGATTGGATGTTTCTATATAATTGTCTGTGGTTGGATATTTTACTTTACCTCGCTCTGGCGCCCAAATCTTTTTTGGTTCGTTTTTTTGCCTAATGTAAAACGACCATAAATCGATTGCCCCAACACAAACATATTTTTAAGGGATTCATTTTATTCTCATTGTCTGTCTGCTGAATTCTAGGGGCACACTTAGAACTGCCCCTCAACCCAAAGAACATTTTGGGATGTCTTGATAGCGCTCGTGTATTGTTTCCATAGCAGCAGTCTTAAGTTTGTAACGCTGCCCCAGAGGGTAAGCATTGCTTCAGATCAGGGGTTAAAAAAAAAAAAAAAATCTCCCGCTCATCGAGTCCATCGCATCTGCGCGCCACAAGAGGGGCTCACCCATCCCACACACCAGACAGAAGAAGTTTGCCTCTCTGCGGTAGGTTCACTTTATAAACTTTCAAATTGGTAAATGCAAGAATGTCTATAACATATGACATGTATTTTATATGATAGTATGTATTGTGTTGGTGGTGATGCAGTTTTGTCAATGGGCAAAACGTTATATTTTTCACCTGACCACGAGGTTCTGTATGCGTAGGGTACTGTGATTAGATGTGAATTTCGCTAGGAACTTTCCAGGCTTCAAATGCATTGTTTAATTTGACAGCGGCTGAGGCTATTTATTGATACGTCTTTTAATCTTTAATCTTTGTATAGTGCGGGGGTCGGAAATAGGCGGACAGGACCGAGACACAATTGCAAAAAATAAATACAAAATTATAATAATATATATATATAGGCCTATATATAATAATTTTGACCAAGCGGTTTTAGCAACTGATGTTTGCGTGACTTTTATAAACCCTTTAAATACATTAAATTAACCATAACTTTATGGCAGGCTATGTTTTTGTTTAAACTTTATAATGCCAGTAGCCAATCAGATGATAGCCTACACTACGCAGCACGGGCTCGCTGTTAAAGCTGCGAGCTGTGGGACTGGTCGCACGAGCTGCAGACAAATTGACTGAAGAAAAGCCTGCGTGTGAGTTGAGAGGGAAAGTAAAGCAAGATTCATTGCAGTACGCGGTTGAAGAGAAAGATGGCATGCTCTAAAAAGCGTCACTGCCCAACAACGAGCAAACGAGTGCATGAGTGCTGTAGCTGAAACTTTGCTAGGGAATATGCTGGTCACTATGTTTAATGTTAATATGGAAAACGACAATACACACTGTTGAAATATTATTGAAATGTAGACCTTCATTTGATCTGATAGTAAGTTGTTGACCAAACAGACACTGATACTATTAGCGCCTAAAGTACTTATATTGGCTAAATATGCCCCTGAATCATAATGCACACCTTGACTGTTGGTACATAAAACACATGCAGTCCTATATCAGTGAAATCAACGGTCATAAAAAAAATGTTTGATAGACCTCCGGACCCAAGCTTGAGGACATTTTTTTAAACTGGACCCCTTAGAATTTTAATTGGATACCCCTGGTATAGTGGGCTCATATCAATAGAAACAAATGGTAGGTGTTAAATGTATCCCTATCGAAATGCTAACTAGGCTACTCATTCAATTCCTCCAGCTAGCTAGTAATCATTAAAAAAATATTATAAAAAAACACAAGGTAGGCTATGTTAATAATTTTGTTATATAAAAAAACCTTTTTGTGTTGTGATGGAAATGATTATTTTTTTTCTTAATGTTAGAATAAAATGACAAAAATGATATAATGTTTAAATAATTTTGTCACACGTTTCTCTGGATTCTGTTGAACTGTCTTGCAATATCTACTTCATCTAGTCTGAGTTTTGTTTGTCCATGTAAATTATACCAAAAGTAAAAATGTGTTATCATAAAGGTATGTCAGAGATCTTGTTAATTGTCGGTGTCTACTCCCTCAGTAAAATGTCTCTGAAAAAGAAGTTGTTGGCCCGGATTGAGGGAAAACAAACAAAACGCAGGACACTGAAATTGATAAAGTGGATGCAGAAGAAACATCTTCTGAAGAAAAAGCTCAGATGCACTCTCTGCCACCACAAGATGAGAATGGTATCTGTGATGAAGACAGACCAATACATCTGGTATGTGATATGGCGTAACAATGTCAGTGAATGGAACAACATGACACTATGATTATCATCAACGTGATCATTCTTCTTTCATCTAATTATTATTATTCTTTCTACTACTGTATAGATTAATACATTGAAAGGCACGTCTAAGTCATTTCATTAAAAGTAATGCATTGTGACGTGTGTACAATATATCACTACAATAATATACACACACACACACACACACACATACAGTATGTATAATTATATATGAATTGTATATTTAAAAAGAAATGTGGTATGTTCTCAGGTACTGTCAAAGAGCAGGTCATGGGAAAGTCTCCAGAACGATCAGAGCTGGCTCCTTTTTTGAAAGATCAAAATCATCGCTTTTCAGTTGGATGAAATTCATTTACAGGTGCTGTGCTGTGATTTTGTATCAACAAAAATAACTTGCTGTAAACATTAGGGAGGTCGCTGATTAACACTTGCATCTCAGTGTTGCGATGGTTTTTAAAAAATCAGAAAGTAGTAAAAAAGGTATTAAAAAGGTATTAAATGTAGCTTAAGGCTTGCTGTATATACCCTGTTACAGTACACATATGGCTACAGAAATCTTATCAATGTTTTAAATATTATTCCTCCCTACCACAGATTCTCACAAGGGCTCAGGCTCAGGCAGATTGACATGGTCGATGATGGTATTGCTGGCAGCTCCAGAACCCTGACTAATATGGCAAGACGCATACGAGGGGTCTGTATTTGCGCAATGGACAGACACAGAAGGAAGAGCAGACAGTGTCTTGGTGGTCACAAAGAATTTGTTGTGATAGATGAGAGCTGCTTCCGCCATCAGCGAAAGGTTTGTATCTTTCCAGTTTGATTAAAATGTGAGCTCCTTAAAGACACCACTATTTTGTGCTAACCAAATAACCAACTATCTGTCAGATGCACATTTATCACCCAAGCCTGCACATGGACATGCACACACACACACAAACACATACAAGTTAGAAATAAGGTTTTTATTTGTGACCTTCTTCAATGTAATATAAGTAAACTATTTGTATTGAGTATTTGTGTCTGGGAGCTTCTTGGCGATTCATGTTCGGCAGTTAAATGAAAATCTGTTTAATGGGAACTATTTAATAATTTATATATTTTAAAAATCTTGTCTGTATTATACACTGGGCTCTGTTGTACAAGATAATCAAACATTTGTATTGCTGGAGTTATCAATATGGAAAATTTTTGTATAATCATCAATAAAGGATGTTATACAATGCCCCTGATAACTAGTATGGCATTTTGTACAAAGATACTTGGTGTAATTTGTGTACATTTTTTTGATTAAAATTATGTTGTGATTTTTTTTTTTTTTTTTAGTATGCACGGGGACGATTTGGCAGAACCTGGAGAAGGAAGAAATGGGTTTTTGGAATGGTGGGAGTTAGAGACAAAAGGCGGAGACTAGTGTTGAAACTAGTTGAAAAAAGGTCAAGACGCCACCTTGTCCCTGTGATAAGACAGCATGTGAAGTCAGGAAGTAGAATTATTAGTGATGAGTGGAGGGCATACAAAAACGTGCTAGGAAACCTGGGGTACAAACACTACACTGTAAACCACAGCAGGTGGTTTGTGAATCCCCAGTCTGGCAGTCATACCCAACATGTGGAAAGAGCTTGGGTGACCATCAAAGGGCAAGTGCGTAGACTTAGGGGAAATCGCACAGAGAGTTTGTTGGAGGAACACCTCAAGGTCCTTGAATGGTCATCATGGCTTGGCTCTGGTCACCCTGATGGGCCACTAGGACGCCTGCTGAAAGATATGAGAAAAGCCTTTCCAGTGTGAATGAGTTTATTTATGTCTGACACACACACTCTTTCAAACTCCATGTGTATGCCCTTCCCCTCTGTCATACAGATTGTTTATTTATTTTTTAAGAGCCCAAGGACATTTTGTTTTTTGTTAATTACCATAGAGTAGGGCTACGCAGTTTTAGTTAAGACAGTTTAAATGAATGGTGTAAATAAATGTGATTTCATAATATCTTTGTTGTTGTCTTACTGTTCATTTTGTGAATGTGTTATTAGGGAAGTTATAAAGCTTACTTACACATTAGTAAATGGTGATGTGTTTCACACTTTACAATAAGTCTCCGTTTGGCCAGTTATAAAGGTTAGTAACTGATTACTAGATGATGATGTGTTTCACACTTTACAATAAGACTCTGTTTTGCCAGTTATAAAGGTTAGTAAATGATATATAAAGGGTGATTTGTATCACACTTTACAATAAGGCTCCGTTTTGCCAGTTATAAAGGTTAGTAAATGATAAATAAAGGGTGATTTGTTTCACATTTTACAATAAGGCTCCGTTTTGCCAGTTATAAAGGTTAGTAAATGATTAATAAAGGGTGATTTGTTTCACACTTTACAATAAGGCTCCGTTTTGCCAGTTACAAAGGTAAGTAACTGATTACCAGATGATGATGTGTTTCACACTTTACAATAAGACTCCGTTTTGCCAGTTATAAAGGTTAGTAAATGATTAATAAAGTGTGATTTGTTTCACACTTTACAATAAGACTCCGTTTTGCCAGTTATAAAGTTTAGTAAATGATTAATAAAGGGTCATTTGTTTCACACTTTACAATAAGGCTCCGTTTTGCCAGTTATAAAGGTAAGTAACTGATTTCTAGATGATCATGTGTTTCACACTTTACAATAAGACTCCGTTTTGCCCGTTATAAAGGTTAGTAAATTATTAATAAAGGGTGATTTGTTCTGAAATGAGTAGTAAGCAGTAACTTGATCTTGGATGGATGGATACTTTATTAATCCAGAGGGAAATTTTAGGACATCCAGTAGCATCCAGACACAACATAGCAAATAACATGTTGTTCTACTTCAGCTCTGGAAACCCAGATAAGACCATAGTGTGCATCCCATGTTACTAAAAAAAAACAAAAATGTTGGGGGGGGGGGGGGGGGGGGGGGCACACGTTGTCACCCCCCACCCCCCCTCCTGAGGGCTAATACCAAGAATGGTAGGGAATGTGCAATTGGGCTAGTAGAGGAGCCAGTTAAGGGATAGACAGTGGGTTGCCAAGATGGGGATCTTCCGAAATAGTGAGCCCGCATCGATGTATAAAAATTGTGATTATAACTCATTTATAAGGGCTTATTAATGACTTACAAAGGGTTTACAACCTCATTAATAACCTATTTATAACCTGTTTATAAACCATTTATAATGGAGTCTTATTGTAAAGTGGTACCGGAAAAAGTAATATGACTGCACAAGATCCCAGAGGGACTTTAACAATAACACACATACACACACTAATTCACAGCAGTTGATCATTTACCAAGTTATTGCTAATTACTTGCACATTCAACACTACAACACATGTAGGGAAAACAGCAGAGAACCCCCTCTCACAGCACACCAGCATAGGTTCAACACACCAGTATCTGCCATCCTCACGTGCTTGGTAGGCATCCCAGCGACGTGACGGCGTGTGACACACATGACAACCCAGCAGCACACAGCCTCTCCTGCCAGCGCTCCAATTACTGAGACATTAGCAGGCAGCGCGCGGTGGCTAATTTGACAAGCTGAAATGATGCCCATTCATATCCCAGTGCTCCAACAGCCTAGGGTAAATATTTTCCCAACCGGAATATAAATAGAAGGGCAATATTTGAACAGCTGGGAGGAGAGAGACTTTTGAGGAGAGAAAAGAAAGAGAGAGAAGAGAAAAGAGAGTGAAATGTAGACAGAAACATAGATAGAAAGAGATTTTTATCCTTTGTGCATGGATGTTAATCCATATTCATAAAGTGGCTTCTTCAAGAAGTGCGATGTTATAGATTGTGTCTCCATGGTTGTCATAACAGTTTAGCCTGCTTATGTGTTGACTAGCGGCAAGTGGAGCTAGCAACTACAGAGAGTTTTTCATTTCCTCTTTAGGGTTAGCGCTAGTCATATTCTTCTTAATGGTTTTCTCTATTCTTTCTGTAAACAAAGCAGTCATGCAATCCAATACCAATACTTAGTGACAGACACTGTAAAGACGCAAGGGCGGCCTTCAATAATCTCAGACCAGGCTTGCCCAATTTAAACAACCTACTGTACACAACCAAGGGTATAGCTTCTTAGTGCAGTGCTTATATAAAGCTACAAGTCAAAGACCATCTTACAGTGATTTATCAAACAGCCTGCCCTGCCTACCTTGCACTGACCTGGGTAGGGGTTTCTGTTGTTTATATACCAGGCACGTAGATTGATGAGGCGTTCTATCCAGAGAAGACAGTGCCTTGCCAATCCACACAAACAAGCAGACATGCTCACCAATCATGTGACCTTTCTCTCCAACACATACACAGACACACACACACACACACACACACACACACACACACACACACACACACACACACACACACACACGCATACACACACACACACACACACACACACACACACACACAGGCTGGCTGGTTCTGCCAGCTTCATGATTTAGGGAGTGACAGGGTTTTGCTGCGTGGGAAGCTGTTGCCCACAGCATTGAAAATAAATCTGTGAGTGTTTGCCCTGCTAGTTACCCGTTAGGTGCACCCGAAGGGGAAGAGCCGGGAGAGCTTTTCACTGTGTGCCTTTGTCACAGCCAGAGTCGGAGGTTGACAGCTGAGTGCATTGTTGCCCCTTAACTCGTCATTGATCCTGTCAATCAGTCATTGATTCACCCATCAATGCGTATTTAGAGTTCCATGCCTTTGTGTAATCAATTGTGAAATGGTCCCAAGCTCATCATCAAATGTAGCGTGTGTGTGTGTGTGTGTGTGTGTGTGTGTGTGTGTTTCTGTCCATGTGTGTTTGTGGAGGGGTGAGTGTGTGTGTGTGTGTGTGTGTGTGTGTGTGTGTGTGTTTCTGTGCATGTGTGTTTGTGGAGGAGTGAGTGTGGGTGTGTGTATATGTCTGTATGTGTGTTTGCCTAGGCAGAGATTCATTCACTCACATCTTCTGATAGACGGGTGTAATCTAAACAAGATGAGATCTCTGCACACAAACAGAGAGAGGGAATGACAGAGTGTTTGCCTGGCGAAGTACACGCCAATTACTCAGCACTCATATATTTAAAACTGCAGATTAATCAAATGCACATAAATCATGCACCTTAAGCATTTATCTGCAAACAATACTGCACATAAATGTATCGGTGAACACACATAAAATAGAAATGTACCAATGTGTGTCTGTGATTAAGAGAGAGAGAGCGAGAGAGAGGGAGAGAGAGAGAGAGAGAGAGAGAGAGAGAGAGAGAGAGAGAGAGAGAGAGAGAGAGATAGACAGAGAGAGAGAGAGAGAGAGAATGTGCCAATGTGTGTCTGTGATTGTGTGAGGAGAAAAGAGCAAACAGAAAAAAGACAGAGACAGACATACAGGGTGAGACAGAGACAGAGACAGAGCAGTGGGAATCTATCAGGAGGATGATGAGAGAGAAACAGTTGGCACAGAGCACAGAGCCATCCAGGGGCTCAGCCAGGCCTGACAGGTCGCACCACCACCGCTGTGCCCCCCCCTTTCCCTCCCTTCAGCTAGCCACGCTGCCCCATGAATGATTGATGCTCCTTTCTCCCGCCTACACAGCACACTGGCACTCCCACACATGCCCCCTCTGAGCAGCACCAGAGCAGCTTGGGGACCCACGGATGATGAGTCAGCATGTGCCAGAGGCAGCGCTGAACCGGCCCCACTCTTGAGACCCCAGGCTGCTCTGTCCTAATCAGCTAGTGAACATTCTGGTGAAGTGAGCCATTTTGCAGATGCTGACCCAGACAAATGGTGGTGGGGATTGTGGTGAGGAATGATACATTTTCCCCCCTGATTAACTGAATACTGTTAGTACAGAAATGGACAGAGATATTGTTTCATGTAGGTGGTTGGTTTTGTTTTGTTGTTAACCACACATGTCGTTAAATTTCAGCATTCCATCAGCTGATGAGTGAGTGTTTCGACAGTTGTCTTTGACGGAGGCAGGTAGCAGCCTCAGGATTGGCTGGGGTTCAGCGTGTCTAACAGGCTTATCTGATGTTCTTCTGCAGACGGTTCTCGGAGTGCAATAACTGAGTTACAGCCACGGTTAAAACAAAGTAAAAATGTACTATGTTCTCATGGAGCTGAAAGGTGTGTGTGTGTGTGTGTGTGTGTGTGTGTGTGTGTGTGTGTGTGTGTGTGTGTGTGTGTGTGTGTGTGTGTGTGTGTATGACAGGGGCGTCACTGACGACTGACAGCACACACACCTCTGTGACGCCCGCCTGCTGAGACAGCTGTCACTTGTCATTCCAGACTGATTGACTATGTGTCAACATCGACTAAACCCTTTGATCAACACTTTTTCTAAATGCGTGCTTACAGATAATTCCAGCCGAGTGTAATGTACACGTGTATGTTTAGGTGTTTGAGAGTCCGTGACAGAGTGGATAAGTGAGGAATTCACGGGTTTATAAAAAATGACTCTTCCGCTGTATCCGGAAGACAACTTTGTAAGACAACTGAGAGTCTCAGGTTCCCAGAAGCTCTATTGCAGTGTGTACCATCTGTGTGCTGTAAGTCCTAGTGTTATGACAAAACACGATGTTTAAATTACTTTAAATGCACTGCCTTGAGTGAGAGTTGGAGCAGTTCTATGGCTAACCCCCGAATGACAGAGGAGAGGAGAGGGGGAAACTAAGCCTGACAGAGTGAAGGCATGGGAGACTCTAGAAGGCCTGGTCTTTCACAACTCAGATCTGTCTGGAGGAGAGGCGAACACGGCCCTTCACTTCATCCAGACAGCAGTCAGCCACACGTCGAGCAGCCTGGGAGCCACAGCTGCTCTCTCCCATCCCTGCCATGACAAGCACGTACAGCTCTCCACAAAGAACAGAAAAGAAAAAGAGAAAAAAAGGCAAAAGAAACTCTCTTGTATTATTTTTAATGCGCACGCCATAAAATATTCCCCCCGTATTATTTCCACGAGCTTTCCATCCCTCTCATCTCTGTCTCACCTCATCTCTCTAGCTGTCGAGGAGGATGAAGACGTGGGTTGGAGACGGGCAGGAGAGAGAAATTAAGCACATTTTCATGTTTCAAGAGTTTCCTTGTGTGGCCTCCCTCTCCCTTCCTCTCTCTCTTTCTCTCTCTCCTCCCTTGTGCCCCCACCTCACCCCCACAATCCCTTTCTTCTGTTGCCAGCGACCCCCCTCACCTCACGGCGCATTAATACTCTCGTGGTAATAAATCACGGCTGACATGGCGCCCAACGCCGCCTTGATTAAAATCGTTTGTTTAAATCCGCATACTTTCCACTCCTGCCATAACTTTGTGACAGTCCTGACACAGAGAGCTGCGAAGTCACCCCCGCCAGTAATTGCCCCGACGTTGGATGTGCTGTCAAGTTCTCTTTTTGTTTATTTTCCTCTTTTTCGTCATCCTTTTTTCAAAAAAGAAAATCTTGTTTTTCCCCTGTGTTGCTTTCTCTCTCCTAATATTCCCCGTCTTCTTTCCATGTGAAAAGCACACATAGGACCGATGACATTCACTCTCTGCACAGTTACTCATTAAAAAACCGTCACGAATGTTCCTGCTGCTCTACCAGGGAGGAAAAAACGGCGCTGATGAATGGTACGAGCGCAGAAGTTGTTTGTAATCATGGAAGGACAAACACCAGATTGCCAGTGCGGCCTGGGCTGGCTGTGCACATAGCTGTGTGTTTCTGCTGAGGAACCATGGAGACTCTCTCTCTTTCCCTCTCTCTTTCTCTCCCCTTTTTGCACACTTTCCATTTTCCTTATATCTCCCTCTCCTTCTCTCTCTCTGTCTCTGTCTCTGTCTCTCTACCGCTTTCTCACTCTCTTTCTCTCTCTCTATCCTCTCCTCTCTCACCCTCTCTCCTCACTTCTCTTTGTCCATCTCTCACTGTCTCTCTCTTTCTCTCTCTCTCTCTCCTGGCGTGGCTGCTGGTTCTCCTCAGTGGCACCCCTCCTCCTCCTTCTCCTCCTCCCTTCTGGGTTCTGTGGCCTTGCCGTGGAGCCCCTCCGGGGGAATGGAAAGCAGATGGTCCCGCTGACGCTTGCTACAATCCAGGAGAGGAAACTTTTCATTCCCCGTCATCCATCATGGTGCAGAAGGCGGGAGGTGCAGGGTTCTGGAGATGGGGTGTTGTGGGGGTAGAAGCGAAGGAAAGGGAGAGTAATGGCTGACACTGGGCGTCTGGGCTTTCTCAAAATGCCAGCAAACGCCCCTCGTAGAAGGCAGGCACCATTCATGGCCGGTCCGATCACACACACACACACACACACAGGCTCACACACACTTACTCACTCACTCACTGTGGCTCTCTCTTTCTCCACACATATGTATACATACACATTAGAAAAGGGAAAAAATGTGGGTCTTGAGAAAATATTCAAGCTCATGCGCTTCATTAGTGGTTGCATTCTCTTCACCACTATGTACTACCTCTCTCTCTACATCCCTCCCTCCCTCCCTACATCTCTCTTTCTGCCTTCGTACCCTGTGAAAGAACTCACTCTACCTCTCTCTATACCTCCCTCCCTCCCTCCATACATCTCTCTTTCTGCCCTGGTACCCTGTGAAAGAACTCACTCTACCTCTCTCTCTACCTCCCTCCCTCCACCTCTCTTTCTGCCTTTCTTTCTTTGAGTCAGTATCTCATGGTAGGAGACTGAGATGCTAGCTGTTGTTCTTTCCCCACCTTCACTGTCTTTCCTCTCTTTTCACAGTGTGTGTGTGTACATATAGTGTGTGTGTATGTGTGTGTGTGCGTGCGTGCTCAGCGTCTCCATGTGTTTGTGGTGTCTACACTGCCGTGGTGGCCGACTGGCCTCTCATTCCTCCTGTGCATCACTCTTTCCCCCTCCTTTATGCCAGCAAGAAAGAGAGCGAGAGAGAGAGAGAAGTAGAGAGAGAGTGAAAGAGAGCAGTAGAGAGCGGGAGTGAGAAAGGGAGAGAGAGAGAGGGGAGGCGGTGGAGGGAGGGGGTATGGGAGAGCTTCAGTGAGTAATGTACCTGACAGCTGAGAATCATTAATCACTGTCACACTTGAAAAGGAGCAGGGAGAAGGGGGGTTGACACCTCACACACACACACACACACACACATACACACACACACACACACACACACACACACACACACACACACACACACACACACAGAGTCACAGAGGCAGTGGGCCCCGGAGGTCGACAGGCCTTCCTGTGCCGTGACGGGATGGGGCGCCCTGTTCACAGCGCCTCGTGTGTCTGCGCTGACACTAATGGGAGGCTCGGGGTGTTTGACTTCACACGGGGAGCCCACCGCACAGCAGGGGCCAGATTCATCACATGTCAGCGCGCCCACACTGGGGCCAGCATCAGACAAATAGGGGCTCTGACATACAATCTCACATACACACACACACACACACACACACACACACACACACACATACATACACACTCGACAAGCTGAGGTGTACACACATGTACAGTATTCATGCATGCATAAAGACACTAACACCTAAAAGGCAGACGTACACACATATTGAACATAGTTCTTTATATCTCTATGTAAGTTTATTTTTAAGACTGTCAGCGTTCATCCAAACACCATCATCAGTTGTAAAGGTGTGACCAAAAGAGTGGCGCAAGTACACACAACAAAGTCACATGATCACATCGCAGTCGACTCATCTACAGCAAAAGAAACACAGTTTTCAGGATCATGAGGGACATATCTTAGACAGAGAAGACAGCTGGTTTGAAACTGGCATCAAAGTGGCCATCTATGTCAAAGTGGAGTGGCCCTCATTAAACAGAGGAGGGGGCCAGTGACATCACCTGTCCACAGCCTACAAGGCTGTGTTAAAAACTGTACCTGAGCACTTTATGGACAAACCAGCATGCTCCACCTCACAAGTGGGAAGAGGGACACCACTGTAAGTTGCAGGAAATGGAGCTTCTCTGGGAATCACACTTCAGTGACATCTCAAGTAGTCATGTGACTTTAACATCTCATGCCATGTGCTGATCATGTTACTTATTTGTGTTACTTCCTGCTACCTCTTCACAACTGATGATGGTGTTTGGATGAACACCGAAACATCCTGTTTTTTCCCCTTTTATTAAACATTTTTAAACAAAGTGTTTTAGAGATTTTTGCCATACCTGTTCATAGACTTTCATGAATTTCACCTTACTTTATTCTCCCTAAATGACCTATACATTTACCTGTTATGTTTCATTTGTTGATCTATGATTGATTTTATTTATTGCTTAATGCACATCTTGATGTTGATGTGGTATGTGTTTTACTGTATGTACTGTTCCTTAAGATAATTGGCCTCTTCTGTACAGACAAGCCTTGATACACACACACACACACACACACGCACACATACACACACACACACACACTAGTAAAAAAGCAAAAAGTGATTTGAATATGATTACATTTTATTATTTTTGAACACAACAATATACACACACACAATATGTATATATATATTCTTCTGCAAACTTTTCTTGTACTTATCATTCAATTAACAGAGTTGTTTTCTTGTTTTATTACAACTTTAAGCAAGTCTACAGGGAGTTTGGCCTCATCACAAAGGACACCAATAGAGTAGCTCGATAGCAGCTAGCCATCTAGTTTAAATTACATTAGCGATGCTATTGAATGAATGACACCTGTTAAACTCACCTCAACATGTATTTTACAGTCATTTAAAGTAACACTATGCAACAATAGACACTATTTGAGGTACGGTTTTATAGGCAATTAGTTTGGCTACCATCCTCAAATTCATTTTGATAGCATATGGTCATGTGAAGGATAGATAAACCCCTGTATTTCCCACTAGCCATCCAGGATATGCCCTATGTAGTTCTGTATACCGGGCTGGAATACCCTGCAAAAATGGAAAAGAAGATTTCACAGCATGACATTGCCAGCTATACTGCCAAATGACACCAGTTAGTATGTTGGCAAGCTTCTATTAGTGTCAACTGGGCAATCGGTGGTGGCTTTTAGGTAGTGAGTTTGCTAGTTATGGAACAGAACGTTGTATAGCTTTTTTAACCCACCATGGACAATAGCAAAGTCAGTGCTGTAAACAGTGAAGTGAGCAACACTGTCATTATTTTTGACCCTTATGAGAAAGAGGTACACTTCTGGGGTGATGTGTGTTTTGTATGGGTTTTTTCTTTTTTGGAACACTGCCATGACACTGCAGGACACTAAACTGAACTGATGGACAATGAAAGAGACAGAGAGGTCGACTGCAAAGTCCGCCCACAGAGAAAATGTATAGGTCTACTTAGCACAAAGAGAGACCAATCAGGATACTCTGTCATTCTCTTGCTATGTCTATCACTCACTCTCTCTGTCTTTCACTCTCTCTCGCATTCTTGTTCGCTTGCTCTCTAAAAATCAATTTCCAGGATATTGTATATCATTTGTGGTCGTCAAGGAGCCGCTTTTCAAATGTGGCATACTCCTGGAACTTCCGGGAGAGGTGGGATGTTGGATAAAGCTTAGGCAGATGCACCAGAACACAACCCCAGAGACTCTACCCATAGAAGCCTCACTGACAGCTCCTCGTGACAGCTCCTCTTGTCCTCTCCACCTCCTCCACCACCTCCGCCTCCTGCCTGCCTGCCTGCCCTCACAAGAATCCGGGCCGGCCACCAGACAGGCCTCCCTGGCCTGGGCCCCCGCTGCACAGTGGAGGGCCTGGCGGTCCTGGCCACACTAAGGCTTTGACAGGTCACTGAGTAGAGCAGCTGGTCAGGGCGACAGCAGGAAGGGCAGCACTGACCCAGCCAGACCTGCCTGCCTGCCTGCTGGGGGCCCACAAGCCTACATGGGGAGTAGAGGCAGAGGGTGATGTGAGTCAGAGTGTGTATGTGTGTGTGTGTGTGTGTGTGTGTGTGTGTGTGTGTGTGTGTGTGTGTGTGTGTGTGTGTACAGTATATCCATTTGCTCTGTGAATATGTAAGTTTTTGAGAGAGGGAGAGAAAGAGAGAGAGAGAGAAGAAAGAGAGAGAGTTTGTCTTGGGAAGAGGACAGTGTGTAGACTGTGCGGTCGTAATCTGGAAATACCGTAAGCCACATATTATTAGCCAGTTTACATAAACAAATGCATTTGCTGAATTCACACTTTTTCACCAGGCCACAGCTAGAAATGACACGGGCCCGACACAAAACAGGCCTGTCAACCGTTTGCTTCCAGCAACACCAATCGGTAAGAAAATGCTCCCTCTTTAGCACCGACATGTCTGTTGGGTAAGGTTTTCCATGTTCTGTGTTTGGCCCTGCTGTCGGCCTCTGACTGGCTGGCTGGCTGACTAGCTGGCTTATGGGAGACGTGTGGATGGGGCTAATTTAGCTTAACGAGGGAGACGCGGAGTGGCGAGAGGCTAGCAAAGCCGCAGCGAGGTGTGGGTGGTCTGTGGCCAGGGGTGGGACGTCCAGCCCTCCATACACACAGACACACATACACACATAGACACACACTTCTCAATTACAGCGGGTTCAGGCCGCACTGGCGTGCCTATTATTATCACGGCTATATATGCCCTACTTCGCTTTACAGCTGGACAAATTGCCACCGAGAGAGAAACACGTGTTCAGGGAAGTTCATGGGATTTCTGGCGCTCCTCTCTTGTGGTTGGGTGTCAGTTCAGGGCAAATATACAACACAGAATTTCTTGTAGGCATTTTCAAAGCTTCTGTGTACCACATAAAGAAATGAGTATATGTTCAACCATTTTCTTTAGACAAACTTAGATTTTTGAGTGGAGTATTTCTTAGGATGTCTTACCACATTCCATGTTTTGAAATTAGATTTTAATAAAATGTTTTATATATCTGTACAATAAAATGAACACATTTTGCTTGTCCAGGACATCATAAGATCAACAATCTGTCATTCACTGATAAACTGAAAGACATTGGTGGATGTGACATGGTATGTAGGTGTGTTTAATGATTCTGCCATCAGTGAGAGTACACCAAAGCTTGAATCGCTACTTGTATTCCCCTCATAATGACTAAGCCAAAACTAATTTTCTTTGCATTTTTTGCAGTTTGTATTAAAAAAAGGAAATAGTGAAATATCACATTGACATAAGTATTCAGACCCTTTGCTATGATACTTGAAATTTCACGGTATTGAGATCTTATGGTGGTCCACCTGTGGTCGAATGGATTGGACATGATTTGGAAAGGCACATTACTATGGTCTCATAGCTGCAACGCTTATCAGAGCAAAAATCAAGCCATGAGGTCAAAGGTACATAAAAAATGAGCTACATTGAGGACGACAGTGACTTTCATAATTCTTAAATAGAAGAAATGTAGTGAAATTGAGCAATTGGGGGAGAAGAGGCTTGGTAAGAGAGATAACCAAAAACACAATGGCGATTCTGGCTGAGATTCTGTGTGGAGATGGAAGAAAAACTTCCAGAAGGACAACCATCACTGCAACACTCCACTGATCTGAGTGGCCAGTCTCTCCTCAGTGAAAGACACAGGAAAGCCCTCTTGGAGTGTGCAAAAAAGCACCTAAAGGACTCACTAAGTGACAAACAAGATTTACTGGTCTGAAAAAAACAAGATTAAACTGTTTAGCCTCAATTCTAAGCGTCATATATGGAGGAAACCAGGCTTCACTCATCACCTGCACAACACCATACCACCATATGGTGTAGCATGGTGGTGGCAGCATCATGCTCTGGGGTGATTTTCAGCATCAGGGACTGGGCAACTGGTCAGGGGATCTGCAGGGAAGAATGGCAGAAAACACCCAAATGAAAACCCTTGTCACTTCATACCCAAGAAGACTTGAGGCTGTAATAGTTGCCAAAGGTGCTACAACGAAGTACTGCGAAAAGCCGGGGTCTCAAACTCAAATGACCCGGGGGCCGATAAGCGGCCAGTCTGGTCATTGGGGTCCGGATTTTACAGTTAACGTTGGGGTGGCCCATTTAAATCAATTGAACTTTTTTTTAGTTTTTTTTAAATCAATCGAACTTGGCAGGCCGGATAAATTCGTTTGGGGGGGGTGGGGGCCGTAATTGGCCCCCAGGCCTGAGTTTGATACCCCTGGCGTAAAGGGTCCTAACAGGGCGTTTCAAATGTGATATTTCAGTTTTTTCCTTTTCTGCTAAGTTAAGAAATTCTAAAATCCTGGTTTAGCGTTTGTCATTATGGGGTATTGAGTGGAGATTGAAGAAGGAAAATTTAAAACAATAATACAGTATAAATCTACAACAGGCTACAACATCAAAACAGCAACAGCAAAATATGAAAAAAGGGAAGGGCTTTTAATCATTTCTGAATGCACTGTAGATGCACAGATTTGCTGTAAACATGATGTTCCTCTAAAAGGTGCACACATGTTCTGTTGCTCTTTTTGCACCTCTCCAGAGGACGGCAAGGCAGATGACAGCATAGGGACAACACAGACGATAGCTAATTATGCAACAGATGGGTTGAAAGTCACACGGCTAACTCAAACTGTATGGTAATGTAGTTGCTATGCCTTCACTGACAATATAGTTTTGAAAATACTGGATTTACCCTGAACATCACAGATGTGAAAACAATATGTCTCCCAAATCACCATCTCATGGATCATTTGAACAAATAAGATGACACAAAACATCACACAGTCATGGCCTTTTGGCACAGTAGTTGAGGTTGATTAAATGTCATGGCCTAAATGTCATCTATTATTATACTGACACAATGCAAACATTTAATGTACAATAAGTCTGCTTCAATAATGTAATTTTCCAGATAAATACACATGACTATAAAAGTACATGAAGGTTATAGCAAATGATAGCACTACAGGGCACTCACTGTTACTGCTGCCCGAGGAAAACCCATTGGCATCATGAATCCCCACCGATACACATCTCCCATTGTATGAGATAAGAGGATATGAGCAGAAACACACTCACACAGTGCCAGCACGCCAAAGAGGAGCTCACTGTGGTAGAGGTCAAGGGTCAGAGTATACAAACACTGTGCGCAGTCCGCCCTGTGTCGTTGCCCTTCCCGTGCCTTGGCAAACGCCCACTGACGGGGGCTCAGGTTCCCATTACAGCACCACGGCCAATTACAGGGCTTATCGGCGAGTGCGAATAATGAGGTTACACTGTGAGCAAATTCTATCATGTCAGGGTAATGAGATTTGGGCCGCTCCGCGCCGTTCAGGGGTCGAGGACAGATGCGCCGCTCACCACTCTCCGCGCGTTATCTGCTCCGCGTCGCTCCGGCTGACATTCAGGGAAATTGCATTCTAGCGCAGGACGCTGCAGAGGCTCTTGGCAGTATGTCTCTCCCTCTCTCCCTCTCTCTCTCTCTCGCACTGTCTCTCCATCTGTCTCTCTCTCATTCTCTTAGTCACACATACACACATACCTCTCTCTCTCTCTCTCTCTCACACACACACACACTCACTTTCTTCTCCCTCCATGCATTACCCTCCCTGACAGGCTTTTTGATTTATGACTCCAATTCCCTGGGCCAGAGACGGCCAGCACTCATAACTGAATATATGTATTTGATTTTTTTTTCTTCTCCTCTTCTCTCCTCCCCTCTTCTACCTCCCTTGTCTGTACTTTTCTGTTTTTATGCTCTCTCGCCAGTGCGGTGATTGATTATCCTATCCATGCTGTCTGCTGTGGTTTTGATGCTTTTGAAATGTAATCTCTCGCAACAGCAGACAAAGGGAGCTCCTCGCACTGGGAGAGAGAGGAAGAGAGAGCATTGGAGTGTCATGAGCTGAAACAAAGTGTTTGGGGATCACACAAAGGTGTGCTACTGCTCAGAGAATGCAGGTTATGTGTGTGTGTGTGTGTGTGTGTCTGTGTGAGGAAATGTGTGTATACTCTTGTCATACTGTACGCATATCGTCAGGATAGCAGTGGTGTATGATGTAACTCTCTGCAGGTTCTGTGAGTGTGTGTGTGTGTGTGTGTCTGAGAGAGAGACAGAGAAAGTATATGTGTGTGTGTGTGTGTGTGCATTTAAACACATTTTTTTGTTTTTATGTGTGCCTGCCAACGCACAGTAAGTATCCTTAACACACTCGTAGACAACACTGCCAGTGTCGCAGGCACACTCATTAATTACAACGGATGGATCTGACTGCAGCGGGCAGGTCCCAATAAATTACCGCAAGTGGCAGCCCTTGTGTAGCCTACCTTCTGCCTTGACACCTACATTAAATACCAACTTCATCACTTTAAGGGTAAGAATGGAGGGGGAGGAGGAGGGAAGAGGGGGGGGGGGACTGAAAGAACACACTCACACACACACAGACACACAGACACACACACACACACACACACACACACACACACACACACACACACACACACACACTTCTCTTCTCTCACTTTGCCCCCACAGGCACTGATTTGCTGACACACTGCATTCAGTGCCAGCCATGGTGGTTGGCTGCGGCACTGCTCCTCCCACCGGACTTTGTCTTGGTCGGATGATGAATTACCGGCCCCGCGAGGAGGAGCGTCTCCACTGGTGGAGGAACTCATTTAAAGGGTGGCCTGTGAATGGATGTCACCGCTATTCTGAGGTATTCTGTATGTGTGTTTGTGTCTAGAAGTGCAGGTGTATGTACATCTATCTGTTGACAAATCAATGCCTACTTTTTCTATTTTGCTCTCTGTCTGTCAAGTTATCGATCATGAGGCCACGCTTGTCAGTAATTGACAGACTGGGACTAATGCCCCTCTGGGGTCCGGGGCGGTGATAGGCAAGAGGGGGTTGGTGGGACTGGGACTTCACAAGAAACAGACAACCACTGCAGTTACAGCCCGACGTTCAATTATATCTGAGGCGCCAGGTCAGATGCAAAAACACATTCATAAACAACAGAACAGGGCCCTCGGAAACAAGCCAGTGGTCTTGTAAAGCACGTAAACACAGCAGAAATGAGTGAATCCGTGTGTTTATGTGTGTGTTGTTTTATGTTATTGACTAAAAACAGTCACAGGGGTGTGTTGCGGATGACTAACGGAGTCCTTGGCGAGTGCAGACTGGGAACAGATGTGACTGTGTCCGTCCCCACTCGTCTGGCTGCGTAAATGATGGCTCGGTAATCACAGGCCGTGGCTGTGTCTCTTCATTTATGGCCTGACAGCTCGTCTCTCTCATTACCTCCCCGACAACCAGCGCCGAGCCCAGGCCGCAAATTAAATGGGAGGTAAGGGGGGGGGGGGGGGGGGGGGGGGATGGAGCACCGGGGACCTCTGAGCCCCGCGGCTGCTCAGTGGCCAGAGGTGGCCGCAGAGATGCCTGTGGTGTGGCGGTGATTTTCCGTCACATTTCAGCGCCGATCCCACTCATCTCTCACTCCAAGCTTTCCCATGAGCCTTAAGCCACAGCCAGAGGGGGACGTAACAACACACACCCAGCTGTAAGAAAATGTTCAAACGGGTTATCCACCCTTTCAGAGGCGGGGCCCACTGCTGGGACAAACAGAAACGTCTAAAATCCTTGGGAGATTTTGAACTGTAAACCAGCACAGACCACCACTGAGACTACGCTCACTGAGGAGAAATAGTGGTATGAGGGAAAAGAAACTGAATACGTTAAAGTCGAGGAGTTTATACGAGGCAAAATAAGAAGGAGCCACAGTTTGATAACCCTCCCGCTAGGAGGCTGGTTGATGCGTGACGGAGGAGGAGGAGAGTGGAGGCAGATCCACTTACGGAGCAGAAACACAAGCCCGGGCGCACCGCATTAAACCTCTCCACCCGTAACTCCATCCTTTTAACGGCCTGGACCCCTGTGTGGGGAACGTCTGAGCCCCTAAAAAGCCCAGGCTGTGATGTAGAGCGCGGAGCCATGTTGATTGGCAACAAGGCTGCCTCCTTAAACTTTTTATGGACACACTGAAAGCCTACAGGCCTGTTTGTGAACCTGGTCACCCTCTTTCTTCATGTTTCTCTCCTTTCCTCTCTCTTCTCTCTCTCTCTCTCTCTCTCTCTCTCTCTCTCTCTCTCTCTCTCTCTCTCTTTCCCTCCACCCCCAGAGGGTGATCTGAGCCAGTGTATCCCAGCCATATCAACACTGCCAACGAGGTGAGAACAGACAGGGTTCCGCTTTCATCTCGCTGCCTGGCCCCTATAAAAAGCGTGTTGGGGCCCCCTGCAGTCCCTGAGCCCAGTCAATTAGGGGCGTCCCACGGCAGCCCTCCGACGCACACAGGACCATGTCTGCCATTGATTTGCTGCTGTGTGAGCTTGCGCCTGCCTATCCATGAGGCCGGACACGGCAAAGTGTTTCATTTTATCCTCACTCTGCCTCAACCAGGCATCACAGATGGGCTGAGTGTGTCGGCTGGGAGGAAGCCAAATTGCCAACAGCATTAGCCACTAGCTGTGTTGCTTTAGCACTCCAACGTCATTAGCTACTATCTGTGTTGCCATAGCCCTCCCTCTGAAGGTTTCAGAACGTTACGTTTAAGTACAACACCTTTAAGTACCCCGCTCGCTGCTACTCCATTTGCTTCCTGCAGACTGCTGATGCCCTGTGCCTGGCCCAGGTATTGAACATGCAGCGTGTGTGCATGAGTGGCTGGTCGTTGGGCTGATGTTGGTCATTAGGAGGGGTATTTGACACCAACCTCTCTCGTCCCTCCCTACCTGACTGGCTGGGGCTGGCGCGGGTCCGCTGGACAGCTGTATTGATAGGGTAATCTCAGCCTGATGAATGACCCAATAATCAGGTGGAAGCAGAAATAAATCAGCCGCCGGTCGATGCAGACCAGCGCAGCAGAGCCACCGCAAGATCATTACCCTGATGTAGTGGATCCTCCATTAGTTAGCTCAAGCCATGAGGACAGGGGAAGGAGGTGGGTAGAGAAAGAAAGAGAGAAATGGAGAGAGAAAGAGAGGAGGGAAGAAGACAGAAAGGTGGAAAGTAGGTAAGACAGAAGGTAAACAACCAAAAAAGGAAAGGATAGAAAAAGAGAGAGAATGTTTAGAATAGGAGACGTACCTGGACATATCCACCTTCTACAATGTCCTGCTGCTGACTTATGAAGTCAGTGTTATGACAAGCAAGTTATGACTATGAGGTTATTCCTTTCCCAGCCAAAGTGACCTTGATAATCTTTGTTAGGGTGGTTAGTTAACCAGGAACACCTAGATGTCCAGTAGGCTCCGTCTGTGCCTTTTTTAACACACACACTGTGCACCACCCTCATTGGCATCCCCACAGTCCTCGAGTGCAAACAGTCTGTTCTCATTTACACATACATACGTAGAAAAAAGCAGGGCACAGATGAAGGACGTGACATTAAAAAAAACTAAAGGAAGAGAAAGAGCCACATTCAGAAAACAAAGAATGAAAAAGGGGTGTGGGAGAGAGAGGAAGACAGAGAGACATAGACAGATAGAGCAGGAAAGTGTAAGAGAGAGCGAGAGAGAGAGAGAGAGAGAGAGAGAGAATGTGCCCGCTGAGGATGAGCAGGCTTAGCTGGGCCGTGCTGAATGTAATCAGCTGTAGGTAGTGTGTCTCAGGGCGACTGATTTATGGGGGCTGTCCAGCCTGCACTGGTACTTTGTCTCCTCCAGCATGGAGGATGAATGGCCCTCTGTCAGCTCCAGCTGAACATGCTCGCATGCTCACACACACACACACACACACACACACACACACACACACACACACAATCTTTCTCATGCGCATACTCCCTCACACAAACACATATTTTCACTCGCTCTGAACCTTTCTCTCACTCACACACACACAAACACATACTTTCAATCTCTCAGTCTCTGTTACACACATACAAACACACTTATACACGCATACCATTTTTCTAAGCCCTAACCCCAACACACACTTTAGCTCTCTATCTATTCTCAGTTTTCTTTCCCCCGGTCAAACCTAGTAATGTTTGTAAAACATCCCATCCTTTCTTCCTGAAAGATGTCTTAAAGGCTAACCCAGACACATACACACACACACACACACACACACACACACACACACACACACACACACACACACACACACACACACACACACACACACACACACACACACACACACACGTGAACCCAAAGCAAAAAGCCTTTTCTTATCTTTTTAAAAGTAAAGTCATCTGAGGCCAGGTAAACAGGTCACAACTCATCTCTCTCGCTCTCTCTTTCTCTCTATCGCTCTTTCTCTCGTTTTCTTCCCTTAACTGACATAGTGAAAATGCTAGTGGTTGAATCCCACACTTTAATCATTAGACCTAATCTACTCCATCAGCACCGTGTCTGCTGCTATTTCCTGCACTTCCACTGGAATGCTCAGCTGTGGCGGCCAATCAGCTGCTCTTATTAATGACCCGCTTCCTGGCCAGGCCATTGAGAGGCTCCTGTCATTTCGGTGACCTCCTGGTGAACCTCAGCCACGCAGACTACAAAGCCTCCTCCCCAGGCTCTCTTTCTAATCCGAGACGGCCCGGTTTGAGCGTAGCCCTTCAAATGAAAACTATCCCACGTCATTCTCTCCACCCTCCATCCCTCCCTTCTTTTCCTATCCTCCCCCTTCTCAGCAGTAGTTTTTCTTCTCCTCTGATGAGGAACTGTGACCTGCTCTTGCCCTTCTGCCCTGACTCATTAGGCTTCTTATCTTATTAAAGGAACTGTCAGGAAAGGGGCCTTATGTTGTTGTGTGGATGTGCTGTGTTTGAATGTTTGTTACGCACTGTGTTTGTATGTGTGTGTGTGTGTGTGTGTGTGTGTGTGTGTGTGTGTGTGTGTGTGTGTGTGTGTGTGTGTGTGTGTGTGTGTGTGTGTGTGTGTGTGTGTGTGTGTGTGTGTGTGTGAGAGAGAGTGTGAACGAGAGAGGGAGAGATGCATTAAGTGTGTGTGAGATCTCAAACTTGTCAGTGGGAGATGGTTGTTTGTGTATGCATAAAGTGTAGAGCGTCTGTGTGTGTGTGTGTGTGTGTGTGTGTGTGTGTGTGTGTGTCTGCGCATCTGTGTGTGTCTCTAAGATGTCTGAGTGTTTGCGCGCACTTGTGTTTCACAGGGTGTACACTTAAGCGCCCTGCTGAGAGGATGCCATTATGTGTAATGAATGCTTATAGGGCGAAGCAGATGGTGCGTTAATGGTGTAAAATATGATCTGCAGGCTCACAATATGCTCGCACGCTTGTGTTTATGGCCAACATATTGCACAGAGGGAATAAATCAGCGCCCCGTCTCTGACAGCAGCCCAGGTTGCAAACAGATTAGAGTGGGGGGAGAGAGACCACAACCGCCAAAATGAGCAGGCTGATTTGAAAACTTATCCTGTCACGGGCTCGTCAGCATCATTCACACGCGAGGGGTTATTTGATGAATCTGACTGGCTAATGAAGTATGTGTCGCTTTGATACAGGGATCTGAAGACAGAGGACAGCCTCAATGTGAGCCGTGTCCAGCTGCCGTGCAGACTGAAACCTCAAGGAAAGGAAGAGACAGACAGGAAGACACACACACATACTCTATTTTTCTCTCAGTCTGTCCTTTAAGGATACACTGACTCTCCCACTGACAGATATATTTTTACACTCTTACACTTTCCAGCTGTCTCTCTTCCGCTCTCTCTCTCTCTCTCTCTTTCTCTCTCTCACACACACACACACATACACACAGACACACAGACACACACAAACAGACACACACAGAGAGAGCCCCCCTGCCTGTCCCCCAGGCCAAGCCCCAGGTGATGAACGACGACAGCACCGGCACTTAAGGGTGTGAGTGGGAGGGGCGGTCATCAGCATACCACAGGAGTGACCGCCGTTTATCTGTCTCCCTCTGACATGCTCTCCTCCCCTCTCACCTCACACACTACCACCCACACACTCTCTGTGACACACACACACACACACTCTTTGACTCTCACACACACACTCACATAAACTGACAAACACATGTGCGCGAACACACACACACACTACACACACTCACCCACACATTACACACCCTCCCGCTCTCCCATACTTACACACACAGACCCATCTCCCAGCCTGTGGTCTGTCAGCCAGAGCAGCAGAGACAGATGGTCGGAGCTCCTCCGGTGATGACCTCACTAACCTGGCCACAGTAGCCATGTCCAAGAGAGGATTTTTCTGGAAAGGGCGTCTTGGTCTTGTCCAGGAATGGTAAATGTTTATCCGCACCTGATCCGGTGTTCCAAGCTTACTTTGAGGTTTTAGATTGGAGGGGACTGTGTTGAAATTGGTGAAGATCCAATGAATCACAGCACAGAGTCATGAACTACAGTGCCACACAGGCCTGTTTTGAACATATGGTCTCTGTGTTCTTAGTAGTGACAGGTTATTTTCTTTAGGTCAGCTTGACACTCTCCCTTTTTCCTCATCTACAAGAAAGAAGGAAAACTTAACTTCCTGTGAGGAATGACACATTTGACCCAGTCCTTGACAAAACTCTGAAGAAGATATAAGACACACAATGATGTCAGCCGTATATTTAAAGAGCCAGAGAAAGAAAGAGAGGTGGGGGAGATGCAAGGTGGGAGGTGGAGGAAGTAGACTGAGAGGAAGACAGGGTCATCATACAGACTGCCTCATGCTCCGCCAGACTTCCTGGGGATAATTTGTGATTGTTTGTATCAAAGTTAAAAGATTATTTTACAGCCCACCTTAGCAACAGCGCGCTCTGTTTACAAAGAACAGTAACAAAATCCACCGTAGCACAAACTATCCTTTGATGGATGTTGACCGTGACCAGACAGGCCTGCGTTTCGTCAGAAAACAAGTCGACAGTGAAAATGTTCAGACACACACACATTCACACACACACACACACACACACACACACACACACACACACACACACACACACACACACACACACACACACACACACAGACACACACACACACAGACACACACATTTGCAATCTGGAGTGGACAGCCACGCACCACTTTACTGTGCAATCATCAAAGGATCGTTAAATCACAAGTGACTGCCAATAAAGAGAGGAAATTGTGGCCAGAATTGCAATGTTTGCATGATAAGGTTGGAGGCAGAAGGGCTTGCAGGGTGAGGGAAGATTTATGCAGCATTTACTGAGGAGCTGGATCGTAAAGCGTAATTACAGGAGGAGTCTACACACTCTCTCTCTCTCACACACACACACACACACTCAAACACCGCACAAATCCTGCGCCTAGCTAGCCGGCTCATCAGGGGCCTACTCATCTATCCGCAGCCTCTCCCACATTCTTCCACACTGCACCCCCAACCCCATCCCTCCCTCCTTTTCTCCTCATTCCATCCTCCTCCTCTTCTTCTCTCCTAGTGAGGGACACCAAACAAATAAATCAACAGGCCCAGCTACGAGCGACAAAACAAAGCAATTATAACATACTGCACCCAACACGGTTTCTACCCGGCGTGGGATGAGATGTTCAAGGGTCCCACAAAAGATCAGAGGAAGACAACACACACACACACACACACACACACACACACACACACACACACACACACACACACACACACACACACACACACACACACACACACACAGGCAATCCTGTGGAGGGGACCATAAATCTCCCAAGAACAGCCAAACAATACTGGTTAGAGTACACAAATGTGAAACTCAAGGGCCTTCTGCAGAGCAGAAGCAGGGTGGTAAAAGCATCTGAGCTGAATCTGCACAGTGTCTGAAGGGCTTTGCCTCGCTCTGTGTGTTGGACAAGTAGTAAATCCCCTGAGGCTTCTCCTGGGTGTTTCAAAATGTTTCCAAAAGCCTTGCTCTATCCCTCGTTCCCTTCCTTTTCTCTCCCCTTCTAGTGAATGAATCACAGAACTGGGGCTCTTACGGTGCAGATCCATACAAGCGATCTGGGCGACGCGATCTGGGCGACCCCATGCATTTCAACAGGAGCCAGCTCCATTGTGACGTAGAACAGCGATCTGAGCGACGCGCCTGATGAAAATTCGAACATGCTCAAACTTATGCAAATGAGGAGCGATTTTTCTCGTCTTTGACGGTTTGAAAAATCACTAGTCCAGTCTATTTCCACACGCTACACCACGCCCACTCAAAGCAATGGAATTTGATCGCGTCGCTCAGATCGCTTGAATGGATCTGCACCGTTAGAATGAATGACCTGCCTGCAACCCTTTGAGCCCGGTCTAATTTCTCTGGTAGCCCTTAAAAAGCCCTGACGAAGAGGGTGACGGGGGTGGGCTAAGTCACTGTTTATCCATGGTTCACCCCTGAAGGAGGAAGGGGAAAAAAACCTTAGCACCAGATGTTCCTGAAGGGCAGAGTTCTTGTCTTTCTCCTATTTTTTCCTCTTGCTTTTTTATAAGTCAGCAACTAACTCCCTGACCTCTCCCTCTTTGTTCCCTTGGTCCATGTGAACAGCCAGGGTCAGCGTGGGGTTGGGAGGGTTATCTGGAGGTCAACCCTACCCCTAATCCTCCACATACACACACACACACACACACAAACACACACACAACCATTCCAGTGAGCGCCAAGTGAACTGCCCCCCTCTCTGTCACGCCATGCCAAATGACTCTCTCCTCATCATCATTCTCCCTCAAGACATCCTGAGCTGCAGATGCTGTTTTTCTCTGTTTGCTGTCATCTGCCTCCCTCCCTCCTCTGTGGCCCCCCTTGACACACATGAAATCCATCTCCCACTCCACTTTAACCCTGTAAGGAAGTCCGAGGACACTTGTGGAGCAGTCGAGAGGTAAGGTGGCTTACACTCTGTTTCACACTTGTGCTCTGTCTCTCACCTCCTCATGTTGTCCTTCTCATGGCTGTTGTACCCTGATAATAACACAGCCTCAGAAAATGTTTCCGGTTCAAGAGAAAACATGTCGTTTTTTTCAGCTCTCAAGTCTTCTCACGACACAGTGTGTTTCAGGTGTTGCCTATGACTTGCAAACTTCAAGTAACAATGATCAATAGAAAACAGACAACAGGGCTCAACTAAAATGGCTTTAATTTACAGTTAAACACAAGTGATTCAAACTATAGTAGTCTAGTCTTCATCATCACTTTCAATAACACATTTTCGCTGCTTCTGAATTGTACTGACCTGTACTAAGTCCTATAACGTATTACCCGATATCAAAATGTCCCTGAGTTCTTGAGTCTTTATTCTTCAACTGTCATCAACTGTCATGGTACATTCAACTGGTTTCCTGTTCACAGATAATTTCATAATAGGAGTCCTGACTCTATCAGTAGTAAACATTACATGAATTTCCTCATGGCTGTTGCTGTCTATTAATATCGATATTTTTTTAAGATGACGTCACTCGAGGGCAATAATAACACTTATCAGGCCGGCGAGGAGGTCAATACGCGGCTGGCATGACTACCCTATAGCCAATCAGAATGCGTGTACTGTCGTTACCATATAATAAACTTTTTTGATGTGTCGCTGCATTTGATCTGACACCCTTTTGACTTTAGACAACCATGCTCCTGGCAGCCATGAACAGAAAATACAGAGCCAAACACTCAATAGGAAAGTTGGTATAATAAAGAGCCCATAAGTATAAAATTGTTGGGATCATGACTAGTAACAGCGGTGAGATTCTCAGAGAGATTTCTCCTTCTTAATCTGACACACGCAGTGGGAAATGAATCACAGACAGGTACTGAGGAAGGATTAAGCTGGTCATTTTGAGCAACACGCACACTGCCACAAAGGAAACTGACTAAGCACAGTCCACGCATCCCTTGTTAAGAACAACCAAATGTGGGTGTAATTACATTATATGTTGCCTAACTGGGCAGGGACATTCCAGAGTAATAGTAATCTCCTATTTGTTGTTGTTTCATGACACACTGTCACATTTGAGTTGTCGGCTGGCTTTGGGCATTGAGAGATGTGATCAACAATATGCCACACAAAAGCACTTTGAATTTCAAGGGTGGTAACTCTCATTATCAGCGAGATGACAAGCATTACTGAGTCCCGTCTGTTTGGAGAGCTAAATCGCAAAGCAAACAAGACCTCACCTGTCCTGTGAAACACACCTTTACAGCGCTCACATGAAGCTAAAGAGAGAGAAGGTGCACGCAGGTAATCAGTTTGCCTCGCACTTTCTTCACTCTCCTCTGAAGTGCACAGAAGAGAACAAAGGAGGCTATGAAGGTGGTTCCAGTCTGCATTTGGCTGATGTTGACCCTAATGGTTTATATTAGACTTTATGTTGTGTATAAATATGAGTATTTACAGTTAAACTAACTCAGGCTGATGAACACTAAATCCTCCATGATAGTGGTTGCTACAACTGTCACAGTTGTAAAATATAAGTTGATTAACGAGGAAGATATGTTCTTGACAGATGTGCTGAAACCATACAAATCTTTAAATTATTCAAGTTATTACAACAGAATGTTGTAGAGAGCCAGTTATTACAACAGAATGTTCAGCATTTAGGACATTGTTAAAACACCATTACATTTGCATCAAGTAATTAAAAGTCTTTAATTTCTTCCATTCCCCTGCTATGTACAAAGAGCAGATTAAACAGAATCCAGAATCCAAGCAGAGAACAGAAAACAAGATCAGGAACAAATACGAGCAAGCAGAAACAGGACAATATCAGACTAAGGCAAACAGGCACAGAAACGGAAATGGAGAAAATGACGCAGCAAACTGACAACGAACAATTGAAACAGCATGGTAAAAATGCAATGACTTACTAACAGAAAGACGGGTGATGGGAGGAAAGCAACAGGGAACAGCAAGTAACAAATAAGGTAATCAATGAGATCAGATTATAGGGCGGGGACAAGAGCACACAGGAACAGAACCAAAGCACATGGCACACATAACAAAAACGCATGGCAATACAAAACACAAACAAAGGCACATGGCAATACAAAACACAAACAAAACCACAAGAGAGACAAACAAACAAAATTGGGAAGTGGGAACACACAGGTAGGACTCAACTCAGGTGGAAGTCCTGACACTGCCAGCATATTCCTACACCTGTCTTCTGCTGTTGTACCAAAGCTGAACATCCAGAGTGACACTGACTGCTGACTGAGGCTAAGGGAAGCTAGTGGTGCTTTATGTTCATCCCTGTGATTCATCCATCTCAGCTCTGGGAACATACTGCAGTCCTTCTCCTCTCTAGACTGTGCACTAAGGCACACTGGGTTGGGCCTGGGGATTTTTTAGCTGTGGATCGGGGTGTTGTGCGCTGTGTTGGAAGGAGGCTGTGAGGCTATATTAGCAACAGCATCGGCGGCAGCAGTTTGTCATTGCAGTCATCAGTAACTGTCGCCATGGTGCCGCAAGCTTAATTAACCCACTCTCTCATTAGCATTCCCACCCCACTAGCTCACTATGCTTCACTGTAAGAAAGTTTATGTGTGTGTGTGTGTGTGTGTGTGTCCGTGTGTCCGTGTGAGTGTGTGTGTGTGTGTGTGTGTGTGTGTGTGTGAGAGAGAGAGAGAGAGAGAGAGAGAGAGAGAGAGAGAGAGAGAGAGAGAGGCCTGATTATCCGTTCGTACAGTTGCGGCCAATTACTGGGCCCAAATTGAACCGTATTAATCAAATCTTTTAGTATGGTGGCAAACTCCCAGATATCAGATTGCAGAAGGCTGCAAAAGTAATATGTCACTGTCAGTGTAGGCTTCACAGGCCTTTAGTGCAGAACATTAATGAGACGGCTGACTCTGAATGGTTGGTGCAATGCACAGCTTTATACCATTGGCCATTTGCTAGACATGGCAGAAGTGACACTGGGCATGCCTGCTGCTGTCCACATTCATTATTTTATTTATCTTTTCTTTCCTTTTCTCATTCTTGTCTTCCATTATTTTATGTTCTTCACCCCCTCCTTAACATACACACACATTCTCCCTCTTTTTCTTCTGACAAGCGTCAGGTTGAAGGCAAGAGAGTGGACGAAATGAACAGGGGGAGAGGAAGGATGGCTAGAGATTAGGAGTGAAAAGGAAGACAGAAGAATGGAGATATAAGGAGAAGGAGATACTGAGAGTGTAAGGGGCAACGGAGGACAATGCCGAGGGAGAAGGGGAGAAGGAAATGCTTAGACATAGTCAGCAGATAGTGACAGATGTGCTCGGCGCCCTCTGTGGGCACGACTCGGCCGTGAGCCACTGATTTTAAGGCTCCTCGTCTGACTCACGCACTTCCCTTACACGGATAAGAAGGTTACACCTTCCCATTTAAGTCCGCTACAAGTCTGGAACCGCCACTAACATCTCCCCGGGTCACTCGAAGTTCACCACAGTGGAAGGCGAGCTTTCATAACTAAGCTGTAGCCTTTAGCCTATAGCGGTAGCCTGTAAAAAAAAAAATATTAAAACCAAATATGGCCTCTCAACAATGTCGAGTTTTGATGGCCGCTTTAAATAAAAGTGTTACCCAGTGAGTTAGTGTGTGTGCACTCACAAAGGCGGGAGAATAAATGACAGGGTAATGATATTAAAAGCGCAAAGTTGTTAAGATGCCAAGTTAAGACACCATAAATCCAGTTGGGGCTCCCTCTCCCTGTCCCTTCACTGAGTAATTAAATTCGATTTATGAGGCGCATTACATCAGTGCGAGATTGTTCATATTCCGGCCGCCTTTATTAGACAGCCTGACAGGCGCCAAAAAATATTGTTGAAGTTCCCTGGCCCTTGCCGCCGAAAAGCCTCGCTCGGCACTCAGTCTTTTGTTGTGTCAGTCCTCTGTGGCGATGATGGATTAGGCTCTCCGTCTTCTCTCCTCCTCCTCCTCCCTCTCTAGCCCACTGTCGGAATGAGACTGCGAGGCTCCCGGTGACACCGCTAGACAGCTTTATCTTCATGGTAGTCAGCTACTCCCCCAACTCTCTTCCTCTCTCTTTGCCACTGACTCCCTCTTCCTGTCGAAGGAGAGCTGAGGTAGTAAAGGGACAAGTGTGTTTGTGTGTGTGTGTGTGTGTCGCAGATCTAGGTATGGGCGACATCGGCAGCCGCCCAAGGCTGTATCTTGCCGGGAGCGGCCCCACCACAACAAAAAAAAGAACGAAAAAAAAGTGAGTCAGTGTTTGTATTGTGTCAGCCTCTTCCTCTACAGAAACTTCCTAAAGTCTTACATGTGAAAACATACAATGTAGGCCTATTATATGCATGGTTGGGCATATTTGTACATGGGCTACTCTGCATGTGCATGACTAAAGAATTTAAGCATGTCATACCAAAAAAGTACAGTATCTTGATGGAGTAAACAAGAGAGAGTGAGAGAGTAGAAATTATAGCCTTCAAGATGAATGATGAGCTGCTGTGAAGTCTGGATGGCAGGCAGGCCCTCTGGTCGGGAGTCGGAGAGAGGTGAGTGGGAGGACTCTGCCAGGCAAGCACAAAACATCCAAGTGTGGGAGACGGCAGAAAGAAAAACACAGCGCTCAACAAATATCAAACACCGCATCAAGCACTCACGTCTCTGTCGGCTAATTATTCGGCTTCACTTTGATTCAAAGAAAACATGGAGGGTGAAAAGTCAGCACTTCAATTTTTTCGCTGACAAAAAAGGTGTTTACCACATCTTTGTGTTTGTGCATATGCATCTGGAGGGATCCTGTTCCTGGATACATTTGAAGTTAAAGTTGAGAACAGCCTCTGTTCCTCCAATCATCAATCCAGATTGCCCCTCCCCCCCCCCCCCCCCCCCCCAATGTTCAACACATAAGGAAAGTTGTCAAGAAACATGAAGTGGACAAGGCCTATCACCATCATTTTTATCAGTTATCTTCCTCGCCATTAAGGTTTTTGCAGAACATAGAAACATTCAGAAGTTCACAAGTTGACATTGCAATTGGTCACACTATAAAAGATGAGCGCTGCGAAAAGGAAGTTTAAAAAAAGCGAGGAAGGGGATTAAAAACGACAAAGAAGAAGTTCTCTCCAGAAGATGCTAATGAGCTGAGACAGTTTTATTATCATTATTAATTAGAGTTTTTCAAGCAAGCCGAATTAAATCAATAGGCTGGAGTGGAACACATTTCAGCAGCCCGCTCGGATCAATCACGGGCTTTTTTATCTGCATAACTGCCAATAAGCTCGCCTCGTTAGCACAGCGCTAACAGCAAGCAAGAGAAAAGATTGGCGCGCCGTCTAATTAGGCGGACATAGACCCGGCAACCATTTTTCTTCTCTGATTCACATTTAATCTCATTTGCAATTTTCCCCTCTATTTCGTTATCTAATTCTCTCGTTCACTCTCCACCACCACCCCCAACCCCCCCCCCCCCCCCCCCCCCCCCCCCACCCCCCACCCCCCTTCTCTGGGTCATTACGGGTAAACACAAATCAATGTGGGTCTTACACTGATTTAACTAGGCTTAACCACTTCACATCAGGTAAGTTGTTGAATGGGAAATTTCTAGAAGTAAGGAAAAGCATCTTGTGTTTGAGCATGAATAACCCTTAGCCTCTTGTTAATGCATCCATGACTAATTTTAAATTAGACTCAAAGGGTTAGAATGAAGTTGTACGATTGTGATTCATGCCGTGTCATCGAAAATTCCTAAGCCCAGCAACTGGGATGTTAAAACTTGGCTCTACAAAGCTGCTGAGTTCAACTCTGAAGGGACCAATACAGTTCTGTTTGTAAGCATTCCAGCAGACAGAAAGCCTGTTTACATGAGAACTTGCAAACAAATGTCCCCTTTGAACAAATGTCTCTCCATCCTTGACAGCCCCAAATTCAATTAATCCTCAGAGGAGAAAACACACTGAAACAAAAGAGTCTCTGGATCCAGTGCTGGATAATTGTGTTGTATTGGAGAGAAGTGTTGGCTGAAGTTGGCTGGGGAGAGTAAAGACATCAACCTTCCAGTTGGCTGACTTCCAGGGGCTTGACAGACTGATGTAGCCCATGAGGAGAGCCATTGGCTCAGGTGACTGCTCTGCCGTGACCTACGCACCCCACGGCTCCTGTTTCAGAGGCGCCAGAGCTCACTGTCAGAGGGACAAGGACTTTCATTTTTAACCCTAAATAAATCCATTGCTGTTTCTCTCCTTCCTGCATTCTCTCTTGTCTCTCCTCCGTTAACTCTGTCTCTTTTACACTCCCTCTCTCTCTCTCACTCTCTCTCTCTCTCTCTTTCTCTCTCTCTCACCGTCTATTTTTGCAGGCAGTGTGGCGGTGACTGTAACTAGTTGAGTCTGGAGCTGAGTGTGTCTGTCCCAGCACATTAGTGGTGCTGACAGCTGGTCCACCCCTCTCTCCACAGGCTCTGGACCAGCAGGGGTTAGGTCGGGGGGACAGAAGAAAGACGAGAGTGAAAGAGAGAGATCCCTGGATGGCTGAGAGCGGAGTACGCCTGCCTCCTCCTCCTTCACCCTAATCAAGATTGGGCTGCGAATTAAAAGGTAGCAATGCTCATTAACTTCATGTTCCCGACACATTATTTAATTTAACAGGGGCTTGTTCCTCTCGCCTTATGTTAGTGTCTCACTTCTCTTCTCTCTGCCCAGTCAGATCCTAGCCTGAGGGTATAAACGCCCCAGTCAATCCACCACACCCACCTCTTTCTCTCTTCCTCTAGCCCCCCCCCCCCCCTGTCCTCTGTCCCAACTGGACCACAACCATCCCCAGCAGGTACACGTGAGTATCAGCTGCCCAGGCTCCAGGCCCTAAGGTGCTGATGCTGCGGAGAGCTGCAGCCCCCGCGCTGTGACGGCCATGAGGTCATGAGTCCCGGCTTCAGTCGCTGCTTATGTAAACTCAGCGGGACGCCTGAAGAATAGGTCATCTCTCAGCGACCTCTCGGGGGTCCTCCTAAATGCCAAACGAGGTGGAGGGAGGGAGCCACATGCACTGTACACTGTGTGGAGTGTCTGTAGATTATGCAGTGTGTGTGTGTGTGTGTGTGTGTGTGTGTGTGTGTGTGTGTGTGTGTGTGTGTGTGTGTGTGTGTGTGTTGGTACAGCTGCCTTGTCCTTATAAATGTGGGAAGAGTAAGAGTTTAGACCTGTGCAGTAGAGTGTAACATTGGCACTATATCATAGTGACAGGCTGTGTCATCCTCCTTTCCTCTCCACTCCTTTCCCTTCCTCCCTCCTCCCTTCCCCCCTGTGGCGGAAGTGCAGTTCATCTGTTGCTAATTTATCGCCGTGCCTCATCCACTCCTGACAAGTCATTAGCTACACACACTGACAGAGCGCTCACGAAGCCCTTGTCCCCCATTTATTGTCTTTTTACAGTGTGGGAGCGACGCCGATTAATTAGCCGTTAAATCGCTGGCTGTCCCCTGAACCTCCGATGGCTGCCAAGGAGACACAAATGCAATAGGCTGATGAGTGTCCACACCTCCTATCTAACTCTCTCTAACTGTGTGTATTTGTATTTGTGGCTGCACAACTGAAATTGGAGTATATATACAGCCGCGGAAAAAATTAAGAGACCACTTCAAAATTATCAGTTTGTCTGGTTTTACTATTTATTGGTATGTGTTAAAGTAAAATGTACATTTTTGTTTTATTCTATAACCTACTGGCAACATTCCTACCAAATTTCAAATAAAAATATTGGCATTTAGATCATTTATTTGCAGAAAAATGACAATTGGTCAAAATAGCAAAAAAGATGCAGTGTCTTCAGATCTCGAATAATGCAAAGAAAACAAGCTCATATTCATTTTTAAACTACACAATACTAATGCTTTAACTTAGGAAGAGTTCAGAAATCAATATTTGGTGGAATAACCTTGATTTAAAATCACAACTTTCATGTGTCTTGGCATGCTCTCCACCAGTCTTTCACATTGCCGTTGGGTGACTTTGTGCTACTCCTGGCGCAAGAATTCAAGCAGCTCGGCTTCTTTTCATGGCTTGTGACCATCCATCTTCCTCTTGATCACATTTCAGAGTTTTTTTTATGGGATTCAGGTCTCTAAATTGGCCTGGCCATGACAGGGTCCTGATCGGGTGATGCTCCATCCACACCTTTACTGGCCTGGCTGTGTGGCATGGAGCATTGCCCTGCTGGAAAAAACACTTCTCAGAGTTGGGGAACATTGTCAGAGCAAAAGGAAGCAAGTTTTTCTTCCGGGACAACGTTGTACTTTGCCTGGCTGAGGTTTGTAAAAGACCATAAGGATTGAACCAAAGCCGACTGGAGGGTCTCCTAGTTCGTCTTCTCTGATGAGTCCAATTTCACAGTAGGTGCAAGACTCTGTGGCTTGTAGGCCTCTCCAGGTCTCCGTCTAACCATCAGACGACCATGTGTTGGGCAAAGCTGAAAATTGGACTCATCAGAGAAGACGAACTAGGAGACCCTCCAGTCCGCTTTGGTTCAATCCTTATGGTCTTTTACAAACCTCAGCCAGGCAAAGTACAACGTTGTCCCGGAAGAAAAACTTGCTTCCTTTTGCTCTGACAATGTTCCCCAACTCTGAGAAGTGTTTTTTCCAGCAGGGCAATGCTCCATGCCACACAGCCAGGCCAGTAAAGGTGTGGATGGAGTATCACCAGATCAGGACCCTGTCATGGCCAGCCCAATTTCGAGACCTGAATCCCATAAAAAAAAACTCTGAAATCTGATCAAGAGGAAGATGGATGGTCACAAGCCATGAAAAGAAGCCGAGCGGCTTGAATTCTTGCGCCAGGAGTAGCATAAAGTCACCCAACGGCAATGTGAAAGACTGGTGGAGAGCATGCCAAGACACATGAAAGTTGTGATTTTAAATCAAGGTTATTCCACCAAATATTGATTTCTGAACTCTTCCTAAGTTAAAGCATTAGTATTGTGTAGTTTAAGAATGAATATGAGCTTGTTTTCTTTGCATTATTCGAGATCTGAAGACACTGCATCTTTTTTGCTATTTTGACCAATTGTCATTTTTCTGCAAATAAATGATCTAAATGACAATATTTTTATTTGAAATTTGGTAGGAATGTTGCCAGTAGGTTATAGAATAAAACTAAAATGTACATTTTACTTTAACACATACCAATAAATAGTAAAACCAGAGAAACTGATAATTTTGAAGTGGTCTCTTAATTTTTTCCGCGGCTGTATATAGGTATATAGATTTATATAGTATAGTATATGGATCATCTGAAAGCATCAGGGACTTTTCACTTTTTGTTTTATTCTTTTACCCATTATCATCATTAATGCTGGGGTGATGGTGGAGGTGGACTCTTGTAATGTTTTGACCAAATAAAGTGGCTTTTAGAGCTCAACCCTCTCTCTTGATCCACTTCCTCTCTTTCTCTCTCTCCACCCTATCTCTGTTGGGAAATAGGCACAGTAATGGACTGAGGGCATGAGTGTTTTTATTACATAGGACAAACGCACTGAGTGTGTGGGATACTTGTGTATGTTCAGGGATGATTGTCCACAGTTGGTTCTGGTATGAAGTGTTCTAGTTCAAAGACAGCACACTTGTCAGGAGGATGAGTGTATTTACATCACATAGTGACGAGCAGAGAGAGATATTGTGTGCTTGTTTGAAAGAGACACAGATGGAATATGTCTGTGAGTTTGTGTGTGGGTGCATACAGGAAGATGTACTATGTGCATGTTTGCTTGTGGGCGTGTGGAAGCTGAAGGTATGTGGATTGCTGTTGGTGGAAAGCAAAGGAAGTGTGTGTGTGTGTGTGTGTGCGTGTCTGCATGGGTGTGCGTGTGTGTGTGTGTGTATGTGTGTGTGTGTGTGTGTGTGTGTGTGTGTGTGTGTGTGTGTGTGTGTATGTGTGTGCATCGGTCTGTTGTGTGTGTGTGTGTGTGTGTGACTATCTCCATGTGTCCTCTAAAAGTGGTGCAGTGCACAGCCGGCCAGGTAAAAATAAAAGCCCAGCTCTCCCAACACCAGGTGTCCCAGAGACTGTGTCCTTGTATGGCAAAGCTAGTCTACCAGGTTCTGTGTTTGTACACTCCAGTTTCCTCCCCCCTCCCTCTCTTTCTCTCTCAGGCAGCTCTTCCCATTTATAAGAGTCTCATAATTACATCCCAGGCGCATGATAAATGACAAACACTAGCTGCCGCGCGGGTCGCCCTGGCTTCTCTCACCGCGCTGAGATGTTCCCCTGGACGTTAACGTCTGACACGCCACTTCCTTGCAGGATAAATGGAGAGCGGTGCTGCCGCTGCTCTCGTTATCATGCTCTCGTAAGTCACCACACACACACACACACGCACACACACACACACACACACACACACACACACACACACGTGCACGCACACACACGCACACACACACACACGCACACTTTAACATGGAGATACACACATTCATTGTATTACTTGCACACCCACACAGAGAGACCTGCATGCATGTTTTTCACTTTTTTGTATTTGTTTTTCACCGACTCCCACGTATACATAGATAACAAGCCAAGCCAATGCATACATATACAGTACACACGCACTTATGCAGTCTCGCACGATCCAGTCTTTACAGACCACATACTGTACAATACATACAATATATACAAAACATACAATCTGAAATTCACGCATAGGCTATATAGTTTCTCCCTCTGTCTGTTGCAAACACGTACACACACATACACACACACATACACACACACACACACACACACACACATGCACACGATGATTATTCAGTCCTTGAACTTCAGAGGCTGTCTGATAAGTGTTCAAACTGAATTATACTGTGAAGTCAAATCTCCAAGGAATGGACTCACTTTGAGACTGTGCGGTAATAATAGACGGCCAACTAGTCAGGCTCTCTGGAACACTCCAGTGGACTCCCCTATGTTATGTAGAATGTGACTTTTAGCTTGTTAATCTGTTGTATTGAAAATAATTATTGTAATCAACTAACCTGTGCAAAAAACACACATGTGTTCACTCTTTCTCCTTCTCTTCAACCCTTGCTTAGTATCTTTCTCTCTCATTCTCTCTTCCTGTCTCTCTTTCTCATTCTCTCTGTCTCTCTTTCTCATTTTCTCTCTCTCTCTCTCTCTCTCTCTCTCTCTCTCGCTCTCTCTCTCTCTCTCTCAAGGGCACGCTCCAGTAAAGCAGCATTGGAAAACAGGGACCTGATGGATAGGGAGTGGAGCCGGCGGCGCAGACAGAGCCCCTAATGTGGCATAAATAAGGCCAGTGCGCCCCGATAGCTCTCCACAGACAATGTAAATTACACTGTCAGGCACAGTCACTTTCCTGCTCACGCTGCCGCTAACAAGAGCTGCCCCGCAAACACGCCGACAAGGAGACTGGGGTGACCTGCGATAGGGGAGGAGGGATTAATTAATAAATGAAACCACTTTTAGCGCTGTAGCCATCACTCTTCCTCCCCCCTCTCTCTCTCCACCCCCCTTATCCCTCCCCCCTCTCTTTTTCTCCCGGCAACCTCCCACACACACACACACACAGAGTGGAGTCCATGATTTATATCTCTCCCTCATTTGTACCCCCTCTCCAGCACCCCCAAACCCCCATACGGCCTGCCCTCGTTCTTCCTCCGAGCGATCTTGGCGAAGGTCGCGGCTGCCCGCATCTGTGACGAAGAGCAGGGGCCGCCGACCACAGGCGGCCATGTTTGCCGGAACGTTCCCCCGCTGGCTACTCCCACCACCACCACTGCGGGCCTTGTGCCTCTCGGGCAGCCAGTTGTTCATCACAGCATATCGCTTAGCACACACACACACACACACCAGCCATGGGGCACGCCATCATCTAGCCATCATTACACACATCATTAGGCCTAGGTCAGCTGCAAGAAGGCATTTTGAGAGTCTACGCGGTATTGAATGGTGGACACACACATGCGCACATACACACTGCTTCCAGTCCTGCTCTTTCTTCTTCCTTATTGGTGACAGATTTCAGTCAGTCTTATTAAAAGTCCCAGAAGGTGGGAGGATGAAGTCACATTGCAGAACCATAATCTGCCCATCCATCAACTCGATCAAGTATCAAGTCATCTATCATCAGGAAACAAAACTGATATAGTGGTATTAATAAACAACAATTTTCTTCTTCAGTGTAAAAGCTGAAGGCAAAATCTGTCAGAAGCTGTTAAGTGAGCTAACTGTATTAATGCATGCTTTCTGCTCGGGGCGACCATCAAGGGAAAGCCTGCAACCTATTTGTGTTTACCCACGGCTGGCAACCCACGGTGGCACATACAAATGAAGCCAGCAGTACAGCACGCACACCCAGCAAACGAATACATTAGGAAATTAGAGGTACACTGAGTCAAAAGAGCCAGCTTGCACCAACAAACACAGCCTTTCACTTGGCTGACTCCAATGCATTTGCCAACAGAGCCTCGCACACCCCCCCCCCCCCCCACACACACACCCCACCGCCAAACCCGCCTCCCTCCCAGTGCATTAAAAAAAAAAACTATTCTGCACTCTTGCTGTCAAACATTTCCCCCGCTGCTCACACTGAAAGAAAAAAAGTGTTTCCCACCGCTGACAGCCAGAATAGATGGCCTCCATTACGCCGCGCTACAAACACATTCCGACCGGATGAAGGTGCAGCAAATTATCCCTGGCGCGGGCTTACGACGAGGGCCAGGAAATGTCACACTAATGGGGTCAACGCGCTCAGCGCCTGCGCGGAAAATACACAAACTCTCCACTCCACGCCACACGCTCTTTCCCCACTCTGTTCCTGTGGCGGGCTGTCACTCACTCACACTCCAACACACACACACACACACACATACACACACACACACACACACACACACACAAACACACACACAGGCACAAACCCTCTCGTGCACAGACCTGAACTCCACAGGACATCCTTCTCTTGTGCATCTCAAACAGAGGAAGCACCAACTGTTTGAGCAGGGATGGCTGACGATCTTGTTTGATGTGCGAGTGGGCAGTAGTGTGGGTCGGTAGGAGAGTTGGAAAGGAAGGAAATGTCCTCCTACCTTCCCAAACATTTTGGACGTGACCCACTGCATAGCACCTGTCACTCTGCCGTCACTCTTCTTCTTTGCCTCATTCTCTGTTTCCTCAGCCTGGAGATATGAATCTGAGGTCCTCCTTGGCCCCCCACCCTTTTTCTGTCAGATCCCACAAACGTCAACCCAAGCAGGAAAACTGCCATTGTCTTCTCTCCTTTCTCATTCGCTTGTTTGTCGCTCTCTTGTTGTTTCTCGTCTCCGTGAGATTCCAGAGAGGGCTCCCTTTATCTAATCGTCCTTTGAGACCCTCCAGGCCTGAGACCTCCTCACCCCCTAACCCAGTAGGGTGGTTCCCTCATGGAAGGGCTGGCCTAATAAACACAAACAGACCCACACCCCTCCCCACACACCCTGCCTCCTCTCTCTATTTCTCTCTCTCTCCCTCCCCCACACACAAACACATACATACATGTGATCAAACAGACTAACACTTCCTACCTATCACACGCACCCATACATGAAATTACATATACCCATACACACACACACACACACACACATGCACGCCCCTCCTGCGACCGTGCTGCCCCCTCCTGCAGAGCACCCAGCTGAGGCAGTGGGGGCAGAGAGGGCCCATGTGACAGGACATATTATACCTGGCCACTGACAGGTGGAACGGGGTCAACCTCGCTGTCAAAGGAGGGGAGCAGAGAGGACAGGAGAAAGGGAGGAGGAGGAGGAGGAGAAGAGAGAGAGAGGGTAGTTGGAGTGGGAGGCGAGGGTAAGAAGCAGGGGGCTCTTTGAGCCTGAATGGCATTCACACGAACATCTCTGGAATTCCATTTATCCCTCTTTTCTTCGCCTGGCTTTCTGTGGCAGTTAGGGTGTGTGTGTGTGTGTGTGTGTGTGTGTGTGTGTGTGTGTGTGTGTGTGTGTGTGTTTTATCTCACTGAGGTCTGAGGGGATGATTTATGATGGTGACACCTGACTCAGATCCTCACTGAGCCCCTATCACTCAGTGACAATGTGTCAGCCTGGCAGTGGACACTGGTATGCAAGGGGGGGCGAGATAGTGTCCAGGGTACTGCTTTTTATTGGTGTGTGTATGGGGTGGGGTGCTAGTTAAAGGGTTTCTGTTAAAGAAATGTCTGTGCATGTTTGTTGCTGTGCTTGCATGAGTGAGTATGTTATTGGTATGTGGATCTGTGTGTAAGTATGTGTGTGTGTGTGTGTGTGTGTGTGTGTGTGTGTGTGTTTAAGAGTGGGGGTGTAAGGACACACACACACACACACACACATCTCTACTGAATCCTCAGCCCTGCTTTGTCTCCCTCTCCCGCGCTGGGCCACGTTCTCCTCTGCTGGGTCATAGGGACCATCCCTTTCCTGTCAGCGCCACTGCCCCATTTAGCCTGCGCCCATTAATCAAGCTGTAAATGAAGTCACAGGTTTATTAGGCGGCAGTAAACCAATCCCTCCTGCCCGGCTGCTACGACTTTCAGCCCCGGCTCAGACTTTGCTGACAGAGCTTCCCCCCCACTCACGCCCCCATCTCCTCTAACACACAAACACACACACACACACACACACACACACACACGTACACGCATACTCACAGACACACACACACATCAGCCCCGCCAACCCTGTTTCTGTCAGCTTGTAAATCCTGCTTCTGTGCCCTCAGCCAGCCCCCCCCCCCCCCCCCACACACTCCTTCTCCACCTCCCCCTCCTTAGCCAGGTCTCTCCAGAAGTTTTCTGCACAGCTTCAGAAACACTTGCAGATTTCCACATGCTTGGGGGGTTGGGGGTTAGATTCGCCCAAAACACAGAGCACAAAATGTGCCTGGCCTTTCTGAGGATCACACCCAACTCTCCCAGTGTGTGTGTGTGTGTGTGTTGGTTGGACAAAGGATGTGATTTCATAAATGATTCGTATCAGGAGCTGGCAAGAGCAGGCTTGTTTTTTGGTGAAATCCATCACGGCTTCAGTTCCAACTCTCCAGACCGTGTTCCTTGTACTCTCTCCACTACGCTCCCCTCACTGTCACAACAGGTCCAGAGGGGTGTTCGATCCCAGCCACCCAACCCTAACCCACATCCATTTCACGTGTTCATCACGTGCTTCGCGCTTAAAGTGAACATTCCTTGTGCTCATCAGATGAAGGCATCGTTTGTCAACGAGGGCGGCCTGTCGTAGGAGATCTGAATCAGAAGTGATAGCTGACCGCAGAAATGTGTTCATTGATGTGTTTACATACTGTATAAACACTGTCTGATGAAGATACACACACTGTGCAACGGCACAAACAGTTTGAGGCAGGGAGGGTGTTTGGAGGGGGGGGAGGGGGGGGGTGTGATGGGAGAAAATGCTGAGGTGTTTGGATGTGTCAGTCTGATATGCACTGTGGCTTTTCAGAATGTCATGCTGGATCAAATCACATGTGTACACAAACACAAACACACGCACACACATACACACACACA